>NC_056733.1:1299088206-1299440706 GCF_019279795.1 Protopterus annectens
TAAAAAGAATCTTGAGTAAGTTCCAGATTCCATCTGGTCTGGTGGGGCCTCTTGGATGACTCTTTTTTTTCTAGCAGCTTTTGTATTTCTAGTGCTACTGCTCTCCTCTGACTGGGTGGAACATTGGGAATTTTGAATACAGTTGGAGGTGGACGGGAAAATGGAATTATATAACCTCTGGAAATCATCCTCTGCACCCAAGTGTCTCTTGTTATATCTAGCTAGGCTCTCTGGTGCAGGGATAGCTGACCCCTGATTGCTTCCAGAGGGGGGACATTCAGGCTTCCTTTCAGGAGCGGTGATAGGGTCTTCAGAGAAAGAATCTCTGGACCCCTGGTTTTGTGGGCCTCCACTGCTACATGGGTGTCGTCAGCCATTAGAGTTTTCCCCTCTGTCCCTAGGGGAACTATCTCCAGATATGTCCTGGAAAGGACCCCGGGATGTTCTGAACCATATTCAAAAAATGTATGCCCACTGCAGAGAGGGTCTTTTCACACCAGGAGAGTGTGTTCTTCGCTTTTGGGCCACACAATGAACTGCCGTCAAAGGGTGCACTGACGAACGAGGACTTGAGAAGCTCCACAAAATCACATAAGCGCATCCAGGAGGCATGTCTCCTAATAGATATGCTTGAACCTGCTACCCTTGAGGCACCTTTGGCTCCATGCGAGATAAGTCTCATGGATGAATTTGAAATTGATTGGAGGGTAGCCAACTGAGAGGCCACAAAAGATTGAGCCTCATCAGTAATGGTCTCGGAAAGGGATTTTGAAAGTTCCTTTATCAAGTCCCTTTGCAGTCTAGTAAAATGTGCCAAATAGTTCAGCGACTTAAGGGTAAAAGTTGCTGATGCACAAGCATGCTTCCCAAATCTGTCCATTGCCCTAGACTCTCTGTTTGGGTGATGAACAGAGAAATTTTGTTCAGCAAGTTCCTTCTTGGTGGCCGCCGCCATGACAATAGTATCCACAGGCATCCTCTTACTCCAGAATTCCTTCCTGATAGGTTGAGCCAGAATGTGATCTGGCCTCTTAGGGATTGGCTCAACTCAGTTAGATTTCTTTCACACCCACCTAGAGACCAAATCAATGAGCTCATCGGCAGGCAGAGTAACCCAGGAGGTAGAAGGGCCAGCTCCAAAGGCCTCCAGAAATACTGCCTGTGGCATAGAATGATGTGGCTCTAAGTGCAGAGACATTTGGAAACCAAAATGGAGATATGAGGAGGTTGGAACTGTCCACTTGTTGGAGCAGAGAATGCTCTCTTCACTACTTCAAAAGCAGCTCACTCTGGAGAGAAGGAAGACATCAGCTCTGAGAAGGCAGGATTCTGGACAACTGCCTCCCTCTGGCCCAAGAGCAATCTCCCTGAGGAGGAAATTGGAGCCGAGCTATCCAGTGCCGAAGCTGCGAGGGGCAGACATGGCTCCCAAAACCTCAAAGTCGACTCCAATGCCTCGGACCCGACAAGGCAACTTTGTCTCGAAGATTCATCTGGATCCAAGATGTTGGAGCTGATACACTCACAGAAAGCTTCAGATCTAAAGATAAAGGCATCTTCGGATCCAAACCAAACAAACCTGGAAGGTCTGGATCCAGAGACTCTGAAGCAACCGGGTGGAACAGAGAAGGAACAAGTACAGGTGGTGTCATAAATGGACAGGCTTCCTGATCTAAGGGGTTAGAGCCGGGAGAACACCCATCTGCATTTGTTCTGAGACGGACCTCATCATCATTCTGTCCACATTTTCCTCATTCAAACGTCTGGAAGAACGAGATGAGGCAAGGGACGGTGTCATGGAATGACATCTCTCCAAAAAAGGAGAGGAGAGGGAACCCTGGAAGGTACTGTGTCCAATGTTGGTGAGTACTTTGTCCTAGGTAGGATCTCTGGATATGAAGAACTTGGAAAGGTTTTTTTTTTTTTTGGATCCGAAGAACTTGGATCTGCTGATTTCTTTGTCGGATCTGAAGGAGAGTGGATCTAAACTGGTTTTGGATCTGGTCTTGGCTTTTTCTTTGGTGGCTCCAAATATGAAGTCTTTAAAGTAGAGGGTCACGGTGACAGGTGCCTTAGTTTTTCTTTTGGGGATTGAGCCCCAGAAATAGCTTCACCGAAAGATAGCAGAAGCAATCCCTTTCATATTAATTTATTCTTCCTGTCGGCTACTGCTCTAGGATTGAAGTTCTTACAAATTAAACAATCCTCTTGGAGATGTTGTGGGCCCAAGCAGTAAACACATAATTCACAGGCATCTAAAAGAGGCAATTTATGCCCACAGTTCTGGCATTTCCTAAAACCGGAAAATTTGTTAGCAGTCATACCGGCAATAAATAACAAGGAAAAGAAAGAAAAAGAAACGTTACTTTAAGAGAATAAAATGAAAAAAGGAAATACCATCAATGGTAAGAAAGACTACACTAGAGTGTAGCAATAGCAGAAAACAAGAAAAGAATTACCAATGATGGTAGACAAATATTACACTAAGTGTAAGACAGGTAAGGGAGTAATATAATAATACGATTTACAACAGAAAAAGGGTAAGAGAAAAACACACTTATCTAAGAAAAACTCGAGAACTGAGGCTGACCATGTCTTTTTAAGAAATGTGGCAAATGAGATCAGGGGTATGTTTGGGGTTGGTGCATTACGGGTAAGGGAGAAGCTCAAAAGCTTTTTGGTAAACATGAGCATTAGTAGCGGCTGAATCCAACAGCTGAGGATAGAATGAAAACTGACAACACCAGATCTGGCAGTTATGTTCCTCACATTCTCAAAACAGACAAGCAAAAAATTTAACACACAAACTTGACAAGTAAGAATTCTGAAAATAAAGAGTGGGATCGTTGTCAGAGGAAGACAGACTATCATTTACAAAATGTTTAGCTACAGAAGGATTTGACATGGAAATGACTGCAGTCACATCTGCGATTAGAATACAAGTATTAGTAAGGCTCATTAAACTTAAACAATCTATCTGCCTTCGTAAGGACTACAGGCTGTCAGACATGTTGCAGGCTGTAATAAAAACATCTTCCAAAGCTGGTAAAACAGGATTAACAGCAGTAGGCTGAGGAAAGTCTAGCTGTAATAAACAGAATGTTTTTTTTTCAAAGAAACTGGAATGTCATTTTGTATTCACTGAAAACGTTTCATTCAAGAGATGGTTTCAGATAAGGAAAATTCTTCACAGGGAAAATCAAAAGAAACACTCTAATCAGAATAAGAATCTGTTGCCTGAGAAGAAAAACAATGAATTTTTGTCTTCCATTTCCTGTTGATTACACTGGAAATCTTCACAAACAGAAGAATGTTTTTTTCCTACAAGTAGAACTAGAATGTGATGGGTTAAGAGCCTGAGGTAAGCCTAATAAATCTTCCATATGTAGGGTGACAAAAGACAGGAGAAGATAAATGCTTAACTTTCTTCTTTTTTACAAAAATATCAATAGAATCAGCTTGACATATGTCAAGGACATCACCCTGGGAAACAGGCATCTTAGTCCAGCCAAGTAGAGAAACATTTCTCACTCCTTCCTCCAAGACTGACAAGAGTGGTTTTCCCATGCCCACCAAGGACACTTTAACAACCACAGAGGACACGTTTAACCCTTGATCCGTGTTGGCTGAAGGGACTATAACAGAGGAAATGAGTGAAATATAGGAATGGTCTGCAGGACCTGAAATGGCTACAGCAGGGTCACCTATCTGTAACTGAGGCAAGGAAGCAACCTGCTGAACTGCCAAAGGATGTCTAGTAATTTTCTTTGTCTTGTGTCTGGAGGAAGTAAGAACAGAGGAACCAGTAAACTGTTCCATACTTATGCTGAGAAAGAATCCTGAAAGGCAACATATGATGCCGGCAATAAATGATAAAACATCAGTGCTAAAAAAGTACTGTTTTCTAAAAAATTATGCAGTGATGACCACAAAACACACTTGCCACCGCCTCAAAAATAATGCGTAAAATTATTATTTATAAAAAGTAAACATGTTAGCTGATACCTAAATTTTCCATTTCTTTTATTATCTTTAAAATGTTATCAGCATGATTTAAGTTTTTTTATTATCATGATCATATTAAAAATCTTATTTTAATACACTGTTCTTTTTTATGTGATGGTACTTGTGAGACACACAGCAAACTGCAGTTGCTTACTACTGTACTCATAGACTTGATTTATGGGAACTCATACAATGCATGATCTCAGAGTACTGGAAGATGCCAGTCATGTTAAACAGAAGCATTTCCATCCATTACTACCTGTGTGGTCTGTGAAAATAAGAGGCATTGCCAGCTATGCCAGGGGAAGTAGGGCAGTGGATGTGTAACACATGCCAGCACAGCTAGCTGGAATTTTGTAAAGAATTATGTCATTTGTATATCAAATTGATTTGTGCAGATGCTTGTGTTGAAAATGTATTTGTAATAACAGTGGGGTCTGACTGTATTGTAGTTGATTAAATGTATATGTTTTAACAGAGGATACTGGGAAAGAAGAGGTTAATCTCAGTCCAGCTAACTTTGAAAAATAGTAAGAAATTAAATTACTTATGTTTTATAGTTTTATAGCTTCCAGATGCTATAACACATCTCAGCAAAGCTCCATCTGTATGTATGGTAACACATATCTGCTAAATTCTGGGTCAATTTCTAGCAATGGGGGTAGCATGGGAACCAGAAGTCAGATGACTAGTACGTGATGTCATCCTGTAATCTAGGACAAAAATGGTATTTTAATACTAGATGAGACTGAAGTCTCATAGCACTCTGTTCTTGGAACCTGACACAAAAGGACCCCTCACCTACTTCATCTTGTCTTCCTCTAGTAAGTGAACTAGGGAATAGTAATTCTTTAGATTAGTCAGGAAAATATAGTGAGATTAGTTAAATACTGTTTTTCTGTATTTGTGTGAATCTATTCATCTGTGTTATTTTAATATTAAAAAGAGAAGTAGCAGAACACACATAAGATGAATGCTTCATTGTAAATGATTGCAGTCACAATAAAAATGCCAAAATAGTACAACGAAGCAACCAAAATGTCCCAGATAATATAAAAACATATACTTTATTCGATACAAGTGCACACGGTAAGCGCTTTCACTAAATGAGCTTCATCAGATCATATACCAGCACCATAAAACAAAGGTCTTTTTACTACAATTCAAAATCTAATAGCCCATGCTTGCATATGCTTATATTTAGTTGCTTGCTTAGATATATTAAGTGATGTTTATAAGTCATTTATTTGTTTAGATATATGCATTTCATGTATTTTCTAGTGTTATTTCTTTAAGGTAGTAGCATAGTTAATTGATTCAATATGTTAGTTAACAATTTCTTAGGCTCTGATTGGACTATTAGATTTTGAATTGTAGTAAAAAGACCTTTGTTTTATGGTGCTGGTATATGGTCTGATGAAGCTCATTTACTGAAAGCGCTTACCGTGTGCACTTGTATCGAATAAAGTATATGTTTTTATATTATCTGGGACATCTTGGTTGCTTCATTGTACTATTTTGGCATTTTTATTGTGTTATTTTCATATTTCCTGTGAATGAAACTCTGATGTTTATTATAAACCGATACTTAGTATTTTCACGTTATTTTGTTTGTTATTATAAAATATATTTAAACTTTTCATTGTGGCTGATCCTTTAGAGAATATTTTAAACTTTGACAGGACTTACATCTGTTTGGTGAGACTGTGGCCACTCCTGAAATCCTTACTGCATTGGCCAAACACTATAATTTGTATTAATATTAATTTCACTCAGTATAACTGGTTACCCCTTGTAAGAGCCTTAGAGTAGCTGGCTTTGGAGTGTCTGGTGGCAGTCTCAATGTTACAGCAGCTGTGCCAGTGGGGTCTTATTGGGGATCTGGAGAGAGAGGGAAAACCAGCCCCAGACTGAGTGCGTTTTATGTGTGCTCTTAAGGGAAATTGTGCTTGATACAGAGAACTGCATCTGGGAATACTAGGTTATCGATTTTTGTTCCAAGTAACATCCCTTTCTAATGTCAGTGCTGAGGATTCTGGCTCCTTGATTACTGGCTCAGAGTGGGGATGTCACATGGTCTATCTGGTACACCTCTATACAGGAACCATTATGTGCATGTACCAATAAAATGCAAAAAAATCAGCAGCACTGATCTACCATGGGAATGGAACTTCAGCAGAAACTAAACATTTTATATCCTGACTGACAGCCTTGATATATGATCCTTGTGTGAACACTCAATGTCTGCAAACCCAGCTCAGAAGGTAGATACTCCACAAGGAAACAAATCCTTTTTAAGTGACTGAATGAAGGCTCTTACTTTATTTTACTCAGAGGAATGCCATGTAGTAGCACAGAAATGCTGTTCCTGTACTGGGCCAGTATCACAAGTGGCTGGAAAAGGATAAGTGAAAGGGAAAACATTACAAGACCAGAAGAAAGAGATGATGTGATTGTGCTACATTAAATTAAAAAATAAAAACACATTGTTTAAGGTAGCTAAACAGTATCAAGCCATGCATACCATAACAGGGACACAGTAAAAATAGTTCAGGGGCACAACTTTACCTCTCCACTGTGGAAAACATAGTATTGACAATCAAAATACCTTTACAGATGGCAATTGAAAATATGAAAGTAGTGGAATCAATACATGTCTAGTACTAGCATAGTCCTGTATGTTTGCTGGCAGTCATCTGAAATGTTGGGACCCACTTCAGCAAGTCTTGAAATACGGAGAATGAATGGCTGAAAAAAATGGACTTCCATATATCAAGTCCAAGATGGGCATTTCTCAGAATATTCTCTTATCTCTGAGATATGACAGTCTCAGAGCTGGTATATACACTGACCTCCAACACCTGTCCTATGTGGACAGGTGCAAATCACTATCACTCTACTCAGTATCATACAGATAGCTCAGAGGTGAACTGTGTCTCGCCTATAAGGCAATCTCAGGCCCTGCCCTACTAGAGATGCTCCAGATCCATAAGTCTAACTCCTCGCACATTACCTGCTCGAAAGGCCTAAATCTAATATGCAACATTAACAAAACCTGCTGGAGAGACAGGTTTGTCTCCCAGAGGCTGCATCATCTCTGGAATAGACTTCCCATACATGTCAGAGTACCTCTCTGACCCTCTTCAAGTGCAACCTTGATGAGTGGATGGGAAGCAACAAATTTGTCCCAGGGGTTGACCGCGTTAACCCTCAATTGCCACAGCAATTCTTTGTACTCTAAAAAAGTATCACTGGGTCCCCCTCTCTCATCAATTACTATATGTTCTAATACAAAGAATTTAAAATTATGTTCAGGAAAGTGAATAAGGTGTTTTGCCAAAGCATTTTTATTATTACCCCTCCCTATATCTTAAATGCGCTGGTAAATGCGTGTCCTAAAAGCATTTTTGATTTTCCCTATATAATATCTTTTACAAACCTGGCACAAAGCTATATAGACCACATTTTTGGTACCACAATTGCTCTTGTGCCAAGACCGCACTACCCCATGGGTAAGGTAGTTCAACCTTATCCCCTTCTAATATAAACCTGAATTGGGAGCAATGGCCACACTTCCTACTAAATCCACTCTGTTGCATACTTATTTCACTCTTTTTACCTTCTAGCATGTTTTTTTATACTAGTACTTTTTTATATACCACTTTGGGTTTATCTCCTATTTTACTCACAACTTGTTGATCATTTTTTAATAAAAAACAATTTTTATACAAAATGTCTCTAAGTTCCGAGAACTGGGGGGTATAAGTCAAAATCAATGCTCTACCAAAGGAACTCTGATTATCCTTAGAGGTACTACTTCTATCAAAATTGACACTTTCTAATACAGTTTGTGGGTCAACATCCACACCTAAACCCAAAAGTGGATAAAAATATCCTATTTCCCTTTTCTGAGTGACTTCTTGCAATATTGGATCCAAAAATTCATGTGGATACCCTCTTTTACTCAGCATACTAAATAACACATCCCTTTTATGATAAAACATATCAATCTCACTTATCATTCTTGCTAGTCTAACCCCTTGTCCCTTTACTAGTGACTTTTTCTGGTGTGTGGGGTGACAGCTTTCAAAGTGCAGTAATGTGTTTGAGTAAGTGGGTTTTCTAAAAATGGTAAAAGTAAATTTCTTTATCTGCCTATTTTTATTAATCCGAATATCCAAGTAATTTACATACTTCCTATTAGTTTCCATTGTGAATTGTAAGAAACTAGTACTGATGTTCACATAATTGAAAAAATCCTGTAACTGGTCTTGATCCCCTCCCCACAAAATGAGGATGTCATCAAGGTGTCTGCCATAAAATTGACATAGCTTATACTGTTCAGTAACAAAAACCTTTGTAACCTCCCATTGTGTAAGCACAATGTTAGCAAACATGGGGGCACAAACCGCCCCCATGGTGACTCCTGAGGTTTGTCTGAAAAGCTGACCTTCAAACAAGATGAAATTATTTTCTAGGACCAACTCCATTAAGGTCCTAAATGTGAGTATTCGGTCATGTAAATGTTGGGTATTATTACATAAAAAGTCATAGAATAATTCTAAACCCTCTGAATGTGGAATAACATTAAATAAATCTTTCACATCAATTGTCACCCACATACTATCTTCACTGTACAAAATCTGCTTAATTTTTCTAAGACAATCCCATGAATCTTTAATAATACGGGAACATTTTATCAAACATTTTTTTAAATGATGGTCCAAACATTTAGCTATTGTTAAAGTCATGGATGCCTTTGCATCAACAATTGGTCTTAAGGGGGGTTTGGTGGTGTCCTTGTGGATCTTCGGGATCCCAGAAATTGTAGGGATCCTTGGATAAGTCTGTATCATAAATTCATACTCATTTTTTTGTATCTGGTCATTCATCAATAATTCATACAAGGTGACGTCAATTTTTCTATAAGCTATATTTAGCTCATTAATTGACACTTGTTCATAACCGTCACCATATAAATGACCCAACATACTGTCCACATATCTTTGCTGGTCCATCACCACCAATCCTCCCCCTTTACCTCGCTTCATAACCTGAATAGACTTATCATTACAAATACTTAATAATAAGTTATTCTCTGCTACAGTTAAGTTACTAGTCTCTCTAATGATTTTATTCTTCTTACATGTATTTCTTATATCATTAGTACACATCATGTCAAAAAGCTGTAATGAAGGGTGCAGGGGTGGGTTGTAGACACTGGTCTTTTTACACTGTGAGTTATACTGTTCAGTAAAATTATTGTCCAAACCCACATTTAGATTAAGTTTCCTAATGTATAATCATAAAATCCGCTAGTGTTTTTTTCAACATTGGCCTTTTTTGTGGGAACAAAATTAAGGCCTCTTTGAAATAAATTCGCCCATTCCTCAGTGACTTGGGCACTACTTAGGTTAAAAATTTATAATCCTTATGTTGGTTGAGGACTATATCACAGTTACCTGAATCCATTTCAGTTATAGCACTGTATTGCTCTACTAATTCCCATTGTTCCCTCTGCCTCCCCCCGCTCCTTGTCCCATATGTCCCTCTCCCCCATCCCTGCCCATTCCAGGAATTCCTGGGACAATATTGGTTGTTGTTGAAATTGTTCTGTTCATTCCTGATCCTTTCGGATCTCCTGGGGGCAACTCCTAAAGGGACATTGTCATAATTACCATCATTAATATCGACATGATTGTTATGAAAACCATGCGTGTCCACTAAATCTTCTTCCTCATAAAAAGAATCTTCCTCAATCATTTCACCCAGTCCAGGATTAATAACCTGACTATTTTTTGGCAGGGGGTAAGCCTGGCCTAACTCATATTGTTTCCTGTCTCTTTCCAGTTTCTTGCTCTTTTTATCTTTGATGTTATATATATTCTTGTCTGTGTTTACAGAAACAGCCTTATATTCATTAGTTTTCATTACAAAACATAAATCATGTTTAATTTCCTCATCCAATCTACTAACAGTTTCTTTTAAAACATTAAACTTTTTCTCATTGTCCTCCAATAGTAGTATCTAATAGCTCACAACCATGTCTATTAAACAAGTTAAGCAAGTCTTTGTGCATTTCAGAGTCTTTAACTAGGCCATTAGGAAACTTCCAGCACCTAAGGCCCTTGGGAATTTGTTTGCATTTTAAACATTCCCTTAAATACTGACTTTCCACTTGTAATTTTTTTCAATTTCAGTACATGGTGTTCTAAAATTTTTAACTTTTGATCAACAGTACCTTGCATTACGGGAGTTGCTGAAAAGTCAAAATCGCCCTGTCCACCCCTGTTAATCCAATCCAGTAAGTCAAATCCAGATTGCGTTGAACTGCTGTGACTAGGAAAACATCCCCGAGTTTGTCCGTTGTAGAACCTGCTGTTTTCAGCATTTTCTGTGCGCTGACTGCCAATATTAGGACTCCACTGCCCTGGGGGAATGCTCGCCATTGTATCTAATGACAAGGACACGCCTCCTTCTCCTGGGGTCCAAAGGTTGTTGGGGAGGCGTTCATTCTCCTTCCGAGGCCAATAACTTGGTCCGTCAGCACACCGATAAGTGCTGACAAGTTCCCAATGGCTTTGACCAACTCATCCGAGGAACACCCAGCACCAGTAGTACTCTCCACGCCATATTCCATGAACTAAAACTGCTACACACCAAAAACCAAAAATATCAAAGGCACAGGACCACTACGAGCTGGAAACAATGAATTTATTTAGCGCTTTCGTCAGTTGTGGACTATGGCTTCTTCAGAATAATTTACAATAAAACAGATTAACATATATATATAACCCCAACCTCGCCATAATTGATTAATTAAATATATTACAATTAACTTTTAAAGTGCCAACACTCATACCCAAGGTAAACATATTATGTAATGTATCATACAACACAGCATCCAATACTTCTATTATAATACATATAAAAACGTCTTAAATATATCCGAAATATAATAATAAAAATGCTTTGGCAAAACACCTTATTCAGTTTCCTGAACATAATTTTAAATTCTTTGTATTAGAACATGTAGTAATTGACGAGAGAGGGGGACCCAGTGATACTTTTTTAGAGTACTAAGAATTGCTGTGGCAATTGAGGGTTAACGCGGTCAACCCCCCAGGTTTAAATGAAGTTATGTCATTAGTTAGCTATTTAAAACTAAAATCTGAATTCTATTTCTAATTCCTTGTTAGATATCTTAGGGTTGATAATTTATTGTTTTACTAAATATTTAGGATATATTTAAGACGTTGTTATATGTATTATAATAGAAGTATTGGATGCTGTGTTGTATGACACGTTGCATAATATGTTTACCTTGGGTATGAGTGTTGGCACGTCAAAAGTTAATTGCAACATATTTAAATAATCAATTATGGCTAGGTTGGGGTTATATATATGTTAATCTGTTCTATTGTAAATTATTCTGAAGAAGTCATAGTCCACAACTGACAAAAGCGCTAAATAAATTCAATCATTTCCAGCTCGTAGTGGTCCTGTGCCTTTGTTATTTTTGGTTTTTGGTGTGTAGCAGTTTTAGATAATGGTGCATCATATCAGACAGTATCACAATGATGTATCATATCAGACTTTATGTATAATTGAATAAATTGATTTCTGCCAGCTATTTTTAAGTTTTTACAGTTGTACCTTTGTATTAGAATTATATATTGTACCTCTGGATCCTTTCTCTCGGGGACTCTTCATCAGAGGGGCTGTCGGCTTAGTCAGACTATAAGTATAAACAAATAATAAATAAATAAACTCTTTAAATGTGATGACAGTCTACTTACAAACAGGTAGCAGCCTTGCCTTTGGTGTTAGAATATACAGATTATACATTTTGGAGTGTTTTTTTTAAAGAGTGTTGCTATTAACTGAAAAAGAAAAAAAACATTTCTTTGGTACAACTCTGCCAGTATGACATATTTCTATATGCATTACTGTATCCTTTGGGAAGTCATCTATGCAGGGAACTACTACATTGACAATACACACCTTAGAGTTGACTCAGTTTTTTGGGATTTGGGAACTTATGTGGACAGTGAGCTAACTTTTGACCAACGTGTCTACTGTTGTAAGAAAGTCCTCCTGTACTGTACAGCTTATAAAAAAAAAGGATTGTGTCTAGATCTAGGGACGTCACTGTCTCCCTTTTACTCAGCCATCATAAGGCCAATCATTAAATATGATGGCTCCTTTGCCATGTATCTGCCCAGACACCTATAACAACTGGAACATACAAAGAAATACTTTACTAAAAGGATACAAGATCTAAAATGTCCTACACTGAAGACCTGTCACTATATTTGGTATCCTACAGTCTGCCACAAGGTGATCTGTGTCTGGCATGTAAGGCATCTTTCGACTGATTACTGATGGATTTACTGCACATCAGCAAATGGCATCAGAAATACTTTATCTATTAATCTAAACATCTTCTGCAACATCAACAAAATGGTTTGCAGGAACAGGTACATGTTACAGAAAATCCTGCTGCTGTAGAATTGATTGCCTATCCACATTAAAAAAAATCATCTCTGTCTATACACAAGCCCAACTTAGATCTATGGAAGCAAAACATAAATTTTACCCCCTTGATTACTCCCTGTACTAATAATGGACACAGACAGCTCTTAAATGCTTTATCCCATGCATGGGTCCCCTCAAACTATCTATGGTATGAAACCAGTTATTCTCATTAAGGATAATATATAATTATCAACCATGGGATGGGTGAGGCCAATATATAACCAAACAAGATAGGTTATTTTGAGCACAAAAAGAGAAACTGGTTAGGCTTACAACAGCCCACAAAGGCAGGTAGCCTAGTACTTACCTATGAAACTATGAACCTATATATGTCTTATACAAAAGTTCTGTATTTTCACTCCAGTGTCCTATGTAATGTACACATATGCCTGTAAGAATGTCGGTCTAAACGAGGTGCCCTGAGGTCACCTCTTATATTTCATGGCTTTGCCAAGACGTTTTTGCCTCTACTTTCCTCTCCTCTCCTCATCCACTGGGTCTACCAGACAGCCTGAGCCTTCCCTGCACTCTACCCAGCCCACATATGAGACTGGTGAGGAGATCAAGGTGATTCAGTGTCATACTGCTGCTGGGGAGTGTTTTTTTTTTCATTATGCCCTAACTCAACCACATGACAGTCTTATGAGCTCTGCTACAGCTGTCTTTAGGAAGTGCATTTTTGCTACCATGTATGCATATCCATCCGAACAAGTAATACACCCCTTGCATGGAGCTTGCCAGTCACTTCATGCTGCACTTGCAGTGAGTCAGGCTGCTTCCCTATTTCCAGGGTGAGTGAGCTGGTGAAAGATACTCACTCCAGTACTCCATACCCAGTCCCTCCAGTGTTTGTGCTCCTAGTCGACCACAGGTTCTTTGGGGAGCAGTCAGGACTTTATCCCTCTATGCTGGGGGCTTAAGAATAAATCATAACCACCAAATCACAATGTTTTTGCTATTTAGTGGTCATGATGTGCTTGTACTTAGTGGTCAAAAAATAAAATATAAAAATAATCTCCAGTCACTTCAGTTAGAAACACTTCCATACTATCTGCATTCATTTTTTACAACAGTGTGTCAGTGCAATGGTACTGTCATCCAAGATGCACAGAAGTGGAATGGACTGAAGGTGAAAAGCTCTTCTAAGTGGAAGCATGAACATTTTCCTTACAAGGGGTGGGATGCAAATATTAGCAACTCAGACCTACATACAGCCTGGCAACCAGGGCAGGGCTTATTCTAGATTCACTCAGTACAGCCAAGCTTCTTAGACTTTAAGTGAAATGTGTTCTAAAAATGATATCCATGCCTCCTCCAGAGTAATCACTGTTTTCTACCACATGTGCAATCTTCAAAGTCTACACTTTTACCAAGTAGCTTTTTCCACCATACCTCTTCTAAGCAGGGTCAAGTCAAAACCCTGCTGAGGCAAATGAACTAAGAAATGTTCCTCCATGAAATTCAAATAGCTCTTATCAAAGGTAGAAATATTTGCCACAAAATCAGAAAGGTGTAAAGTGTGATATTAATTTCATAACTAAGATATCTATAGGTCTGAATATACTCACCGAACAATTAAAGTACAATAATAAAAGTAAAGGTAGCAGCCCACTGGCTCTTATTAATGACAATCAATGTGTATATTACATCAGGTTTTAATACTTTTGCAAGTTCTTTGCAATACCTTAAATGCACCATTTACATCTAAAATGCAAGTAAGTCAGATCTAGTAATGCTCTGCTACATCTGAAGAGCAGTGCAAAACAGTCCAGCACATAGACATCACACATTATTCAACACGAAACAAGAACAAAAAGCTATTAATGACAGTCATTAAATTAAGTATGTAACAATATAACAAAGCAAAGTGGCCAGGACAGTGAGTGGACAGACTCTCAAGAACATACAAATATTTTAGTTTCATGTTAAATATCTGTCAGTTAAAATTCTACAGCATTTACACAGTGATCTGTAGTCAGTACATTATTTCATTACAAAAGTAAAATGGAAAACTATTTTTAAAGAAAGGAAGACAACTCAGTTTCAAAAAGTATATACATATGTGCAGTAGGCAGGTTTCAGAAGTCCCAGATTTTAATCTGTGCCATGATATTCTGTAAACTAATTCAAATTTATTTTGGTTCCATGAACTAATAGTTTACCAAAATAGATTAGAAGTTAGAGATGAAAATACACATCATGTACTTTTACTATTAAATTACTCTGCAGCAATAATATATGACTTGCATAAAATTATGAGTTGTCAATGATCATTTATAGTTTCATAGTTTCATAGTATAGTACTAGGCTATCTGCCCTGGGGCATTTGTAAGCCTAGCCATAGTGATGTGGCTTTTGCCACCCCATGAAATGGTACAAAAATGTACAGAATAAATCTAGAATACTGTGCCTCTGTCTAGTAGTGACACAGTGAAGGTCTCCTTATATAATAGAATTAGTTTACTGTGCCCCTGTCTAGCAGTGACACAGATGTGACCCCTGGGGTAAACTTACGATCTCCCATCCACTCATCAAGATTTCTCTTGAAGAGAGTCAGTGAGGGGCTCTGCCTAATACGAACTGAGATCCTGTTCCAAAGCATGGGAAGCCTCTGGATTATGCATGTCCTATTCATACTTGTGCCAAGGTTTAAGTCTTTAGCTCTCGTGGTCCTGATGGATTTGGATTTTCTGAGGTGGAGCATGTCCATCAGATCCTGATTGGACATGGCCTTGTATGTCAGGCAGAGATCACCTCTGAGCAGGCGGTATGCTACTGAATAGAGCTGAAGTTTCTTTAGTCTGGCAGAATAAGACATATGTTGGAGACCCTTGATCCTTTTGGTGAGGTACTTTTGTGGTCTCTCCAGCTGTTGCAAGTGCCGGGTGAGGTACATACCAAATGGGGCATTGTACTCAATCATGGGTCTGATGAGGGAGGAATATAGGGGTACAATGACATCCTTGGATCTGGATGTGAAACCCTTCATGATGAGGTGTGCAAGGTAGAATTTTTTCTAACCACTTTGGCAATGTGGGTGTCAAATGAGAGGTCGCTGTCTACTTGGGTCCCTAGGTCTCCGATTACTTTTTCTCCACTCAGTGGGTTGCTGTCTATGTGATAATTTGTGGGTACTTTGTTTTTTCCAAAAGGGATGACTATACATTTTTTGGCATTTAGTTTAAGGCCGTGACTACGGCACCAGTTGTCCGTTTCAGTGAGGCCTTTTTGTAGGATGTGTGTATCTGCTGGTGTATCGACTATGGCGCCTAGTTTGCAGTCATCTGCGAACTTTGTCAGCCACAGCCCTCCCATGTTTGCTTTAACATCTGAGAAATAAATGCCGAACAAGAGGGGTCCCAGGACAGATCCCTGTGGGACACCACTTGTGACTGGCTTTGAGTCTGACATTGCTCCAGCGATTTTAACTTTATGGGTTCTGTCCTTTAGCCAGTTTGCAACCCATCTAGTGACATAAGGGTTTACTTTTAAGCTGTTTAGCTTATCTATGATGCCTGAGTGGGGTATTGTGTCGAAGCCCTTAGCCAAGTCCAGGTATGCTGTATGGACTGCTTTGCCCTCATCAATGGCTCTAGTGACTGTTTCGAAAAAGTCAACCAGGTTTAAAAGGCAGGATCTGCCCTTTACAAAGCCGAACTGGGCGGGGTCAAGCGTCTGTAGGTCCCCTATGTCTCCGTTTATGAGTTCCATAATGATTCTTTCCATAGATTTGCAGACCAGGCTAGTCAAGCTTATGGGGCGGTAGTTTCCAGGGTCTGTAGAGGTACCCCCTTCTGGAGTGGGACCACTGTTACTGTACGCCAGTGTTCAGGTACATATCCCGAAGTAAGGCTAAGGTTAAATAGCATTTTTATGTGTGGGTTTAGCTCCTCTTGGAGTTCATGTAACACGCACCCCGGGATACCGTCAGGTCCCATTGATGCTGTGTTTTTTGCTTTGTTTAGGGCGGTTCTCACTTGGACATCTGAGATGACAGGGAGATTACATTCAGCTGGGATAAGTATTTCTTCTTTTGGGGGTGAAGGAGGCGAGAAATTTGCACTGAACCTGTCAGCCAGAATGTTAGCAATATCTGTGGGTTCAGTGTATTTTTTGTTGTTGTGAAGCAGCTCTGAGCATATCTGAGGGTTTCCGCCCAGGTTTCTAACATAGCTGAAGAAGGCTTTGTGGTTATCTTTAGTGTCCTTAGCGATTTTTCTCTCAAAGTTTGCCTTGGATGTTTTTATGAGAGAACGTAGTTTTCTGCTAATGTTGATCAGAGATGTCTTCCCTTCATGGGATTTCGCTCTGACGTGCAGTAGCTTCCTTCTTTTGTTATACAATTTGTTTATGGCTGAAGTCCACCAGACAGGACTCTTACATTTGGTGGAGAGGGACTTGGATTTGTTTGGGATTGCATGATCCATGCATTCTTGGAGATGTCCATAGAAAGCATTTGTGAAGGATTCGGCATTGTGGGATGTGGTATCCACTGGCACAGTGGGCTTAAAGGATACCATTTCAGTCTTAAGAAGAGTGAAGTCTGCTTTTGAGAAGTTTTTCACTGTGCTCTTTTGTGCTGGGGGTGGAGGTGGGATATGTATATCCAGGGTGATTAGTTTGTGGTCCGATATCACTAGTGAGGGGTATACTTCCGGTGTGGAGCATTTTGTCCCCATGTTTGTGATGATCAGGTCTAGTATATTATCTCCCCTAGTGGGAGAGGTGACTAGTTGTTCCAGTGCATTTGAATTTATGAATTCCAGGAACCTTTCGGCTAGGGTATTAGGGCTAGAATAATGTACCCAATCTATGTTTGGGTAGTTGAAGTCTCCCAGTATGATGGTATTTTGTGATACATTCATATCCTCCAATGTCTTCAGGAAGGTTGAGTGGGGTTCTTGAGATTGGGAGGGTGGTCTGTAACATGCTACCAGTTTTATAGCAGTTTTGCCTATGGTTAGTTGCACCTGTATGGTCTCTGATGCTTCATGTGTTGCTACTAACCTGGAGGTGTGGGTGTCCTTTATGAATATGGACACTCCCCTCCTTTGTGGTTCGCCCGGGTTTTGGGGCGAAAAGCATGATACGAGGTATAGCCTGGTAGTGCTGGGGTGCTCTCAGGAGCCTTGAACCAGGTTTCAGTTACTGCACAGACGTCGATGTTCTCCATGCTGAGGAGTGCATCAAGTGCCTGCATCTTGAGATTTAGACGTCTGGCGTTGAGCAGCATTACCCTTAGTTTTTTCCATTTTGTTTTCTAAGGAGGGGGGTTTGTCTTTTGAGCCTTGCCTAAAAAGGCACTATGGGGGTGGCAAGAGCCTTAGCCAATATCCGGAAGCCCAGTGGTGACAGGTGTAAGCCATCCCTTGGCAGCGTGGCTTGTCCAACATATCATCCCAGGCAGACAGACATTGGATCCCCTTAGAATGACACCAGTACTTGAGCCAATTGTTAAAGCTGATCATCTTGTCTTTGTATTGTGGTATCATTCTTGGTGAGGGCAAGATGCTGCTCAGGGTCAGGGTCATACCAGCCTGGGCTACATAATCGGAGAGCTCCTCTATGTCTCTTTTCATGTAGTCCAGGGAGGTACGTCTCAGGTCATTCACACCAGCATGGACAATGACGGAGTCATATTTGTACTTGCTTTGGAGTGACCTGAGTGCGTGTGTTATATGGCGGATCCTAGCTCCCGATAGACAGCTCACAGTCACCTTCTCCTTGTTCAGCCTGGTCAGTGGGACATCAGTGTGTCTGACTATGGAGTCACCTATTACTAGTGTATGAGGCAAGGTGTTTGGCCTTAAGGGCTGCGATTGGTCGACACACTGATTTATTGAAGTATGTGTTGCATGTGTTTTGTTTTGAGGTGGTGGATTTTTGGATGTCTGCTTTGGGAGCCTCTGTTGTTTTGGTAAGTTTTTTATTAGAGCCTCCGAGTATGTCTTTGTGTTTTTATGTGTTTGGTTTGCAGTTGTGGTAGGTCTATGTGGGACTGGGATTGTTGTGTGTGTGGTTGCCATCTCCTCCTGTCTGGTCATGCCAGCCCTGAGTTGAGAGAGTTCAGCGTCCAGTCTGGCTATATAGTTGCATCTCTCACATGTATTTGTGTTTGTTGGGAGGAGGAGAGGGTTGTCTGTGTACATGAGACAATTGTAGCATTGTCTCAAGATGCCCAGATTGACCAGCTGAACTGGAGACGACGCCAGTAATCTACCACTCGACATGCTAGAACAGTATAAGGGAGTGGTATACCTTTAAGGGAAGTGGGTATTCACAGGGGTGGTAAGTAGATGTAGTGCTTTACTTAGTAAGAGAGTGCTTACTTAGTAGAGAAGTATTGAGAACAAGTGCTAGGCTTATAGTACAGTGAGTAGTCTGGTTATACTAAGAGTAGAGCTTCCTTAAGGGAAAATTTGAAGAACAGCCTTGGCGGAGCCAGAAAAAGTTTAAGCGGATTTTAATCAGTGAACTACAAAAGAGTTGGAAATGGTCCCAAACAACCAATTACTACAGCTTCTTGTGCTGAGGTCACTTCCCCCAAGGACAGGTAGGCTGCTCAAGGCTCCCCACTCCCACTGGTGAGCAAAGAAACTTCCTTCTATCCAAGTAAGGTAATGGACAACACAGGAACTACACCACAGCCCAGAATACAGCAATGCCTGTAAACTGGTTGAGGAAGGTGGGAAAACAAGGATTATTATTTTTTTTTTTTTGGTAGAAACACACAGAAAATGCAGAAACAGTGATAAATTAGTTACACAGGCTAGCACACTTTAGTGGGCAGCCTCCACAGTTAAATTAAACAAACAAACAAGCAAACTTTCGATCAAATTCGACTAAAATGTAACTTTAAGTGCAGATTTTAAAATAATGCAGCAATCAGTTAAAAAACAGTTGAGGCTAGTTCAAGGTAAGCTACAGAAGCTATTTCAAGTGAAAAAAAGCAAAGATACTTAAATCCACAAGGTAGTCGCTGTTCTGAGTTCCCTGCTGCTAGGACCACTCTGTAAACCCACGTGGAGCTTGTCTGAGCAGTATAGCCAGAAAAAAATGCCCAGAGGCGGATTTTAAACAGTGAACTACAAAAGAGCTGGAAATGGTCCCAAACAACCAATTACAACAGCTTCTTGTGCTGAGGTCACTTCCCCCAAGGACAGGTAGGCTCCTCAAGGCTCCCCACTCCCACTGGTGAGCAAAGACACTTCCTTCTATCCAAGTAAGGTAATGGACAACACAGGAACTACACCACAGCCCAGAATACAGCAATGCCTGTAAACTGGTCTAAACTAGTCGAGGAAGGCAGGAAAACAAGGATTATTATTTTGTTTTTTTGTTATTACATTACTGTATATGATATTTTCCCAGTTTTAATACTAAACAGAATTATTTAAAATATCAAGACAGGGAACTGGCTCATTTACCCAAATGTAAAAAAAAATATTTGAAATATTAAATATGTGACTTAGTAGAGGGAACTTAAGTAACACAATTATAAATCAGACACTTCCTTATTAAAACAATAGCAGAAAAAATACAAAATTCACCTCCATTAGGAGTAATGTCACATTCAGAAGAATCATAGATTTATTAGGCTATATTAATAGGAGTTCTGTTTTAATTACATAAAATAAATAGCTAAAAATAAAAGAAAGCAAATCATGGTAGGTTATAGAGACGAAACCAAAAGATACATGTCAGTTTGAAAGAGTCACACATGTCTGTTTCAAAGATTGTCACACTGAGTGAAATGTAGTTTAACATGTGGCACAGAAATCTAACATGTCTCACTTTTTTGGGAACAGTATGAAAATCAAAAACTATCACTCCCAATACTACACAATACTAAAGTGTTCCATATACCTCCTCTACAAAATTATTTGCTTATGTTATACCAGAATCCCACATATTCCATATTTAATAATAGTGTGGATAGATTTCTGTTCAACAGCATCATGGTCTGAGTTTAATTCTGACCCTCTACTACAGCCTGTACAGAGTTTATTTGTTCTCCTTATGCATGTGTGGGTTTTTCCACGTATTCCAGTTTCCTCCCAAAAACATGTTGCTTGAGTGGCTACTTTTAACCCATGCAAATGTACTGCATTTATGACCTTTATGACATGGATCATGGCTAAAAAGGGTCCAAGGACTACATCATTTATCCAATTAACAGACAATGATTAAAATAAAATACATACAGACATTTGTTTTATTTGCTGCGGTGGTACGGCGGTAGCATTGTTACCTCACAGCAAGAGGTTCTCCCGTTCGATTCTCGGCTTGGCTTGGGAGTGCCTTATGTGTGGAGTCTGCATGTCCTCCCTGCAGTTGGGTAGCGTTTGAAAGACATGCGTGCGTAAATGGGCATGCCTTCGCTGAAGGTTGGGCGTCGAGCTGGCACCTCGGCGTTTCGTAAAAATCTACTGCCAATCATTAGCAGACCGGAGTTCCGCTGTGGCAACCCCTTTCCGGGAAAAAGCCGAAAGACAAACAAAAACAGACATTTGTTTTATTTATTCATGCCCAATGCTGTTTAACCTGCAGATACTAGGCAACTGGGTACTCCAGCCAATCATGCCAGTCACCCACTACTCTAGTCACTCATTTCTTATATTCCCTCTTATGGTAAGGAAACTTAGCATAATACATTCAGCCTGCAACTGTGTTGCAGTGGAGTAGAGGAGCTTTCAGCACGTGCTGTGCTCTACTGCTGCATTTCCTCTCCAGATCTAAGATTTGCAACAGTGACACAAAATTACGCATGCAAGCTTCTATGCACCCACCATGCTGAGCAAATGTAATAATCTGCCAGCATCTCCATCACTGATTATCTTTATCTGGCTGATGCACCTTCAACACTCAAATGGAGACTGGAGGGAGAAGGGTGCCAAGCCGCATCAAATCCTCAGTGTTTGTTCCTAAACAGAGGAACTAATATCTGGCAAATCAGTTCTCTTTCTCCTTACCTGCCACCCATAGACTGAGATGCTGGTCAAAATTAAGTCATTAGGGTCAGGACAGGAATACTCCTTCTCTGAAAGATAAATATCAGCCTTCCTTTCAGAATGCAACATTTCTCTTAAACCAGGCAAATGTTAAGTCCAACTTTTTCTTCAAGTAAGTTTCAACAAAATGCAGACAAGTACACTACACTATGTAAAATGCTCCCTCTGTGAAAGCTCAATACTAGGCTCTCCTTTCAGAATGCAACAGTTCTATTAAAATAGGCATATGTAAAGAAATGTCACATTTTCTCTATGGAAGTTTTTAATAAAATACATAGAAATGGAATGAACTATATAAAATGTCTGAAAAATGGCATGTGACCAAGGATATTCCTTCTACTTTGATATTAATACATTATTAAGTTATATCTATTAAATAAAATTATATAAACATACTTAATGTAAGAATGCAGTTCCCTCTAAATATGAACACTTGAAAATAAAAAAAATACATTAAAGAAAGAAAGAAATGAATTGACTTAGAAGTTTGTTGGTTTAATGATTTTTTTCAATGGTACAATCCTTCCATAGCCTGTTAGTTGGGTGTATACCTCTCTACCTCTTAGTGCAAGAAACCTGCACCAAGCCAAACAAATGGGAGGAGAAAGGCCCTAAAATAGGGAGAGAATTTAATATTGCTCTTATAAACTTAGAAAGTTGACAGAATGACAGGATTTGTGTTGGCATTTAACTTCTGAATGATATATACTCTGAAGCTCAAAATGTGTCATTATTTAGTGACTTTAATCCTCAGTGATTAGCCAGAAAAACATGCCAAAAATTATGAGGCAAAAATATGGGTGTTCTGCAAAAATCTGGACAGCTTAGTGGTATGGTTCGGTGGAGGATACTGTACGGTAGGCAAATGATACATGAATATCTGCCTTGAACAGTAACTCTATGTGACAAACTTTCAAACAGCAGTGCACAGCTGAACAGTCTGACTGTCATGATTAACAAAAAGTTGTCATCTTATGAAATCTCCCCAGCCATTACTCAGGCAGCTCACAATGCATTTCAGCATCTTACCACATTATTTTCTAAGTAAATCTGAAATTCAGATAGCACGAAGCTGTTTTGTATTCATAAAAGGGCTTTTGTGGGTAGTTTTCTGAAGCAAGTGAAAAAAAGATTCATGCAGTCTTTGTTTAGTCTTCCTCTGAGTATAATACTCTGCCTGAATGACAGGTTCACTAGTGAAAGTACACTTTCAATAGCACAAATTAAATTGTAAGCTTCAGGCTAGGGCAGGTGTGTGATTGTGAGGGGGCAGAACTGTCTGCAGCTTCAAGCTTTTTCCTACAACTTCTTTACTGTTTCTTACATTATAAAGGAACCTGTGTACTCATTTGCATAAACAAATATATGTTCTGGGAAATTACTGAGGCAAGAACTCATATAGTCAGCATTCAGTTTTAATAATATGAATTATGAAGCTAACTGCTGAGAGTTTATTTTTTAATTTAAAGTGCATTTTAAGGTCTATTATTAAAGTGCCTCTGTAATATGGGTTAATATGCAAAACAATTAAAACAACAGTTAGAAGGGTTTGTGCCAAAGTGAGAAAATACAACAGGCTATGCTAAGGAAAGAAAATGAGCTGGAAGGTATACAGGCCTATATGCATATATTTTGGTAATTCAGTGAGGCAAAATGTTTGTGATTTGTAGCTTGTACACCACTGTTTATCACATAACTGAAGACCGAGTTAAAGAAACACAGTCAGTCATGACTAAAGAACTGAATAAGCAATTTAGAAAACCTTTATCTATGTATGTAGCAGGCAAAGTCACATGCATTTCTTGCAACCATTAATTAAAATAAGTAACTCAGAGGCATACCTTTCAACCTCTTAGCACAAGAAATCTGCTCAAAGCCAAAAATAATGGGGGGACAAATGCCCAAATAACAGGGACAGACTTTAAATATTGCTCTTATAAACGTAGAAAGTTGCTAGAATAATAGGTTTTGCATTATCATGCATTATCTGAAGGATATGAAGTTTGAAAGTCAAATTTATGTCATTATTTAGTGACCTCAATACTCAGTGATTTCCCAGAAAACCACACATTTTATGAGGAAAAGACCAGAAATATGAGGCAAAAATCTGGACATTCTGCAAAATTCTGGACAGTTGAGAGGTATCAAAGGTCACAATGAACTGTTAATTGTCTCAGCCTTGATGAGACAGTCTTCGTTCAATTTACTTACTCTTCCCAAAAACTTTCAGTGATACACTTGGCAGCGAGTAAAGAGTATATTTCCCGTTAGTACAGCTGCAATTATAGGGTGGACAACTGGCAGATCACAGCTAGTAAAAAGACAAGGACTGCCATACTTCCATTAGACAATATGTGACTTGCTTGTACCCCTGCTGAGGCTCAGTGCAAACTCACAGACTAGATATTAATGTTAGTAGCAGTATATAGTTAATCACAAAAATATTATTATTGCAGTGTCAGTGGCACAACTGGTAGTATACTCGCATTTCATGCCAGAAAACCAAAAGGTGACTGAACTGTTGACACTGCAGTGTAGCATTAGGGGTGCCACATTCCTGAGTCTGTCATCCTTTACATGAAAGATTAAACCATGATTTTGCTGGAGCAAAAACAGAAA
This sequence comes from Protopterus annectens, assembly GCF_019279795.1. Taxonomy (NCBI): domain Eukaryota; kingdom Metazoa; phylum Chordata; order Ceratodontiformes; family Protopteridae; genus Protopterus; species Protopterus annectens. Next base: position 1,299,112,380 of record NC_056733.1, read on the forward strand.
TAAAGCTATGACAGTTAAGAAATGGCATACACAAACATAAAGGAGCACTGCAGGCTCAAACTAAATTCTTGTCCATTCCTGGTCATGGTGGTTTTGTTAATACAGTTTATATTATACATGACCACTTTAGCACCATATTTCCAATAACGATAATACATTTTTGCTTTCCCCACGACCTCCCACACACAGAATACCTCATCCCTTTACTTATGAAAGAATATAGCTAAATTCACTATCAAAATACACTCTGAAGAGCTTATATGTAACAATCAGACAGTAACAACTAGCAAATATTCATGCTGACACACTCTCTTCTGTGCTATAAATAAGTACTATGCTGGCACACTTACTGTCTACAACTACCCAGTGTCACTACAGAGCCAAATCTACTTCAACATTTGCTCTCTTCTTAAAAATATGAGTAACCTGCTTATCTAATCCACCCTAGCTTTGTGCTTTATAATACACTTACGTTATTACCTTTTGTTATATTTACTACAAGAAATCTTGTCCAGGCAGGGTCAATGCCCTCTCTACCAGGGCCTTGGCTTCATCTATGAGTTTTTGGAAAGGGCTGGATTCTAGAAGTATACCAGAAGCTGCTACTTGGTCATTTCTAGATACCTTTACAAAGCATTAGAAGCTTGATTCCTTCTCTAGTTCCAGATCAAGCTTTTCCTAGAAACATTCTCCAGGGGTCCTGAACTCTTCTCTTTCCACCTCCCAAATGTAGTTAGCTACGATAAACTACCCATATAACTAACGCTACTGCAGCAGTTATCAATATGATAAACATAGTACACTTGGGTAAGTTGAACAGTAGATCTTCAAATGATCACTGTTGCGTTAGCCATTCTCACCTTCCTCCACCATCTTGCATTTTTAGTTTGTTTTTTATGCCAGGGTTGGATGTTTATGTTTTGTTGCTCCCAAACATGTATTTTACTTTTCTTAGCCTGAACTGCATGATGGTTTGGGCACTGTGAAGGTACCCTGAAACTTTGCAAGCTGTCCGGCCATTATATCCTTGGCAGGATATAACCCATATGGCTAAGGCTACTGCAGCAATGATCAATATGATGAACATCTAAATAACAGTAGTAGCACCAAAGGAAAACACACACACACACACACACACACATTCTGTTCAATAATGTGCCAGTCTATGATAAATAAAAGAAGGAAAACAATGTCAATTGAAGCTTTAGCAAAAAAGTAAAATAGCTGTGATATGCAATATACAAATGTCATCTTACAGTATATACACTGGGTGAGAGAGTGCATTGCAAGTAAAAGGTTCAATTAAGATATTTGTGGAACAATATAAGGAAAATGGCAGAAGTATGCAACGGCAGATATGGATGAAGGAAGGAAAGGAAACAAGGAATGAGACAGAGACAGGTAACTAAAGATGGGGAACATAAGGCCAAAACTAAAAAAGATCAGAGATAACAAGAAAAAAATGGGGTGGTGATGATAACAGAAGTGTGACTTTAGTAAGGTTAACTGTAAGGACAGGTTACAACAGTATGATGAAGAATGAAGAAACTACAAGAGAATGAGGGACTGAAGTTGAAATTAATAAGAGTAGGTTGAAGGGGAGGAATGGGACATAGAGAATCAATATGACATAGGTAAGAAGCATTACAGTGAGCAGAGATATAGAGAGTGAGGAGCACAGTGTGATACATTCATTCAATTATAATTCCAACTGGAAAAAAAGATGAGCTTTTATCACTTTCTTTTTTGTCCCCTTCTGCTTGCTGGCTTACTCTTTGCTAAACTCTTTTAATTCTGCATCACAAAATGTCTTTGATCCTCCAGGAAAAAAAATATTCTGAATACAGCCAGATATGGCAGTTTAAATCTCACACCTGCCTCTCAGCATTCACCGATTGCTGGGTTAAACTTGCTTCTATTCAGCCTGGTGAACAGTGAATAATAATTTTCAACAAACATTCTGCTACCTCAAGTTTTTAATCTTTTTCCTTTCTGCCACAGTTTTGTCAGGATCAGCTTTTTTTTCCTGGTATGACTGCACCTTTACTAATGTAGGTCTTGGCTGCTTTCTCATAGCTAGGTTTGGAGTATACATACAATGTGCTGTTTTAATTAATATATGCTGCTGTGGAACACCTTTCCATTTGCTTCTTTGTACTTTCACACAATTAATACAGTCTGTTCTTTCCAGAAAATTACAGTTTTTCTTTGTGTGGTCTGTCTTCTAACTCTACCAGAAAAATTAGGAGGAATATTTAGAAAATGGCAGATTGTACTGAAGTCTTAGAAAGACCAAGGAATAGACAGCTTAAAATATTTCTATCACAGAGTTTGCCAGACACATATTCTTTAAATACTAGAAGTGTTCTTTCAGTGCTGTGGATGGAGCAAAAAACATGTTATACAGAAGAAAGAAGAAGATAATCCTCCAGATATGCAGTGGTAGGTTTATTGGCACACCTTTCTAAGACTTCAGAGAGAGCTAGAAGTAATACTATGGGTCTGTAACTCGACAAGTTCTGGGGAGGTACCTTTATTATGCAATGGAAGTATGATACAAACTTCCCAGCATGCAGGCACACAGCATCCACTGACAGATCTGTTAACTGGAATAGAGGTAAGGTTGGCAATACCATCCTGTATCATCTGTAGGTGATAGACCTGTAGTGACTGTAGGACCTGGAAAAATCAGCTACAAAAAAGTGAGGAAGAAACACTGACTGGAGAAAGTTCTGCAATTGTTCAGCAAAAAGCAATGCAATCTCTAGATATGAATTCCAGTAACCTTTAGGAAAATATGACAACTGCACACAGACCTGGTTAAAATAAACAAAACACTGATGGAGTATATCAACACAAACAACAAAAGGTTGGAAAAAAATGGAAGAAGCTTTAAACAAATATGGATATGAGGTGATAAAGCTGCAAAACTCAGAGGTCAAAATGAAGACAAGGCTGAATATGAGACTGCTCAGGAAGCGATGTTTCAAAAATTAATAGAATTAGATGACAGAGCACGTAGGGAAAACTTGAGATTTTCAGCTATACCTGAGAAGCTGGAAGGAACAGACTGCATTAATTTTATGAAAACACAAATAAGAATTGGACTGGTATTCCACAGCAGGAGTTGTTAGTTGAAAGGGCACATTGTGTGCATGCTCCAAACCTGGCTATGAGAAAGCAACCTAGACCTTTAATAGTAAATATGCAATCTTACCAGCAGAAGGAGTTGATTCTGACAAAACTGTGGAAGAAGGACAAAGTACTAAAAGTGGGAGAGAGCAGAGTGCTTGTGGAGAGTGACTACTCATTGTACACCAGGCAGAAATGGAGCAAATGTATTCCACTACTCAAGGAATGTTGAGATGCAGGTGTGAGATTCAAACTGCTGTACCCAGCTGTCTTCAAGGTATTCTTCCCTGGAGGGACAAAATCATTTTTTGATAAAGTACATGCTAAGAAGAAAATAGAAAAGTATGTCCAATAAAAAAGTAAACTATGAAACAGGAGATTCTGCTTCTTTTTCTTCTACTACTAATAAAAACCACAGAGACACTGTACCTGTGAAACCATATCCAATGTTTTAACAGAAAATGTTGGAGAGAAGAAAGGGAGCATGAGAGCTGACTAGAAGAATCAAGAGTACATTGGAAATGAAGCAGAGACAGGGTTTGGGAGATGGAGATGAACTGAAATAAAACCAGCAATGTAATGTGGGTTTACAATACAGTAATTATACTTGTAAAATATGACAGAAGAAAATCTGGAAATATTGGACTTTTTCAGAATTTGTTGGACTTGTGGGGGACTCTAAAGCATATGCCCTACTTTATGTCATTCATGTTCACAATAGTGCTTTGGGGAGGAAAAGAAGAGGGTGAAAGTTAACTGAACGTAAGGATTATTTTTCTTAAACAGTACTATTTTTGTGGTGTGTAGTTTTCTTTACATGCTATAAAGTTTTTTCAGTTATTTTTAAGTGTGCTAGAAACTGTAAACAGGTGCTGCTGTTCTTTTTTTTTTCTTTTCTTTCTCCCTTCTTCTCTTTCTTATTGTTCAGTTTTAAGAAATGTAGGCACTGCAATGTAAAAGAAAAAGGCTTGTTAAAAAGAGAAAAAATAATGTGCTTTTTCTCATTCTTGCAGAGGGGAATGACTGGATTAAGGACCTTAGATTGATTTGGTAACAAGAAGAGAGAGCAAGTAAATGAAAAAGAATATTGAATATTATGAGGCTTTTTTCTAGCAAATACCTGACTGCTTAGCAGCAATTCTGCAGCTGGTATTCATGTTTCCATGGAAACAATCTGATAAAGACAAACTGGCTGTCTGGTTCTCAAGTCTCCATGCAGACAACCTGATAAAGACAAACTGGCTACAATTTGGTGGAGAGTGATAGGCTGAGGGGAAAAAAGAGAAAGATTGGCTAGGACATAATGTTCTGGAAAGAATTTAGTGTTTTTTCCAGCTTGAAGAGCTATAAAGGTAAGACAAAACCCATTAGCACTAGTAATGCACCATTTTAGCATGCATAACATTTATTTTAGGTTAACTCAAGTCTCTGAGTGTGGCTGTCAGTTTGCGACTTTTGTTCCAATTAGGAGGGTAAAACTTCAATATCTGAAGATGTACATAGTTTTGTCTGTTAGCATTAAGTTAAAAGGCTTTGGGGGTATTGGGAGATGTGATATTTTTGTTGTTGGTTGTATGTTTGAGGGTTTTCAATAAAACAAAAAGTTCTGTAATATGTGACATAGGCTCAAATGGATATGCCAAAAAACAATTATATAAAAATGTAAGATAAATGCTAGAAATAGACATTTAACAAAAAAGGTGTTATACATAAAAGGTAGGAATAATAACTTTAAAATAAAATGATGCTTTCTGTAATGTCTTTGAATGTCAATGGTTTCACAGATGAATACAAAAAAGAAAGTAGTGAACTATATTAAAAATATACAGTGCAAACAGCTATGTTATGGGAAACACAATTAAAACTGAACATGTCAATTTGATAAAGAAAAGTTTTCAGGATGGTTATTCAGCTGCATTCCTGGGACAAAGGAAAACAGGAGTACTTACATTAATTCCAAGAGGAGCTCCAATAGCGATAGAAGAGGATAAAAAAGATAATAATGTCAGATTTGTAGAGCTAAGGGGCTACTGATAATGGAGGAGGATTACACTGGCATGTATTTATATTCCACCTAAAACTACTATAATGGAGCTTAAGAAAATTCTGGAAGAAAAAAGAAGTTATAGACTTACCATAACATTCTACGTGTGTTGTCCATCTCTGCCTTTATTCTAACTTGTGGGTCGGATCTGATCAATCAGATCCATCTCGGCCTTTTTCAAAAGCTCGAAGCCTTCAGCAAAGCTAATGGGCATACTCCCTTACCCATGATCCAGTTCCCCAAACCCGCAGATCCTGTTTGCCCATAAGAAAAAAAAAATTGTGAAATCAAGGTTATAGGTAACAATATTTATAGTGTAAGAAAATAAGTGATTTCTGAGGCTATAGAGTCCAAAGGATATCCAATTACTACTACCCAGTCTCCCAGAAGATTAGGCAGGGGGTAGGTGGATGGGTTGTGAGAAAAAAGGAGGAGATGAACAACAAAGATGGATTATGGTATGTACATTACTTCTTTATATGATGTTGTCAATCTCGCCTTTATTCTCACTTGCGGGACTGCATCCCATGCTACCTGAATCTTGGATGGCTCAGGGGAGAATATTCCTTAGGACCATAGTACCAAAAGATGATTTACTCCTGGAGGCCAAATCTACTTTGTAATGAGTAATAAAGGTATGAGGGCTTGCCCATGTGGCTGCAGCACAGACACTGTCCAAAGATAGTCTTGCTTGGAAAGCTGAAGAAGTAGCCATCACCCTGGTGGAATGAGCTTTGACAGGTGCAGGGAGAGTCTTGTTTTTAGAATTGTAAATAAATGAAATGCATTCAGAAAGCCATTTGTATAAAGGAACTTTAGATACTGGTAAGCCTTTCTTAGTGTTAGAATATGAAAAGAACAGCTGATCTGATTTTCTGAATTCTGTAGTTCTATGTAGGTAAAAATGTAACTGTCTATGAATATCCAATAGATGTAACAAATATTCTCCATTATTCTGAAAATTTGTGAAAAATACCGGTAACTCAATAGATTGATTGAGGTTACTTTCAGATACAACCTTGGGCAGAAAGGAGGGGTCCTTACGAAAAAGCAAGTTTGGTGTTTTGACAGATAAAGTTTGTAATTCTGAAACTCTCCTTGCTGAGGTGATAGCTACTAGAAACAATGTCTTCCAAGAAAGATACTTTAAGTCACAGGTAGCAGAAGGTTCAAAGAGAGGATAAATAATATGTCACAACACAAATTTTAGATCCCAAGGTGGAGATGGGTCTTTGAATGGAGGCCTCAGAAGTGTAGCCAAGATGGCTTTAAAAACCATGTTTGACATGACTGATAGCCATTTTCTCTAATATGAAAGTTTGAAATTGCTGCCAACTGAACTCTAATACTAGCTGCTGTAGCACCTTCACTGAAAAGTTTAGCCAAGAAGTCTAATATAAAATGTAGGGGAGAAGTACAGGGATCAATCTAATTAGAATTAGCCCATAAAACAAATGTCTTCCATTTTCCCTTGTACAGTTTTCGTGTGGATGAGTTATGTGAAGGAATTAAAGTGTGCCTTACAGGAGAGGAAAGGGAAGGAAACCTGGCTATTATGGGAACTAGAGCAGCCAAGCTGTTAGTTTGAGGTTGTTTAGATTAGGATGAACCATTCTTTATGAGTGAGTCAGAAGATTTGGAATGGGGTCCAGAATCCATGGTTCATCCTGAATATGAGGCCGAAGGAAGGGAAACCAGATTTGTCAAGGCAATAGGGGGCAATTAGGATTATTGTCACCTTCAACAAACTGGCTTTCTGTAATAGTTTGGGAATTTGAGGAACTGGTGGATAAGCATAAAGGAGTCCCGGAGGCCAATCGTGAAAAACTGCATCCCTTACAAACTCTCCCGGAGGGGGGATCAGGGTAAAGTAGTTGCTACATTTGGCATTGGTGGGTGAAGCAAAAAGGTTGCAGCATGACTGGGCCCATTTTCGGAAAATCCTTTCAACAATTTTCTGATTGAGGGACCACTCATGTGGCAATAGTATAACTCTGCTCAATTTGTCTGCTGTTACTTGGATATCCTCGGATGTGCACTGCTATCAGAAAGCTATTGGAAGATGTAGCCCACTGCCAAACCCTTAGGGCTTCCTGACAAAGGGGGTAAGATTTGGATCCACCTTGCTTGTTTATGCACTAGACTACAGACATGTTGTCTGACTGGATTGCTGTCATTCCCAGAGAGTGACAGTCTTGAAATGCTTGCAACGCTAAAAGCACAGACCACATCTCCAGGATGTTTATGTGCAAATGGGCCTCATATTGATGCCAGATGCCTTCCCTAGATAATGCCCCCTCACCCTATCTGGTAACCGCCTGTGGTCACCGTGACCTCGGGTTGGAAAGGAATAAAGTGACGGCCCTTAGATACCAAAGGAGAGTGAATCCACCACTTAAGATCCTTTCTGCATGCATCTATTATCATGATTTTATGTGTCATTGGTAGTTCTAGAATTGACCACTGTGTCAAAAGTAACCATTGTAGTATTCTCATGTGAAGACAAGCTAAGGGAATAAGAACAATTGAGGCAGCCATTTTGATAGTACTTGAAGAACTAGTTTGGCAGAAGCTTGTTTCTTTCTGATCAACATTTTTACATAATACTGAACAATGTCTACTCTGTCTTGTGGAAGTTTTGCTATCATCCTTCTAATGTCTATTTCTGCTCCTATGAAGACCAAGTTCTGACATGCCTCTAGAGCATATTTCTTGTAGTTTACTGTAATCCCTAGAGAGGAACACATTTGTAGTGCGGAGTCTTTGGCCTGTAGCAGAAGATGCCTGGTCGGGGATGTTATGAGCCAGTCATCCAGATAAGGAAACACCCGGAATCCTTGACATCTCAGGTGAGCCGCAACTAATGCCATGCATTTGGTGAACACTCTGGGGGCTGTAGTGAGACCAAAGGGCAGAGCTCGAAAATTGGAACTGACTGGCTCCTAGCCAAAAGTCCAAGTGCCTTCAGGACTACCTCTCAATCCATATATGATAGTATGCAGCCTGAAGATCTATAGAGCACATCCAATTTTCTTTTTCCAAAAAAGGAAGTAGTGACTGTAGTGCCACCAGCCGGAACTTGCTCTTTTTGACTGATTTGTTTAGTTTGCTGAGATCCAGAATAGGCCTCCAGTCCCCTGTTTTCTTTGGAACTAAAAAGAATCTTGAGTAAGTTTTGAATCCTCTCTGCTCTGCGGGGACTTCCTGGATGACTCTTTTTCTTAGCAACTTTTGAATTTCTAAGGTTTCTTGTTCCTTTTGGCTGGGTGGAACATTTAGAACTGTTTTGTTTCTGGTAATGGGGAAGGAAAAGGGAATGATGTAACTCCTAGATATTATGTTTTGCACCCATTTGTTGTTTGTTATTCTTAGCCAGGTATGAAGGTGCAGAGACAATCATCCCCCGACTGCTTCCAGAGATGGACAATCGGGCACCTCTTCAGGAGTGCTGAAAGGGCTTACTAAAGAAAGATTCGCTGGAGCCCTGATTCTGCATGCTTACCCTGCTGCAAGGGCGGCATCTTCCATTATTGTTCCCCCCTTTGCCTCTAGGGGAACTTTCACCTTGTGTGCTATGGAAAGACCTTTGCGATTTTTTTGAACCACATCTTTCTACTACCTCTTTGACCTTTGGGAAACGGTCTGGTGGGTGCGGAAAAATGTACTCTAATGGCAGATAAGGTCTTGCCTTCCTGTTCACACCTGGTGAGTGTCTCTTTAACTTTGGGCCAAAAAAGAGAGGAGCCATCAAAGGGGGCATTAATGAAGGAAGACTTGAAGGGCTCTGTGATAGCAAAAGCCCATCCAGGCCTGCCTCTTAAGTGAGATGCCTGAACCCGCTGTCCTACTCATTCCATCTGCTATGTATGAGATGAATTTCATGGAAGAGTTTACAACAGAATTTAGGGTGGTGAGCTGAAAGGTTACCTTGTCTGCAACCTCATCAGCTAGAGCTCCTTGGAGGGGGTCTGAAAACTCCTTTATCAGATCCCTCTGTAGTCTAGTAGAATGTGTTAAGTAATTTAGCGACCATAAGGCGAAGGTTGCTGATGAAAAGACATCCTTCCCATATCCATCCATGGCCCTAAAATCTTTATTTGGGGGATGGATAGTGGAACTAGTCTCAGACAGTTCCTTTTTACTGGCCGCTGCCACAACCATGGCATCAACTGCTACACCTTTTGTGAGGAAAGGCTTGTCCGAAGGGGCAGTAATATATTTATTTGGCTTCCTAGGAGTAGGTTCTGTGGTGTCTGGTGTCTCCCAAGCATTCTGAGAGATTAAACTGAATACCAGATGTGGAAAAACACTTAAAGATAACAAACAAAAAAACGCAAAGGCTGCTAGAGAAAATAAATAAATAATGCACTAGCGTCAAACAATTTTATTACACTTTCATCAACTGACTTCTTCAGAACACTGTAACAAAGGCAAAATACAAGCCACAACCTTTTATACAAATCTTAATAGTCACTCATTAATCAATTAAATCATCTAATTAAAATGTAACACACCATTAAATATACATTCAATGTTGGACTTTCAACCTTTTTCCTTTAAGAAAACATTTTATGTTTATATTCTCATTCAATCCAGGAGCTTTGTGTGCACATAGCCTAATCTGCCATCTTACTTCAAGGGTCTCTAATTTACTTTGATAATTCCCACCTCTTAAATCATAAGGAAGACACTCTATAGCTGAAAACAAAAATTTCTTGTAATTAGAACAAACTATAGAGTGCTTGTACAAAGCATTGTTGTCCTTGGTTTTTATACTATACAGATGTACTTTAATATACTTTTCTAAACTGCGTGTGGTCATACCAATGCAATAACTAGGGCACCCTGAGCATAATTTACACTAAACCAGTAGATTTGCAGGAATATCTTTCTTTCAAATAAATGGTAAAGTCTACATTCTCTAAATAAATACATTTGGTAACATAAATAAATCTACAAATATTGCACATCCCACAGGTATACACACCTGCCTCCCTCCTTGTCTGTAACACCTGTACTAAGGTATCAGGTTTTTCTAAAACTGATTTAAAACATTTCCCTTTGTAATAAACAAAGGCACGCTTTTGGACTAAGTATTCCACTCATGAGTTCCTTTTAATGTTTTCCAGTAGCTTTGAATAACCTTCTTTATAGCTAAAGAATCAACTAACATATCTAACATAAAAGCTGGATTTTGGTCCAAATTTCTAGTTTTTTTTTAAAACTGCAGTACCTCCTCCCCTTAAAATTGGTATAAACAAGGTCCTCCTTTTTTCATAAACTTCAAGAGCTACCCCATATAACAGTTCACTATTATACCCCCTCTCCTTAAACATTTCAGTAATAGTAGTTAGTTCAGGCCTATATTATGTAATCGAAAAGTGAATTCACCGAACTGCATCTACATCGGAAATGCAGTTGAGCGGATTCACTCTTGTGGGGGGCTGCCCCCCCCCCCCACTAATTTTATATATATATATATATATATATATATATATATATATATATATATATATATCAACTCCAAGATCGCACTACAGTGAGGAAAGGGCAAATTTTCCAATCTTCACTGTACTGCGATCTCACCATCAACAGTTCGCTGAACTGCATTTCTGGTATAGATGCAGTTCGGCTAACTCACTTTTCGATAACATAATATAGACCTATTAGTTCAGATAAAAAGTCATTCTCTTTGGTAGTTATCTGAGATGCATGGATCATTTGCCTCATTGGTATATTTCTCTTAATAAAATCAGGGTGACCACTTTTGAAATGTAGATAATTGTTTGAAAACATCTCCTTCTTGTAAATTTGGCTGTTCATTTCTTGGTTGCAAGTCCGACTCCAGATTAACATCAAAGAAGTGTATGTTACTACCAACTCCACTAATTTTGAACTTAAAAAAATCTGAGGTGTTGTTAAGCGCTCTCAAAACGTGATCCACTTGTCCTACTTCTAGGTTTATAATAAAAAGAAGACTGCCCACAAATTGTTTGTATAATACTACCTTATCATAAAAAGAACACCTAGGCAATAGTTCCTGTTCCCACCAACCTAAAACAAGGTTGGCAAAGGAAGGAGCTACACTCGACCCCATTGCAACACCCGAATCTGCTTAAAATATTTTTGTCATAAAAAAAACAATTGTTTTGTAGAACATCCTCCATTAACGAACAACATATAAATATTTGGTCAACTGAAAAATTAGAGTTACTAGTTAAAAACATTCTCAATGCCTCAACACCTTGGTCATGTGGAATACTAGTAAATAGAGAATCAACATCTACATTAATAAAAGTAATATATTCATGTTTATACTGACACGTACTGTTGAATATCCTTAATTTTTCTAGAAGATCCCAAGAATCTCTTAAATAACAATCTATTTTTTTGCACCAAAGGGTTGAGTAAACTGTCTAAATATAAAGCAGTACCTTCACATACACTATTTGGTGCAGGCACAGTGGAGTGAAATGGAGGGTTCGTTAGATCTTTATGTAGTTTATGTATCCCAAACAGGACACCTAACTTAGGAGAATCAACATTCATAAAATCATACAACCCATAGTTAACATAACCATTGGTTAAAAGCTCACACAAAAAGCTTTTTATAAAACTGTAACTTTTTTGAATTTCTCCTATGTTCACCGCCAAATATTCACTCTTATTATTTAATATACCATACATTATCTCTTTGTATTTTGCTTGAGTCATCACAAGCAACCCCACTCCTTGTCGGCTTTCATAAACCGTAAATCACTTTCAGAGTGCAGTTCACAAAATGCCTTTAATTCAGTTTGGGTCAAATTGAAATATTTACATTTGCTCTTGGACTTCAAAACTTTTGGAATTTTAGTCTCACAAATCTCTTGAAACAACTTAATGGTGCAATTCAAACTGAGGTTATACACAGAAAGGTTTCCTGAACACATTTGTATTAACAAAATCTTTCAATAAATAGTTCAAATTCAGCTTTCATGTAAACAGTCTTAATTGTAACAATGTCCCTGCTAAGTCCGCTCTGTAACTTGGTATGAAGTTAATACCTAATCTAAGGACTTTATAATGTTCAGCTGTTAATTTAAATCAGATAAATTAATAATTCTAACTTCATACCTCATTAGCTGAAACAAAGCCAATAATTCTTTAAGTTTTACCTTCCTCTCGTTTTTTGTTTGCCCAGGCCGTTTTTTAAAGTAACTTTCTCCATTGTAGGTTTTAAATTGAGTTTGGAGTTCTGGTTGATCTTATAATAGAAGGTCAATTATCTCTTCCTGACTATCTTCATGACTAATGGACTCCATACTCACTTCCATAACTGCTTCTACACTGACATTATCACGCCTGAAGATGTTGCATTCCTCGTCTTGACTGGATAAGATGGAATAACTAACTTTTCATCTTAAAGGAGCCTGTGGCTTTTCTCCGTGACCAGTAAAATTAGTTGTTTGGGTAACTATGAAGCCAGAATAAACAGTTTGGTTAGCATAAGCTCACCTATCGTACTGTAGTTTCTTGTTTTCCTTATTATAATCAGTTTCTTAAATTTCTCAACACACTGGATCACTCTTCGTATTCGTTTTGTAGATATGGCAGCTGGGGTTTTATCCAAGGACTTTATTTTAGTTTTGATCCGGCCCATAACAGTGGTGTTATTCTTAATCAAGAGCTTCAGTGGCCGCAGTCCAGACTCATTGAAAAATTCGACTAGTTCACTGAAAAAAGCATCCTGAAGGGTAACACCACTAGGGCTTTTAAACAAATGTAACCCCTTTGGAACTATACTGAGCATAATACAATGCTCAAAATATTTCTTCTTAATTACTAGTGCCCTAAATTTCTTTAGGCACTTCTCCAAAGACATTAAATGTTCTCTAAACTCACCCAGGTTAACTTTCTTGGCTGAGTCACTGTCACATTTTTCAAAAGGGTCATAATTGTTGTTTAACAATGAAACTGCAGACTTTAATTTAGAATTGTTCACCGGGTGCTCACTACTGTGTCCACTGATACCAACACTGACCACAGTCTGAACATCTTCGGAACTAGTCAAACTACATGAGCCTTTTTGAATGATGGACCCCTGATTTTGAATCAACAAGAGTTGCAAAGTCCTCTGCATTCCTTCCATGGTGGAAATAAGAATCTTCAACAAGTTGTCCTGACTTTCAGGAATGCAATGCAGAGTCAAGTTAAGCAACTCGTCTGGAGCCTCAGCCATGTGTATTAATCCAAGGAGCAACCAAACTGAACAGAACACCAGATGTGGAAATACACTTAAAGATAAACAAAAAAAACACAATGGCTGCTGGAGAAAATAATAAATAAATAACGGACTAGCATCAAACAATTTAATTACGCTTTCATCAAATGACTTCTTCAGAACACTGTAACAAAGACACAATACAAGCCACAAGCCATTATGTTGTTTGTTACTTCTGAGAGATTAACTCAATAAGCTCATCAGAAGGAGGGGTCACCAAGAGGTGGAAGGGCGAGACCTGAAGGCTTTCAGGTATACCGACTCCTCAGATGAAGGAAATGCAGATTGCCAATCACCTCTCTGCTTTAACATTTCCAGGATGTCTCCTTCTGAGACATCTTCAGGAGGTGACCAAGGGGGCCCTTCTGCATCATCAGGATCAGTATCAGTTGTGACCGACTCTTCTGGGGAGTCTCGATGCTTCCTCTTGCAAGTTCTCTTCCCAAGGACTTTCTCAGTGGGGTGAACTGGGGAAGTTTCAGAAGGGGGAGGGTCCCTTGCTGGACATCCTGAGGCCTGGAGTCTCTGCAGTCCTATGGAAAGGGTAAGTGAGAAAGGCGAAGTCACCAGCCCAGAAGTGGAAGAAAGATCTGGGAGAGACTGTGTCTGAGACTGGGATGTAGTCACTACCCTCCTCATAACCTCATAGGCACTCCGCCCCTGATCCGAAGAAGTCAGTGGATCTGACAAAAAAGTAGTTGGGGCCGAGGGAATCTTTGGCACAGAGGACAGATGCTCTGTGGCAGAGGTAGGATCCAAACTCATCCGCACCAAAGCCTCAAGAGGAAGGCTCAGATCAGAAGAGATCCAAGCCCACTCTCCAGGTCCAACTGGGGAGGATCGGCTCCTAGAGATCTCCCGCTCTGACAGAGCAAGACAACACAGGGCAGACATCAGATCTGAGGAACCTTTGGGCCTGGTATCCAAGATGGACACCAGCTGGACATCCGAATCTTCCAGCTCTGATACCAGGGGACGGATCAGAGGAGGAATAGCCACTGATGGAGAGGACTTTGACAGATCCGATGCCTTTGGGTTTGTATCCAGTAATAACTTCACCAAAGCCGGTATCTTCAGAAGCCTCTGCACTATCCTATCCAGATCATCATCTGACAAGGTGCAAGTAGATCGGGTAGATAAGGTGGGAGATCGCGATTCTGTCAAAATTGGGGATGGGAGCTGAGAAGATAAAGGCTTCAATGATGGAGAAAGTACAGTTGTGTACACTTACCATAAATGTAGATGTTCAGGTGTATTCACTGTTGCAGTCATTACATTTGAGTAATCTGCTGGCAGGTTGCCCTCAGTCGGCCTGATTAACAAAGTTTTGGGTCCTGCGTCGGTTGCTGTCCCTTCTTCCATGACGTCAGGGGTATAAAACATGCAGCCGACGCCATTACATTAGTTTTTCTTGCCCCAGATGTCAGGTGCCCCCCAAATGGGGAGCAAATAAAATTAAAAACACAAAAAATATATACCTCCAACCAAAAGCAAATACACCAAAAGGGCTTTTAAGATAGTGAAAGAAAGTAGAGGCATCGCCAGAGAAAAATAAGGGGTTGGAGGGAGGGTAACCAGGACTGCAACAGTGAATACACTCGAACATCTACATTTATGGTAAGTGTACACAAATGTACTACGTTCTTCATGTTTCACTGTTGCAGTCATTACATTTGGGTAGATTCCCAAAGCTATGGTTGGGTGGAAGGAACTATACAGCATTAGGACCGGCTATAAGGCCATGCAGGACAGCAGTGGCAAAGCCAGCTCTGGATTTAAAGAAAACTGGTAAATGGTAATGTTTGGTGAAAGTATGAAATGAGTTCCAGGTAGCAGCTTCTAGAATGTCCCTGGCAGGAACACCTCTGAGAAAGGCTGTTAAAGTAGATGCAGCCCTGGTGGAATGGGATCTGATCCCCTGGGGGACAGCTTTTCCATGGTGCTTATAGCAGAAACGAATACAATGGCTTATCCATTTGGAAATGGTTTGCTTTGAAATAGCCTTTCCCCTGCCCCTGCAGCAAATGCTACCAGCAGTTGTTCAGATTTTCTTTGAGATTTAGTCCTGTTTAAGTAAAATCTAAGTTGTCTGTGTACATCCAGTGAATGCAGAATCCGCTCCCCCTTGTTCTGTGGATTGGGAAAGAAAGATGGCAAATGAATGGTCTGATTAAGAGCCACACTGGATACCACCTTAGGCATGAAGGATGGATTGATCCTGAGAGATACCCTGTCCGCATGAAAAATGATGAAAGGCTCCACTGCCATAAGAGCCTGTAATTCGGAAATCCTTCTAGCTGAAGTGACTGCTAAAAGGAAAACTGTTTTCCAGGAGATAAATTTTAAGTCTGCAGTAGCAGCTGGCTCGAAAGGAGGGAGAGTACGTTTTTCCAATACAAAATTAAGGTCCCAGGCAGGAGTTGGAGCTCTCCTGGGTGGTCTTAAGTTTTTGGCCCCTCTGAGATACTGCTTTAGCAGAGGATGAGAGAAGAGGGGAGATGCTGTGTTGTAATGAGCTGAAATGGCTGAGGCATGGATTTTTATGGAAGAAAAAGACAGGCCCTTGTGAATCATCTCAGTTAAATATTGCAAAATCTGAGGAATGTTGGGCACTGCTCTGCTTATCCCTTGAAATTGATTCCAGGCACATAATCTTTTCCATTTGTCAGCATAAGATTTTCTAGTACTATGTCTTCTCGCCTCCAAAATGACATCCTTCACAGGTTTGCTGAGGGATTCTAAGGGTGAATTTAGGTGATTAGCCACGCTGCAAGATTCAAAGTCTGGAGCTGAGTGTGCAGAGTTTGGTTGTTCTGCTGAGACAGTAAGCAAGGTGTCTGAGGCAGTTGCCATGGTGGAAGGTGTGACAGACTGCGCAGGAGTGGGTACCAGTGTTGGCAAGGCCAGTCTGGAGCAATCAAAATCATTTTTGGATTGTCCTGTTTGACTTTTAGTAGAACTTCGGAGAGCAGAGGCAGAGGGGGAAGGGCATAGACTAATAGTTTTTTTCCAGCTGAAGGACAGAGCATCCACTTTCCAGGCTTTTTTGTGATGAGTTCTTGTGTAAAATTTGTCCAACTGATAGTTCTGGGGTGAGGCAAAAAGATCTATGTCTGGGCTCCCCCATTTGCGTGTCAACATGTTGAAAATCCATGGTTCCAGTTTCCATTCGTGAGGGTCAATGAGATTTCTGCTTAGTACGTCTGCCAGAGTATTCAGCTTTCCTGGCAAGAATTGAGCTTGTAGTTGTACTTGATAGGTCAAAACCGTGTTCCACAATGCCGTGGCTAGTCTGCAAAGGGGCTAGGAGTGTGTACCCCCCTACTTGTTTATGTACCACATAACTGTGGTGTTGTCCGTCTTTATCAGTAATTGTCCTGGATGAAGGTAGTCCTTGAAGGCTGTCAGTGTATTCTGTACAGCTAGCATTTCTTTTTGATTTATGTGAAGATGCATTTGATTTGGGCTCCATTTTTCCTGAATGCACTTCTCTGCCAGATGAGCACCCCATGCATAGTCTGATGAGTCTGTAGTTAGGGTTTGGGCGGCAGGGAGTGGTGTGAATTGCAGTCCCTTGTTCTCGTGGCAGGCCTTTGCTCACCATAGGAACTCTAGGTACAGGCAAGGTATGATAGGAATCATTGTTTCCAGGCTGTGGAAATGCTGACTCCATAGACTTTTTAAGTACCACTGAAGTTTCCTCATATGCAGTCTTGCATATGAAATTACAAGAATGCAGGAGGCCATGAACCCCAAGGCTTGCAGTATTTGCCTTGCAGAAAGCAGGGTTTTTGTGGCCACCTGCTTGAAGTAGGTCACCAAATGAATTTGCTTTTTTGGCGTAAGGAAACCTTCTGGGCAGTTATATTCAAGCTTGCACCCAGGAATGTAATTTTTTGAGAGGGTACCAGTTGTGATTTCTTTTCATTTATTGTGTACCCTAGACAAGTTAGAACCCTTTTTTACAAAGGCCAGATGTTTTAGAAGAATGTCCTTGTTTTCTGCCTGAATTAGATAATCGCCCAGGTATGGATATATTTGAATATTTCTTTGCCTGCAAAATGCAATTACTGGAGCCAGGCACTTTTGTAAAGACCCTGGGTGCAGTAGATAAGCCAAAGTGCAGTGCAGACAACTGGTAATGCAAGTAGCCTGCTTTGAAGCGGAGGTATCTTCTGCAAGATTCCCTGATTGGGATATGCAGGTAAGCCTCTTTTAAATCTAGAGTTGCCAACCAGGCATCTTTGCCTAGCATAGGAAGTAACTGGTGAAGAGTTAGCATCTTGAATTTTGGAATGTCCAGAAAGGTGTTTAGAGTAGATAAGTCCAGAATTGGACGCCATGATTTGCCTTTTCTGGGTACCAGGAAAAGTCTTGAATAGAAACTTTGTCCCTTTTCCTCTTCTGGTACTGGCTGAATAGCCCCCATGCTCATGAGGGAAAGTACTTGTTTCTGGGCCTCTGCCCACTGATTTGGGGGTAGGTCTGGCCATCCATTTGGAATTGGCAACGTGTGGAAATAAAATCTGTATTCCCGGGATACTATATTTAAAACCTATTTGTCCTGGGTTATAAGTTGCCAGTTTCTTGCATGAAGAGCCAGTTTTTCCCCCAAAGGGGCGGCTAAAAGGTAAGTGCTTGGTAAGTGTAAAGGGAAGTCATTGAGACTGCTTACCATAGGGAGGGGTCTTGTTGTTTCCAGATTTGGAAGAGGAGGCACCCAATTGTTTTGTTCTGAAAGTCCCTTGGGACTGAAACCTGGCGCCTTTTGAATGTCTGGGTTTGACTTGAGTGGCTCTTGAAGGAACTGGAAAGGACCAGGTCTTAGTAGGCCAGTGTCTACTGAATCTTGGAGGTTGCACTTGTAAGAAATATTTCACAGTTTGCACAGATTTAGTTTTATCTTCCATTTTTTTTAGATCTTCTTCAGCCTTATTACCAAAGAGACTGTCCTGTTGTAAAGGAGCATCCAACAATTTTGCTTTAACATGATCAAGCAGAGTTTGCTCTTTGAGCCAAGCATGCCTTCTTAGTACAGACACAGTTACAGTAGCCCTGCAAGAGGCCTCCAAAGAATCAAAACCACATTGCAAAGTATGTTTTCCAACTTGTTCAGCTGAATGCAATAGATCCTGTAAATCTTTATTTTCCACACAGTCAGAAATTAACATCATTTTCTGTTTAAGCAGTCCCATGATATGCTGTTGATATTTTAGCATATGAAATTGACAGTTTAAAGCCCTGATTGCCAAGGTTGCAGAAGTGTAAACCTTCTTGCCCCATCAATCCAGCGCCCTGGAATCTCTATCAGAAGGGGTAGGATTTTTAGCAGTAGGAGCCTTAATGCCCTTGGGACCCTGAAAAATGGTTTTAGGATCCGCAACAGGATTTTTGAAAAGGAATTTGTGGGAGTCAGGAACCCTGTAGTATCTGTCTGGCTTACAATGAGCCAGAGGCAGAGAATCAGGAGCCATACTAGATTCTGTAAAAACATCATCAACAATGTCTAGAACAGGAGGTATAGCCAAAGGCCTATGCTGAGGAAGAAGAAGAAAATCCCTAAGTCTCTTTTCAGATTCGGAAAAATCCTGACTTTCCCAGTGGAAATGTTCCCTTAAGGTATGTAAAGTTTCTCCAATCCTGTTCAGAATAATTCATAGTCAATATCTTGCCTAGGTCTCTTAGAAGGTGGGGGGGGTTGGCTACCCCTGATCAGAGTAATTAAATCTTCAGCCATTTTGATAATTTGTTTCTTAGGCAAAGGGGCCTGCACATGTGGCCTAGGCGTCGGTTTTTTAGACATAGGTCGAGATTTTGACCTTAGTTTCAAAGATGGCGTCAGTCTAATATACAAATCTTGTAGGCCTGAAAACACCCTCAGAAGCTGGTGCCTGCACAGCAGCTCCGGACCCATCCAAGGTAGAGACATCTGCGGGTTCCATAATTGAAGCATCTCACGGCATACCGGACTCCGAATGGGTCTCAGTAGAGGCCTGCGAATCAGAATTAGCGGGTATCAGGGGCTGCAAAAGCGTCTCACTGAGTACCGGCGAACTGGTGACTGGCTTAGGAGAAGCGTCGTCGGCAGTTTTGGACCTCAACGGCCTGTCTCTGTCTTTTTCTTTGCATTTTTTAGGTATTCCGGTAGTCGGATTTATAACAGACGACATTTCTGGATAATTAAAGCGTGAGCCAAAATATTTAGAAGAAAAATATACCGACGTTTAATAAATAGTACGTTGATTAAATAAAGCACAGAACCGACAGCAAGGTATGTAATGGTCAGGGCCTACGCAAGGAATACAGTACAAATGGAAATCCTTATGAGGTATTTGCTTCCCACAAGTAATGCAATTATTAACTTTTACTGACATCGGATGAGCAAGAAAAAGTTTCCCAAATGGGGTACTTAGCATTTTAGTTGAAGACTTCGGATCTGAAACTCGAAAACGAAAATTTCCGGAGTCGGCCAACCGGCACTTGCGAACTGTTTCTGCTTCGGGCACCGCGTGGCAAGAAAGACTAATGTAATGGCGTTGGCTGCATGTTTTATACCCTTGACGACCTGACGTCATGGAACAAGGGACAGCAACCAACGCAGGACCCAAGACTTTCTTAATCAGGCCAACTGAGGGCAACCTGCCAGCAGATTACTCAAATGTAATGACTGCAACAGTGAAGCACGAAGAACATCGGCTCTGAAGTCCAAACAGAGAGGAAGCTGAAGAGGTCAGAGTAGAAGGTCCAGGCTGCTACCATAATTAAAGTTCGTCCGACACAAAGAAATAAAAAAAACGAACTAAATAGCAGCACAGCCAATAAAAAGTATATATATAATTTATTAAAATTTAAGGTAAGCACTTTCATGTATAAAACACTTCTTCAGACCAAATATCACAAAACACAAACACATTACATCAATTTATAATCAATCCATTTAAACAAAACAATTAACCAAATTACTGTCACCATAGCAACTAATCAGTGCTTACATTTACGTGAGAGTAAATATGGTCTATGAGGAATAATTTTATTTAGCCCAAATATCAGCCTGCAGGGTAATGATCCACTTTAATTCATCACATACAGTTCTATTAATAACGTAACCACCCCTAACATTCTTATTAGTTAATTGCACAACCCTAAAAGAAAAAGTGTGTTAAATGTTAGAATCAATATGTTTACTTAAAGCATTTGTTTTTAACCTTCTCCTAATTTCACCCAGATGTTCTAAAACCCGCTTTAAGACTACGATTATTTTTTTCCAATATAAAAACACAGACAATTTCTGCAAGTGGCAAGATATACTAAATCTTTACTTTTACAATCGGCATAAAATTTAAACTCATATCTGATGTTAGTCATAGGATGTGTAAAACCAGGAGCTCTTGAAATATAGGCACAAGCTTTACAAGTTCAACAAGGTCAATTTCTCGTTGGTCAGATCTGACCACAAGCTAATCACCCTTGACATCCACAGCCCGCCCCTACCCCCCACCCCCAATTAGGGAACCCACCGTAAAAAACTTTTCCAAAGCCAACTTCACACTTCTTAAGACAGAAGTGGCAAGCTTCATGACACCTATGCAGACGGACAATAGAGGTACGACTGCTGAATCCTGCACAAATGCACTTTATAAGCACTTACACAAGTGCATGTATCATGCTATCCCTAATAGAACCAAGATGCTATCCTCCAAAAAAAGGAAGCCAATCTGGTGGTAATCTGCCATAAACAAACTCTACAACAGAAGAAAGAAACTGTTAAAAAGAGTAAAATCCTATGACTGGAGGAACTCCCTGATCAACCTCAGTAAGAAGCTGAGATCCCTCATAAAATCCTCCAAAGCTAGTTACGAAAACAAAATTGCCACGGACTCTAAAGACAACCACAAAGCATTCTATAGCTATGTCAAGAATCTCAATGGCAACACTCAGATCTGCTCTGAGTTACAGCACAGTGGCACTAAATATACAGAACCAACTGATATTGCCAACATCCTGGCAGATAGGTTCAGTGCTAACTTTACCCCCCCTCTCACCCCCTAGAGGGCCCATCTCTATACCGGAAGAATGCAAAGTTCCTGTAATCACGGCTGCACAGGTAAAAAACACACTCTCCAAAGCCTAGAACACAGCATCCATGAGACCTGACAATATCCCAGACTACGTTCTACATGAACTACAGAATGAACTGGTGCCCTACCTAAGTACAATGTTCAATTATAGCCTCACCTAAGGCTTTGTGCCCACTGAATGGCGCACCGCAATGGTTATCCCACTTCATAAATGGGGAGCCATGATGGACCCCGGGAACTACCACCCCATTAGCCTGACGAGCCTGGTCTGCAAGGCCATGGAACGTATCATCACGGAACTCATAAACAAACACAATGGTAATCTCCAAACTATGGACCCTACCCAGTTTGGATTTGTAAAAGGCAGATCATGTCTCCTAAACCTGATTGACTTCTTTGAAGAAGTCACCAAAGCCATAGATGAGGGTAAGGTGGTTCACACAGCTTAGCTAGATCTCGCCAAGGCTTTCGACACCATCCCCCACTCTGGAATTATAGATAAGCTCACTAAACTAGGTATAAATCCCTATGTCACAAGATGGGCTGCCAACTGGCTCACGGACAGAACCCACACTGTGAAAGTAGCAGACTCCAACTCCAACTTCAGACCAGTGACAAGTGGAGTACCACAGGGTTCAGTCCTGGGTCCTCTCCTGTTTGGTATCTACTTCTCTGAAGTACAGGCTAACACAGAAGGTCTTTGGCTAACAAAGTTTGCAGATGACTGCAAACTAGGAGCCATAACAGAAACTCCTAACGATGTGGACATACTACAAAAGGGCCTCAATGAGACAGATGCCTGGTGTCAAAGCCGTGGCTTGAAGCTCAATGCCAAAACGTGTATTGTCATCCCCTTTGGTAAAAACTATGTACCCATAAACTACCACAGAGCTGGTAGTCTACTTAATGCCAAAAATGTGACAAGAGACCTTGGGACACAGGTGGACAGTAGTCTCTTCTTTGATAATCACATCGCCACAGTGGTCAGGAAATCCTTCTATGTGGCTCACCTCATCACAAAAGGTTTCTCATCCAGAAAAAAAGAGGTCATTGTTCCCCTCTACTCATCACTCATTAGACCCATTATAGAGTACAACGCCCCTTTTGGTATGTACCTCACAAGACATCTACAACAACTGGAAAGGCCACAGAAATACCTCACAAAGAGGATTACTGGCCTCAAACAGATGTCCTACGCAGACCATCTCAAAAAACTCCAGCTTTACTCCATCGCATATCGCCTACTCAGTGGCGACCTTTGCCTAACATAAAAAGCTATGTGAAACCCAGAGCTGTTGGACATGCTCCACTTAAAGAAATCTCAATCCCTCCGAGATACACGCTCTAAGGACCTAAACCTTGTCACTACAATAAACAGAACATGCTGGAGGGATAGATTCCTGTCCCAGTGACTTCCCATACTCTGGAACAGACTACCTATCTATGTCAAACAGAGCTCCTCATTAGAACTCTTCAAGATAAATCTTGATGATTGGATGGGAAATAGGAAATTCACCCCAGGGATCACTTCTGTGGCTCTGCTCGACAGGGGCACCGGAAAATAATTTTCTTGGGTGGCGAAAGCCATGGTACATTTTTGGCTAGGCTTATATAGGCCCTAGGGCCAATAGCCTAGTACCTACCTATGAACCTATGAAGGGTGTTTGCCTTTTCTAAAAGGCAATGGTTGCTCCACGCATAAAGAGATATGCTTATAACAGAGCCGTTGCTTCAAATTTTTAGCATTCTTAAAATAGAAGCTAGATTGAGTACCAATAATCTTTTTTATCCCTTCATCAGTTAGCAAAATGGGCCAATTTCTTTTTAAGACTTTAAAAACTTCATTTACATTATTTGAAAAAATAAACGCTAGCCTAAGCTGTCTAGAGCCAAGGTCTATATTATTATTATCAGTCCTTACATCCCTATATGAAAAATAAGACTTACTTTATGTCTGTCTCAAAGCTTTGACTTCTGTTAAGACTTCCTCGATTTTTTTACATCCATAACCCCTCTCATAAAACTACCCGTTCAAGATGTTCCTAAATATATAATTTGGGTGCACAGTAGTCCAATGTAATTTGCTGTTCCTCCAGCAAGATTTCCTATACATACTGGTTCCAAGCTTGCGACTAGCACCCTTATAAATATGAACATGAAGAAAATTGAAAGATACATCAGAGGAGGAGACATTAGATCTCAAAAAATCTGTGCTATTATGAAATGCATGTACAAAATCACATAACTGTTCATAAGTACTCTGCCATAAAATAAACACATCATCTACAAACTTATTATAACAAATCAAATGATCAAAGAATGGATTATTAGTATACACTTTATCCTCCACCCAACGGGCCATCACCATATCGGGGCACTTTCCCTTCCAGAGGGGCAGAAGGGAAAGTATAACAAAGGAGGGCAGACTTTTGAAGAAACTTACGAAAATATTTGGCATGGAAGATGTGAATTCAGTAGTAGAAGTTTGGAGTGAATTTACATATTGTTCCCCAAGATAGAAAAACTGGGCTAAGCCAGACAAGAACATGTGCATTTAATTGAAGGTCTTGATATGCACCCAATAACTACTTCAGATCATGTACCAATAATAACTAAAATAAAAACACAGGGTAATGAAATAAAAATGAGACACTGACGGTGTCCCACCTATCTGTTGAAAAGAGAGGAATTTAAAGAAATGGGTAGTGGAGATTATTCCTCTGAAAATATAGCTAGGGAACAGGATAATATTAAGGTGATGTTTAAAAATAGGGTGAAAATAAAAGAAAGGGGCCTATGGTTAAGAAGTAATAAGAATTATTTAGAGGGACTGACAAATGTCACAGTACTGCAAAATAAGGGGAATCTCACTGAACAAAAAGAGGAGCAACTGCAGAATGCTAAGGAGAAAATAAGGGATTACCTCGATAATATGTATAAGTTTAGAAAGACCGCTGTTCAGCAATTATTTTTTGATAACACTACAGCACAAAAACTTTTAGCACAACGACTCAGGCAACAGAAAGTAAGAAGAGCTGTCGCCAAGGTTAGGGAGCCTACAACAAGGAAAGTAACAAGACATTCTGTAGAGGTATTAGAAATATTATAGAAATTCTATGAACGTCTGTATAAAGCAGAGAAATATGGAAGTCAAGAAAAGATTCAAATGGAAATGTTTATGGAAGAATGAAATATGCCAAGGTTAGAGGTAGTTGAGGCTCAATTAATAACTAGGACAGGAGGAGCTGAGATAAAAACTGTGATGTGTAACCAATCTACATGAAAGTCCCCAGGAGCAGATGGTATTCCTGTGGAAGTTTGGAAGCTAGGAGTGAAAAAAACTGATAATGATATTTTAGGTTTTTTTAACAATATTTTAAGAGGAGAAGAGTCAAAATCATGGAAGAAAGGAGTGGTAGCTGTAATACCATCAGATCCAGCTTCATACAGGCCCTTTTCATTACTAAACCATGATTATAAAGTGTTCACGTCTATAATGTCTAAAAGAATGACAAAAGTAATGCCAAAATTGATAGATCTGGATCAGTGTGGTTTTGTGGAGGGAAACAAACATATGACAACATTAACAGAACAATGATGATCCAGAGGGAAGCAGAATGTAAGACAATACCATTGTTGCTGGTGGGTCTTGATGCAGAGAAAGGATTTGACAGAGTAAGCTGGGACTTTATGAGCAGGGCAATGGAAGCATTTGCATTTCCTGAAAAAATTATAAGGTTGATTAGGAGGATATAAGAGGGATTGGAGGTTAAAATTAAAGTAAACAGCAAAGCACAGTACAACCACCATGG
Source organism: Protopterus annectens (assembly GCF_019279795.1). NCBI lineage: Eukaryota > Metazoa > Chordata > Ceratodontiformes > Protopteridae > Protopterus > Protopterus annectens. The sequence goes on from NC_056733.1 coordinate 1,299,137,709, forward strand.
CAAGCAGCATAAAATTTCAAGGAGACTAAATAAGACTGTATTAAATAAAAATCAGGATAAGCGCTTTCACATAAAAATGCTTCATCAGATCCTGAGTATACATAAACCAACAAGTACATTTAAAAAGCACATTCAAAAAAAATTACCCTATCAAACAGCTAGGTCAATTAGTGATGTAATGGCCTCGATTTCAATGCTGGCTTTAAAGGAACATTGTAATTTAAGCCTGGTGTTCTATGTACCTGTAATGTAACAATCCACCTCATTTTCACACATTCTGTTCTATTGACTATGTCCCCACATTACAAGCACATAGAACACCAGGCTTAAATTACAATGTTCCTTTAAAGCCAGCATTGAAATCGAGGCCATTACATCACTAATTAACCTAGCTGTTTGACAGGGTAATTTCTTTTTGAATGTGCTGTTTAAATGTACTTGTTGGTTTACGTTTACTGAGGATCCGATGAAGCATTTGTATGTGAAAGCGCTTATCCTGATTTTTATTAAATATAGTCTTATTTAGTCTCCTTGAATTTTATGCTGCTTGGGGTGGTGGTTGTACTGTGCTTTGCTGTTTCCTTTATATATTTATCTGGCACAGTTAGACCTTTAGTCGTTGGTGTTGGTTTGGTCTACACATTAAAATTAAAGTGGGGGCACAAAGAGGTAGTGTTCCTCATTTTAGAATGAGAAGGTTGAGAGATATGGTGGGGGGTCCTTTCTGATAATTTCTGCCTGACCAGAGGAACTAGGCATGGGTGTCCTCTTTCCCCTTTGTTATATGCATTATATTTGGAACCACTGGAAAAGATAATAAGGGACTCAGAAATTTAATGATATAATTGCTTTAGTAGTCAAGAAAAGTTTGCTCTATTTTCAGATGATATTATTTCATACCTGACAAAACTAGAAAGCGACATTACAGTGCTGTGGAACATTCTGAGACAGTTTCAAAACTTTTCGAGTTACAAAATGAATGAAGCTAAAACACTTGTTCTCAATACTTCTCTACTAAGTAAGCACTCTTGTACTAAGTAAAGCACTACATCTACCTACCACCCCTGTGAATATCCACTTCCTTTAAAGGTACAGCACTCCCTTATACTGTTCTAGCATGTCGAGTGGTAGATTACTGGCGTCCTCTCCAGTTCAGCTGGTCAATCTGGGTATCTTGAGACAATGCTACAATTGTCTCATGTACACAGACAACCCTCTCCTCCTCCCAACAAACACAAATACATGTGAGAGATGCAACTATATAGACAAACTGGAGGCTGAACTCTCTGAACTCAGGGCTGGCATGACCAGACAGGAGGAGATGGTAACCACACACACAACAATCCCAGTCCCACACAGACCTACCACAACTGCAAACCAAACACATAAAAACACAAAGACATACTCGGAGGCTCTAATAAAAAACTTACCAAAACAACAGAGGCTCAAAAGCAGACATCCAAAAATCCACCACCTCAAAACAAAACACACGCAACACATACTTCAATAAATCAGTGTGTCAACCAATCACAGCCCTTAAGGCCAAACACCATGCCTGATACACTAGTAATAGGTGACTCTATAGTCAGACACACTGGTGTCCCGCTGACCAAGCTGAACAAGGAGAGGGTGACTGTGAGCTGTCTATCAGGAGCTAGGAGGCGCCACATAACACACGCACTCAAGTCACTCCAAAGCAAGTACAAATAGGACTCCGTCATTTTCCATGCTGGTGTGAATGACCTGAGATGTACCTCCCTGGACTACATGAAAAGAGACATAGAGGAGCTCTCAGATTATGTAGCCCAGGCTGGTATGACCCTGACTCTGAGCAGCATCTTGCCCTCACCAAGAATGATACCACAATACAAAGACAAGATGATCAGCTTTAACAATTGGCTCAAGTACTGGTGTCATTCTAAGGGGATCCAACGTCTGTCTGCCTGGGATGACATGTTGGACAAGCCACGCTGCTTCGCAAGGGATGGCTTACACCTGTCGCCACTGGGCTTCCGGATATTGGCTAAGGCTCTTGCCACCCCCATAGTGCCTTTTTTAGGCAAGGCTCAAAAGACAAACCCACCTCCTTAGAAAACAAAAATGGAAAAAAACTAATGGTAATGCTGCTCAACGCCAGAAGTCTAAATCTCAAGATGCAGGCACTTGATGCACTCCTCAGCATGGAGAACATCGATGTCTGTGCAGTAACTGAAACCTGGTTCAAGGCTCCTGAGAGCACTCGTATCATGCTTTTCGGCCCCAAAACCCGGGCCGAACCACAAAGGGAGGGGGAGTGTCCATATTCATCAAGGACACTCACACCTCCAGGTTAGTAGCAACACATGAAGCATCAGAGACCATACAGGTGCAACTAACCATAGGCAAAACTGCTATACAACTGGTAGCATGTTACAGACCGCCCTCCCAATCTCAGGAACCCCACTCAGCCTTCCTGAAGACATTGGAGGATATGAATGTATCACAAAATACCATCATACTGGGGGACTTCAACTACCCAAACATAGATTGGGTACATTATTCTAGCCCTAATACCCTAGCCCAAAGGTTCCTGGAATTCATAAATTCAAATGCACTGGAACAACTAGTCACCTCTCCCACTAGGGGAGATAATATACTAGACCTGATCATCACAAACATGGGGACAAAATGCTCCACACCGGAAGTATACCCCTCACTAGTGAGACCTGACCACAAACTAATCACCCTGGATATACATATCCCACCTCCACCCCCAGCACAAAAGACCACAGTGAAAAACTTCTCAAAAGCAGACTTCACTCTTCTTAAGACTGAGATGGTATCCTTTAAGCCCACTGTGCCAGTGGATACCACATCCCACAATGCCGAATTCTTCACAAATGCTTTCTATGGACATCTCCAAGAATGCATGGATCATGCAATCCCAAATAAATCCAAGTCCCTCTCCACCAAAGGCAAGCGTCCTGTCTGGTGGACCTCAGCCATTAAATTGTATAACAAAAGAAGGAAGCTACTGCACGTCAGAGCAAAATCCCATGAAGGGAAGACATCTCTGATCAACATTAGCCGAAAACTACGTTCTCTCGTAAAAACATCCTAGGCCAACTTTGAGAGAAAAATCGCTAAGGACACTAAAGATAACCACAAAGCCTTCTTCAGCTATGTTAGAAACCTGGGCGGAAACCCTCAGATATGCTCAGAGTTAGTTCACAACAACAAAAAATACACTGAACCCACAGATATTGCCAACATTCTGGCTGACAGGTTCAGTGCAAATTTCTCCCCTCCCTCACCCCCAAAAAAAGAAATACTTATCCCAGCTGAATGTAATCTCCCTGTCATCTCAGATGTCCAAGTGAGAACCGCCCTAAACAAAACTAAAAACACAGCATCAATGGGACCTGACGGTATCCCGGGTTGCGTGTTACGTGAACTCCAAGAGGAGCTAAACCCACACATAAAAATGCTATTTAACCTTAGCCTTACTTCAGAATATGTACCTGAACACTGGCGTACAGCAACAGTGGTCCCACTCCACAAAGGGGGTGCCTCTACAGACCCTGGGAACTACCGCACCATAAGCTTAACCAGCCTGGTCTGCAAAGCTATGGAAAGAATCATTATGGAACTCATAAACAGAGACATAGGGGACCTACAGACACTTGACCCCACCCAGTTCGGCTTTGTAAAGGGCAGATCCTGCCTTTTGAACCTGGTTGACTTTTTCGAAACAGTCACTAGAGCCATTGATGAGGGCAAAGCAGTCCATACAGCCTACCTGGACTTGGCTAAGGCCTTCGACACAATACCCCACTCAGGCATCATAGATAAGCTCAACAGCTTAAACGTAAACCCTTATGTCACTAGATGGGTTGCAAACTGGCTAAAGGACAGAACCCATAAAGTTAAAATCACTGGAGCAATGTCAGACTCAAAGCCAGTCACAAGTGGTGTCCCACAGGGATCTGTCCTGGGACCCCTCTTGTTCGGCATTTATTTCTCAGATGTTAAAGCAAACATGGGAGGGTTGTGGCTGACAAAGTTTGCAGATGACTGCAAACTAGGCGCCATAGTCGATACACCAGCGGACACATACATCCTACAAAAGGCCTCACAGAAACGGACAACTGGTGCTGGAGTCATGGCCTTAAACTAAATGCCAAAATGTATAGTCATCCCTTTGGGAAAAACAAAGTACCCACAAATTATCACATAGACAGCAACCCACTGAGTACGGAAAAAGTAATCAGAGACCTAGGGACCCAAGTCGACAGCGACCTCTCATTTGACACCCACGCTGCCAAAGTGGTTAGAAAAACATTCTACCTTGCACACCTCATCATGAAGGGATTCACATCCAGATCCAGGGATGTCATTGTACCCCTATACTCCTCCCTCATCAGACCCATGATTGAGTACAATGCCCCATTTGGTATGTACCTCACCCAGCATTTGCAACAGCTGGAGAGACCACAAAAGTACCTCACCAAGAGGATCAAGGGTCTCCAACATATGTCTTATTCTGCCAGACTAAAGAAACTTCAGCTCTATTCAGTAGCATACCGCCTGCTCAGAGGTGATCTCTGCCTGACGTACAAGGCCATGTCCAATCAGGATCTGATGGACATGCTCCACCTCAAAAAATCCAAATCCAAATCCATCAGGACCACGAGAGCTAAAGACTTAAACCTCGGCACAAGTATGAATAGGACATGCTGGAGGGATTGATTCATAACCCAGAGGCTTCCCATGCTTTGGAACAAGATCCCAGTTCGTATTAGGCAGAGCCCCTCACTGACTCTCTTCAAGAGAAATCTTGATGAGTGGATGGGAGATCGTAAGTTTACCCCAGGGGTCACATCTGTGTCACTGCTAGACAGGGGCACAGTAAACTAATTCTATTATATAAGGGGACCTTCATTGTGTCACTACTAGACAGAGGCACAGTATTCTAATTTTATTTTGTACATTTTTGTACCATTTCTTGGGGTGGCAAAAGCCACATCACTATGGCTAGGCTTACAAATGCCCCAGGGCAGATAGTACTATACTATGAAACTATGAAAGGCAATAGCAGTAAATTATGCACCCACACACAAATTGGTTCAGGAATATCCTTATTTATGGGGACGTGATAAAATGAAGTATTTAGGAGTATGGATTAAAAATAATTCTGGTGTGGCAGCTAAGAATATGTGGGAAGACATTAAACAAAAGATAATACAAAAACTGAGAAAACAGAAGCTTTGTTATACGGCTATGGATAGTAAGAAACACACAGTCAAAATGTTTTTAGCCCTTTTAGTGTTCTACACAGGTCAGGCATATTTGTATCAACAAGAGGAGATGTCGTGGATAGGAATAAATAAAGAGCTGAAGGAATTTATCTGGGAGAGGAAGATGGCAACAGTCAAGTGGGATAAGCTGATTCTTCCAGTAGAACGGCAGATTGGGGTTACCCAATTTGAAGGGGTATTTCACAGCTACACAGGCTGTTATAAATAGCACAAGCAGAAAACTATAATTCTAAATGGAAAGGGATGATGTTGAAACAGGGAGGGAAGCCCAAGAAATGAGGAGAGACTGGGACAATGGATGAAAGCCTTTAAGGAGAATAACTATATTCATACAGAATAGTAAAAAAGTAGCAGAAAGTATACTAAGAACTAAACCAACATGGGAATGGAGAAAAGAGGTTCTGCCGATAGTTATGACTGCAATTAGAGATATAGACAACAAGCAAGAAGGGGCTGGAATTTATTGGAGAAAACTGGCAAAGGAACCAAGGTATTGGGAGCAAATAACTAGAGAGGGAAAGATGACAGAATGGGAAGATGCCATGAAATTATTTGGACTGCAGGTTATAGATTGCTTTCCCTGTCAAGGATTGATATCAGAGTACAGGCACAAAAGACCAGCACTGATAGAGTTTTTAGTAGAATCTTGAACAGAAGCTGCCATTAAAAAAGTAGTAATTAGTACAGAATATAAAATATTGCATGATAACTATAAGAATCAATCAGATCAGAGGAGGTTACAAAGGATTGGGAAGAGAGAGACTGAATAAGCAATTCACAAAGAAACATCATCATCATCACCTTTCGGCTTTTCCCGTTAGAGGTCGCCACAGTGGATCATCTCTTTCCATTTCTTCCTATCTTCTGCATCTTGCTCTGTCACACCAACCGCCTGCATGTCCTCTCTCACCACGTCCATAAACCTTATCTTAGGCCTTCCTCTTTTCCTCTTACCTGGCAGCTCCATCCTTAGCATCTTTTTCCCAATATACCCATCATCCCTCCTCAGCACATGTCCAAACCAATGCAATGGAAGGACTATATATGTCTCTCAAATATGCAACAAAATCTAGAAGATTTAGGATTTTTGCTTGGAAGTGTTTACATAAATATTTTTATATCCCAAATAGATTTCAGATAATTTTTCCTCATGCAGATAGCAAATGCTGGAGGTATGATGGGGAAGAAAGAGGTAATTGGGAACATATTTCCTGGAGTGCAGTGAGTTGGAAGACTTTAAGGATTCCCTGCAAGATGCACTGTCAGAGATGCTGAGTGGGCAGATTGGTGTGATGAGGGATATGATTTTTCTGAGCTGTGATACAGAATCAGAATTGCCTAGACATGGTAAGCCTTGCTATCTCTAATTATGGTGGCTGCCAAAAAAGCAATTACAAGAAAATGGAAATCAAAATCTAAACCAACTATATTAGAAGTAGTGAATATAGTATCAGAGATAAAACAACTGGAACTGAGATCTTTAGGAAAAAGACAGGAGCAAACTACACAGGAAAAATGGGAATTGTGGGAACAATACATACATGGGAGGAATGAGGTTTAAAGGAAGGCAGGACTTAAATGAGCTATGAATGTTTGAAAATGGGAAGATTATAAGTGATGTATAATGTCTGCAACTGGGAATGTGTCAGTACGGTTTGTGATGTAAAATGGTTGCAACTAGGATTGTGTAGATGTGGTTTGTTTTCATTTATATAACTGTATGACTGCTTATGTCGTAAGTGGTGTGTAAATGTGCCTATGTCACAAGTGATAATTCAGTAAAGGTGTTTAAAAAAAGACTACTGTAATCTGAAGGGAAGTTATCAGATGCTAGTTAAGTACTTCTGAGTTTGATAGTACGTTTACACACTAGAGAGGTAGGGATTGAAAAGAAGTATAAGGTGGGGTATGACTTATCTATGACTGACTAATTATGGGAGAAATTCAGGTTGTAGAAAGAGTAAGGAGACATTAAACTAATAAGCACTTAATTTATTCACAGTCTCAGTAGTGGTACAGTTTGGAAGTGGGTGAGGCTGAGCCTTTTTTCCAGGGCTGATAAAGTAAGGGAGAATATGGGAATAAGCTGCAGAGTTATATGTTGTTGTTGTTTAAGCCAGTAAGGTTTTTTTTGCTATAAAACAGGGATGCTTTCACCATACTTCTAAATTCATAAAATCTTAGCAGGGCTTTTTTTTTTCAAAGAAACATCTTTATTAGTTTCAAAGGTTCATAGGTTTATACTAGGCTATCTGCTCTAAGGCATTTACAAGCCTAGCCCAAATTTTTGTGGCTTAAGCCACCCCTTATATGAAAAAATACTGTGCCCATTAGTTTGTTGTGCCTCTGTCCAGCAGTGACACAGAGATGATTCCCGGGATAAACCTACGATCTCCCATCCACAGGTCAAGATTTCTCTTGAACAGAGCCAGCGAGGTGCTCTGCCTCACATGGATCGGGATTTTATTCCACAGCATAGGGAGTCTCTGAGTGATAAATCTATCCCTCCAGCACGTCCTATTTAGATCCGTGCTATGGTTTAAGTCGCTTGCTCTAGTGGTTTTGGTGGATTTGGATTTTTTGAGGTGGAGCATGTCTATTAATTCCGGGTTGGACATGGCCTTGTATGTCAGGCACATGTCACCTCTGAGCAGACGGTATGCAACTGAATAGAGCTGGAGTTTCTTCAATCTGGCAGCATATGACAGATTTTGGAGTCCCTTTATCCTTTTGGTGAGGAACTTTTGGGGTCTCTCCAATTGCTGCAGATGTCGGGTGAGATACATCCCGAATGGGGCATTGTACTCGATCATTGGTCTGATAAGTGAAGAGTACAGGGAACAATGACCTCACTAGATCTGGATGTGAATCCCTTCATGATCAGGTGGGCAATGTAGAAGGTCTTTCTAACCACTTTAGCAACGTGAGTGTCAAAAGAAAGGCCACTGTCAACCTGGGTCCCCAGGTCCCTGATAACCTCTTCTGTGCTTAGTCGATTGCCACCTATATGGTAGCTTGGGGTTACCTTGTTTTTCCCGAAGGGTATGACTATACATTTTTTGGCGTTTAACTTCAGGCCATGGCTCTGGCACCAGCTATCTGTTTCCGTGAGTTCCTTCTGAAGGATATCCGTGTCCGATGCACTTTCCACTATGGCGTCCAGTTTGCAGTCGTCTGCAAACTTTGTCAGCCAAAGTCCTCCCATGTTGGCCTGTACTTCTGAGAAGTAGATGCCGAACAATAGGGGGCCAAGGACCGAGCCCTGTGGGACACCACTTGTGACTGGCTTGGAGTCTGACATAGCGCCAGCAACTCTAACCCTGTGGGTTCTGTCCTTAAGCCAGTTTGCAACCCATCTTGTGACATATGGGTTTACATTTAAGCTGGTAAGTTTTTCTACAATACCCGAGTGGGGTATTGTGTCGAAGGCCTTTGCAAGGTCAAGGTAGGCTGTATGGACTGCCTTTCCCTCATCAATGGCCTTGGTGACTGTTTCGAAGAAGTCGACCAAGTTCAAAAGGCATGATCTGCCCTTGACGGCCAAACTGGGTCGGGTCCAATGTCTGCAAGTCCCCTATATCTTTGTTTATGAGCTCCATTATGATCCTCTCCATAGCTTTGCAGACTAGACTTGTTAAGCTTATGGGGCGGTAATTACCAGGGTCCGTAGAGGCACCACCTTTGTGGAGTGGGACCACAGTTGCCGTCGCCACTCCTTGGGCACGTATCCTGTGGTAAGGCTGAGATTAAACAGCTGCCTTATGTGCGGGTTTAATTCCTCATTTAGCTCGTGTAGCACACAGCCGGGGACACCATCCGGTCCCATTGATGCTGTGTTTTTAGCTTTAGAGAGCAGCTTTCACCCGCGCATTTGAGATGTCTGGGAGGCTACACTCTGCTGGGATAGTTATCTCTCCTTTAGGGGGGGAGAGGGGGGTGAAGTTTGCACTGAACCTGTCTGCTAGTATGTTGGCAATGTCTGTGGGTTCAGTGATTTTTGTATCATTTTGGACTAATTCTGAGCATATCTGGGAGTTTCCACCCAGGTTCCTAACATAGCTGAAAAAGGCCTTATGATTGTCCATGGCAATTTTTCTCTCAAAATTGGCCTTAGTTGATTTTATGAGTGCTCGTATTTTTTTACTAATAATGATCAGGGGTGACTTCCCTTTTATGGATTTTGCTCTATCATGTAATAGCTTTCTCCTCCTATTGTAAAGTTTGTTAATGGCTGGGGTCCACCAGACTGGATGTTTGCCCTTTGTGGAAAGAGTCTTGGTTTTATTTGGGATTGCCTGATCCATGCAGTCCTGGAGGTGTTCATAGAAGGCATTTGTAAGGGATTCTGCAGCTTTGGTTGTGGTTTCCACTGGCTCAGGGGCCTTGAAGGATACCACACCCGTCTTGAGTAGTGTGAAGTTTGCTTTAGAGAAGTTCTTCACTGTGGTCTTTTTTGTTTGGGGTGGGGGCGGGATGTGGATTTCCAGTGAGATTAGTTTATGATCAGATCTCACCAATGAGGGATATACTTCCGGTGTGGAGCATTTTGTCCCCATGTTTGTGATAATGAGATCTAGTATATTTTCTCCTCTCGTGGGAACAGTGACTAGCTGTTCCATGGCATTTGAATTTATGAACTCCAGGAACCGTTGGGCTAGAAAGTTAGGGCTTGAGTAATGTTCCCAGTCTATATTCGGGTAGTTGAAGTCACCCAATATGATGGTGTTTGGAGATACATTTATACCCTCCAGTGTCTTCAGGAAGGCTGTGTGGGGTTCCTGAGTTTGAGAGGGTGGCCTGTAGCATGCTACAATTTGTAGAGCAGTTTTGCCTATGGTTAGTTGCACCTGGATGGTTTCTGAAGCTTCGTGCGTTGCCACCAACCTGGAGGTGTGGGTATCCTTTATGAATATGGATACACCCCCTCCTTTTGTGGTGTGGTCTGGGTTTTGGGTGAAATTCTCCCAAAATTATCACTTATGACATAGGCAATTACATATTTATATAAATGAAAACAAACCATATTGACATATTCTTAGCTGTATGCATTATAGTCTATACAGTTATTGTCAATTAGACATTATGTAGTTCATTCAATTCCTGCCTTCCCTTAAACCTCATTCCTCCTCCAAAATATTATTCTGCATGTACTGCTCCCACAATTCACATTTTTTTCAATGTAATTTGCTCCTACCCTTTTCCAAAGGTCCCACTTCCAGTTCCATCTCTTGTTACTACATTCACTACGAGAACAGTTGGTTTAAGCTTTGATTTCCATTTTCAAGTAACTAAAGGGCTAAAGAAGTTTTATTGTAAAAGCTACGCTCAAAGAATTAGTATGGGGGAGGGCTACAAATGAAATTACTTACTAAACAACGAAAGCATTATGTGACAAGTTGGCATCAAACTGACCACCTCAGTAGATAAAACTCGTTTGGGGTACAGCACTATTAATCCTAATAGATTTAAACAGGGGTGTCTCTCACATATATACATACACACATATGTAATATATATATATATATATAGAGAGAGAGAGAGAGATGTAGACATACCGTGTATCTATAGACACAGAGATATGTAGAGAAACAGATATAGATATACACATGTGCATACAGAAACAGGTGTGTTTTTATACACACACATATATATATATATATATATATATATATATATAGATATCTATATATGTATACAAACACACATATGCATACACACACTACCCTTAAAGCAGGAAAACTAAATTTTCTCTTTACTGGGTTACATTGTGTAGACACACACAAACATATTTATATATATATATATATATATATATATATATATATATATATATATGGGTTTACATGAAACCATCAAAAGCCCACAATATCAAATCCCACATCATCGAGAAAAAATCAGCAAAACCTCACTTCAATGAACGACCGGATCATCAAATCCATTCTCAAGGAAAATAACCTGCTGGCCAACAAGATGGACTTTGCCCTTTTCCCAACTATAGTGCAATCTCGGAATTGTTATATTTAGTTAGGGGGGCACAGCCCCCCACATTAGGCGGTGGGTTGGAGATGGTACAGTTTTGTTTTCGTTAGTTGTGGTATGAGTGGCTACTTACCACTGGAATGCATTTGACGATCCAGTCGTTCGCTGAAGTACAGTTTTGATGATTTTGTCTTGACGATGTGGGATTCGATATTGTGGGTTTGCAATTTTATGAAGTATATATAGGTGTGTGTGTGTGTGTGTGTGTGTGTGTATCTGTATCTGTAGCTCATACATAATAATCCTGACATCCTAACCATCTCTGAAACATGGTTAAAACCCCATATAAAAGACTCTGAAATTATTCCTCCAAACTATTCTATCATAAGAAAAGGCAGGTCCCATAAAAAAGGGGGTGGGGTGGAGTAGCTCTGCTATACGTATCCTCATTATCAGTTACCCCCTATAACAAACCTATTCCACACTTTAAAAATGCTGAACTACTCCTCACCTTACTCCAAGTTAACCTACATAAACACATATGTATAGCCTCAATCTACATCCCCCCAGGGGATAATATTTCTACACTTGAAGATATCCTCTCCTGGCTCTCCAACAATATTAACAATGAAACTATAATCTTAGGAGATATGAATATTAACTGGGCCTCCATTCAGTCTCATAAAAAACACCATAATATCAACCTCTACAATTTTTCACAGCTAATCAACAATGTGACATACCCCTCAAAAAACATTTCTAGCGGCAGTATTCTAGACTGGAGTCTAGTCTCTCATCCCCATTATTTCTCTGACAGTGGCACTCTTCCTGATCCTCTCAGTGACCATATACCCATCTTCACTCATAGACTCCCATCACCCCTGCATCGCACCCATAATTATATTACTATCCGTAACCAAAAAAACTTTAACCCAACAACCTTTTCAAACTCTCTAAAAGCAATTAACTGGAATTGTCTAAAAACATTATCTCTAGATAACGCAGTTTCCCATTTCAACTCAATATTCCTAAAACTACTTGATTCCCAGGCACCCTTAAGGACTAAAAGAATAAAAATTAAAAAAGCCCCTTGGCTAACCAAAAGCACACTAGCATCTATGCAACACAGAGATAAAGTCTGGGCACACTACCAGAAAAACAAATCCCCCCTAGTTCATAATGAATATAAAATACTTCGAAATAAGGTAAAAAGCTCATAATCTCCGATCGACAGAATTACTTTTCCACACTCCAAAACAATAATAAATCAAACCCTCAGAAATTCTGGAAAGGTATCTCTACTCTCCTTAACCCCAGCAAACCAGATACCCCTACCCCAGACCCAAACGCTCTTGACCTAGATTTGGCTACCCAATTTAACTCTTTTTTCATTGATTCTATTTCCAAATTAACATCATCTTTCTCAAACACCACTACATACTCCAATATCCCCACCCTCCCCCCACCAGCACTCTACCCTGCACTGCTACTACATCCTCACTCCCATCTACTAACGCTCATCCCTCCTCTCCTTCTCCTACTCCAACTACATCATTATCTTCTTCTGCCCCTAATTTCCCCTCTTCACACTCTCCTTTTTTCTCATTAAAACCTATACCCACTTCTGTTATAAAAAAACTCCTTCTAAAACTGAAGCCATGCACTAATGCTCCTGATAATATCCCTTCTTACTTTCTTAGCAAAGCTGCTGAAGCAATCTCCTACCCCATTAGCATTTTAATCAACCGTTCTATCCAAGAATGTATGGTACCTCAAATTTGGAAAAAGGCCTTTATCATACCTTTACATACAGGTGGCAACAACAACGTTACTAATTTCCGCCCCATCGCTATTCTGTCCCCCATCTCTAAACTCCTAGAAAAATGCATCCAACTACAACTCCTTCCACATCTCTTAGATAATCACCTACTAACTCCCACACAACACGGCTTCAGACCAAATCATAGCACTATGACTGCCCTCCTCTCCTTCCTTGAAATTGTAAATAAAGCCCGAGACTCTGGCCAAATTGTTTCTACCCTACTACTCGACCTCTCCAAGGCCTTCGACACTATCTCTCACAGCCTGCTATTAACTAAACTCTCAAAACTCAACTTATTCCCCTCCTCTCTGAACTGGTTCTCTAGCTACTTATCTAACAGGTATCAAGCAGTCAAATGGAAAAAGGCTACCTCGTCATTTCTAAATACCCCCCCCCCACTGGGGTACCCCAGGGCTCTATACTGAGTCCCCTTCTCTTTAATATATTTCTAAATGATTTCCACAACTCTATCCCATTCTCAGATATCATCCAATATGCTGATGATTCTACTATCATTTTCTCTGCCACTTCTATCCCCTCACTCCTAAAACTGACTCAGGATGCCTTTACAACCACTGAGCAATGGATGAAAACAAATCACCTAGCACTCAATGCCTCTAAAACTAAATTAATGTTATTTACCCCCCTCTAAGGCAACGTCTTTCGATATAAACACATTTTCCATCACTAGTCAAAATAATGTACCCCTGGAACTGGTGTCAGAGACCAAGTTACTTGGGGTCCAAATTGATAGCCAGCTCAAATTCAACTCTCACATTCAGCTAAATATAAAAAAAAACATCAAAAACTAGGTATGCTTTACCGACAATATTATTATCTCACACCTGCTACCAAAATCACCCTCTCTACTTCATTTCTCATCCCCTCCCTTCTCTACGGAGCTCCACTCCTAACTAATCTACAGTCCTCTCTAAAAACACAACTTTCCTCTTGCTACAACAAAATTGCCAAGTTCGCTACCAACTACAAGCCCTCCACACACCACTGTTCCTCTCTCCAAAAACTGAAATGGCTAGAGCTACCCAGTTATCTCGCATATATTCAACTAAATCTTGCACATAAGCTTATTTTCAACCCTTCCCTCTGTCCCTCCCTTTCATCAGCTTTTAAAATGCACCTTCCTGATAGAGTATTACGATCCAACAATCAAAATCTGTTAGAAGTATATAAACCAACTCGTCCCCCAGGAAAAAATCATCTGTCTTATGGCCTTGCACACCTTTGGAATTCCCTACCACCTTCCATTCGCACCACCCACAACCATTTTATTTTTAAAAGATCTCTTCATTCACATCTTGTATCCCAGTGGGAATGCTCTTGCTCCCACCCCACATAACTTACTCTTGCAAATTCCATCTTCCTTCCTTCCTCTGTTTCCTCCTGCAACTCTCCTTGTTATTCACCCCTAACTCTTACATATTAATTGCAAATTCCATCTTCCTTCCTTCCTCTGTTTCCTCCTGCAACACTCCTTGTTATTCACCCCTAACTCTTACATATTACTATCCCTATGAAAATTGGAAATAATGCTCTAAGCCACACCCCATAAGTGTTTGCTTCCGAATATGATATTATTTCTCAATATTTTCTTGCTAAATTTCCTTTTAGTCTGTATTATCTATTAAGTATTTACTTGCAAATTATTTTTCTGTATCTTTAACCTTTGTATAAGATTATAATTTGTGCAACTATTAAGAACAACCTATTGTAACCTATTTAGTTTTGGAGCTTTTCTCCCCAGGACTCCATTGAAAACGGGTTAATTTGGCCCAATGGACTATCCTAGTAAACCAACTGCAAACAAATAAATAAATAAATAAAATAAAATTTAACTTCATCAAACGGCAGTATTGTGGACCTGCATAATGTCAACACCAAATGATCGATATTATGCATGTCGACACAGTACTACACGTGTGCAGAATGAATTTTGGCACATGCAAAAACTTTTAAAACAAAAAACAAATGAAAATGTTTTTTGTAGGGGGCAAGCCCCCTGTGCCCCCACACCTCCTGCTAATTATATACACTAACTCTGAGATTGCACAGTTCTTGGGGAAAGGGCAAATTCACCAACCTAGAGAATTGTCTAATCTGCAACTGTAGTTCCAAGACCAAACTGTGTCAATTAAACAGATGTCCACCAAAGCACTATTTCACAAAAGTAGGTAGAACCCACGCATATGTATACATTACTTAAAATGATGGGGAACCCAGGAAAAAATATGCCTGCATTGCCAAAGATGATCAATTTGATATCATGTTTTATAAAACTTTCAGCAATTTTGAACTGTTCAGCACAGAGGACATTATTACAACGTACAGATACTTATAGGACCATCCAGTGAGAAACTCGCTGAGACCCATTCAATCAAAACCAGTAGACTGAATGACCACCAAAAGAACAAGTTATAATTTGCACTCAGAAACAGTACTTTCATTCTAGCAGCTACTTTCTCTCAACTCCAGATCTCCTTTTTTAACGGACAAAGTTTGCCACTTCTGTCCTGTGCCTCAGATATACACCGACTCACCCAGGAAATCATACAAGATCTACCACTGATACAGTCAAGGACAGGCTGAGAGCAAGAGTCAGGTGTCTCAGCCACTGACACCCTCTTGTGCTTTCTCTGATTCATTGGGTAGACATTTTCTACCTTCTTCCACAAGCCAACTTTTCTCCAGGCACTGAGTTGTATAAATAAGCAAGTGTCAACCTGACAGGATAACTGAATGAAGTATGGTTACACAGGAATTTCTGACTGGTAATCTATCTGCATGCCTGGATGTCCCCCTAGCCTGAATTTAATAAGAATTAAAGTTTAGAGTAGCTTTGTATCTCATCTGAGCCATCTGTGGGTAAAACATGAGTATTAGTACCCTGCAGTTCAAAGGCAGGTGATATAAAGACAGGCAAGTAATGCAGGAAGTTTTACCATAGGTGCCAAATATTTGTGCCTCTGCATGCAAATATGTACATGAGTGAATTTATATTTTATATTTCATATTTTCCATGGAATTTTACATACTATCTGCAGTAGTGGTGGCATGTGTGGACCTTTCTATACTACCTACAGTAGTGGTGGTGTCTAGTGGTACATGGTACAGGTCTTGATGACAATTAAGTATTATTCATACCAGTTTCTTCATGTGGTCGGAAGTAGCATCTTGAAGTTTCTCAATGGAATAAATCTGTACTGTTCAAAATTTTACCCGAGATGTGTTGTGTGTGTGTGTGTGTGTGTGTGTGTGTGTGTGTGTGTGTGTGTGTGTGTGTGTTATAAAAACTATCTATTGTTTTTTTTAAATAAGTAACATTTTTATTAAATTATCACTTATGACATACGCAATCATACATTTATATAAATAAAAACAAACCATATCGACATAATGCAAGCATTTTACATCACAGACCATACTGACATAACCTTAGCTGCAAACATTATACATCACTTATAATCTACTCAATCATTGTCAAGTCAAACATTACATACCTCATTCAAATCCTGTCTTCTTTTAAATCTCATTCTTTCCCTGTATGTATTGTTCCCACAATTCACATTTTTCCCTATGTAATTTACTCCTACCCTTTTCTTGTTTGTGTCTTTCGGCTTTTCCCGGTTAGGGGTCGCCACAGCGGAACTCCGGTCCGCTAATGATTGGCAGTAGATTTTTACGTACTGGCTTACCGGGCCTAACGCACAACCTACAACGAAGGAATGCCCATTCACGCATGTCGCTACAGAGAAGACGCTCTAACTGAGAATCAAACGGGCAACGTCTAACTGTGAGGCGACAATGCTACCGCAGCACCACCACTGCAGTTTTTACTCCTACTCTTTTCTAAAGATCCCAATTCCAGTTGTTTTATCTCTCTTATTATATTCACTACTTCTACAATTGGTTTAGACTTTGATTTCCATTTTCTAGTAACTGCTTTTTTGGCAGCCACCATAATTAGACTCAGCTAGGCCTCACTATGTCTAGGCAATTCCGAGTCTGTATCATAGCTCAAAAAAAATCACTTCCCTAGTTACATCAATTTGCTTATCTAATATCTCTGACAGAGTAGTCGGCAGGCAATCTTTAAAGTCGGCAAATTTACTAAACTCCCACAAAATTTGTATTATCTATTGTTGATTACAGTCAATAAAATTCCAGATATCCAGTTAGCCTTCATATTCCATACAGGGTATGACATTATAACCACTTTAAACACCTTTTTAACTATTTGAACCACTGCAGAACAGGAACAAGTCATTCAAGGATGTACTGTATCATAGGACATCATCAATTTTTATGTACATGGTGTACTTGGCTTTACACTCCTATCTCACAACACCTAAGGCCTCCTGATAACCAGTGAAATAAAACATTTAGATGTGCCTTATTATGTTATTAAACAGCACTGCATGAACAAGACCAAAATCCACAGAAGAGAATTTCTTTATAAGAAGCAATTCATTAGGCAGTCATTTTGTCAGCTGTACCAAACAAATCTAGGGAAACATGCTGGGAATATTCAGAATGCTGAGACATGTGGTTAAACTCTGAACACCCATAGCCACTTCATGTAATTGCACTCAAATCTTGTGCATTCCCTGAGTTACCCTGGTTTTAATCATTTAGAGAATGGAGTTCAGTTTCTCTGACAAGAATTAAACTTTTTAACAGTGTAATAACGAGTGCCTTTTTTGAGGGGGGGGGGGTCTACATCTATGATACAATGTTGCTTTTCTGATGTTTATGAATGCAGCCTCATTAAGTGCAATCAACTTCTGAAATTCCCATTTCTTGAAAAATTACTGTACCAATGAAGTATTTTGCTCTCTGCTCCCTTCTATGTGAATAACCTCGATTGCTTTGGCTAACCTTACTGGAGGTCATTTTTCAAACAAAAGGAAAATTTTCTCTTGACAAGTAAAAGGAAGCTGCTTTTTGTAGAAGTGTAGTGTAATTAACAGGAAGTAATTAATATAATATTTAGAATGCCTGTATAAAGTTTCATCCCTTAAATTTAGTACTTTGCATGCAGTACCTACAGTGCTTTGCTGCATCTCCAACATTATTTGAAACATGTCTGGTCCATTTCTTAATAAAATCTTTTGCAAATTATATATTTTCCGACACCAACATTACCTGAACTTTTTCCTTAGTGACATCAGTGCAGGGGCAGTATGGAGATGTGATCATAGACTTTAATGGTTGTACTACCCTACTTGCTTGGTGGCATATCATTTATGACTAAACATTTTATGGCTTATTTTTATTTATTTTTGGTAAAGAAAGGGAAACTGTCACTTGACACAAGTTCTTTAAGTGTTTTTACTTTTACGATGACACATTGTTAAACTGATAAACAGTGGCGGATTCAAGTGGCTGCCTTAGGCCTTTGGTTCCATGGGGGGAGGCCATAGCCGGGGCTACCCTGTATAATGTCATAGGCTGTCCATAAGTTTAGGTAGCTACGTGTGACTGTAACACTTGCTTACATGATGAACTTTTTTTTAGTGTATATTAAAATGAAAAGATATTTAAAAACAACTCTGTGAGTATTTCCATATTAAGTATGTTCACAAATGTCCAACACTGGAGAGTACTGAAAAGTGTAGAGGTCAACAGTGAATAATCCATTCATTCATGAGCAGATTTGCTTAACTGCGGTATTACTTAGGCACATTTCCTGTACTTGAGGTAGGCTACATACCATATTGATGAAGGTATTTTTTATTATGTAATATCATTGGTCTTTCCAGTTTACACACATCTGTGACATGTTTGGGTAATAGCTTGCTTTTGAATGTGGCAGAAAGCCTTAGACTGCATAGGTGCTCATGTCATCTCTGTCACTGTTAGTACAGGGGTTGACTGTGGATGAAAATCAGTGTTTATTGTTCAGTGTTACTGTGTCAAACTCAAAGCCCAGAAAGACTGTCAAAGAGTATACAACAACATACCTAAAATCAAATGCACTATCGTTAATCCAATTATCAAAGCACCTTTTGAAATGCCATGCATCTCTCTCAACTGTCTCATTTTGCCTTATATTTTGCCTTATCCTTCATAAAATTGTTGAATTTCAGGCAAATTACTAGAGATTATAGTTACTCATTAACGACAGTCAATACAGTTTCATGCTTTCTATTGTTCAAAAATGCATGGTGATGCAAAACCTGTTGCTCTGTGAACATTTTTCATTTCACAGGTTCACAGATTAGAACTAGGCTAATTGCCCATGTGAACCATTTTAAGCCTAGCCAGTTACCCATGTGAGAGTCAAACCCTGGAGCTTGTGTCTGTAAGTGAGCACCTTAATCATTATACCACCCTCCCACTCATTAAAGTAATATTTGAAGCGTGCCCTTAATTCTGATATCATGCCCCCTCTATTATTTTTGGCATTACCCAAAATTCTTGAGCTAGTGAGTTGAAAGATATGTTGACATGATCAACATAAACCATGATTAATTTATTATTTGAGTTTGCAGGACAACAGTGTTTTTTGTAAAGCAAGTTAGGATATTTTATTGTGTGGCCATTGCATTTAAATCACATTCAGACATCAGATATGTACACATGGCTGCTAATTGCTGGGTAAAGAGGCTGTCGGTTTGCTGTCACATACTTGAAACTGAGAATGTCGAGGTGAGAAGTAACTCAGACTGTACCACAAAACTCAGAATGCTGAATACCAACAATCATACAAACACACCAAATACCGAAACTCCCTACCTCTCCAGACCAAGAATAAAGCACTAATATGGGTCCTGAAGGGGACTAGGTCTAGGCATTCGATACTGTTGGCATTCTGCATTCCAAGAGTCAACATTCAGATTTAAGAAGTGCTCGATATGATATTGTGAGTACCAAGCATGTAAAAAGTAAACCAGGTCGTCTATAGGTAAAAGTGACTTACCACTGCTGTTGTTTGATCTTTACAATCACTAATCTAGCTTTCTACCTTGGCAGAAGCTGCACAACAGAGTTGTGAAGGCCGAAATCTACTGCAATACAATTATTGCTATGGCTTATACTTCAATGTGTGTATACAGGCGGGAAGGAAGTTGCAGTATATTTAAGAGTAACACGCTGGCCATAATTTCTTTCACTTTCTATCAAAGTCAAGAGATCAGAATTCTAAACAATAAATGGCTATCTCTGGTGGTCTGGGCAGAATGTGTGAAAGTATCTAATGATTAGCACAATGGCACTGGTTGCAGCCTTACTGTCTCACAGAGCACAATTCTCTGTCTGAGTTCTTGTAGCTTCTTCTCTTGTGTGAAATTTCCATGACCTCTCTGTCTCTGTGTGGGATTTAACCAAGTGTTCTGGTTTCCTCCAATATCCCAAAGATATGCTGTAAGTGAATTGGTGTTTGTCTATATTGCCTGCAATGCACTTTAGTGTGAGAGTGAGTCTGTGTGTGTATGTGGGGGGGGGGACCACAAATTTTTATCTGTGGATAAATATATACTGACAGGTGCCTGCATAATTCTTCTGGGTATCAGTGAAAAAAGAAGAGTTACTAAGTAATTACCTTTCAAGAATAAGGCATGAAATGCAATACAGAACATTTAGACTCACACAGCTTCTGGGAGCCTGGCAATATGTACAGCTCTGGCTGTATAACTGGATTTTGACAGAGTCTAGGAAGGAGGAATCCATCTTCCACCTCTCCCTAGGCTCCAAGTAGTATAAAATTGGCCCTGCTTAGAGGAGTACACTGAAGGCTGTCATGGTAACCTTTTAATATCTCGAGAATTGAACTGACAAGTCCTAAAATGTAGAAACTGAATGTCTGAAAACACAGAATTAGATACACGGAGTCTGACATTACTATTTCTCTGAATATTCCATATATATATCTATAGATATACCTATCCTACAGTATTATTCTCATAATTTCCTGTGTGTGAAACTCTGTGGTTTATTGAAAACAGTTATTCAGTGTATATATGTTTTAAATCATTTTTATTTATGCAACTCCGAAAAGCCTTACTGATTGGATTGCATGCTACCTGTTATATCATTATTTAGTTTACTCAATATAATTGAACACCCCTTTTGAAGGGTATAGTGGCATTTTGACTGAAGGCAACATTACTGCATAATTTGGGAAACAGGACATAACAGGTAAATCTGTGCCAGTCTTTCCCACGAGTGTTTGTATGTGTGTTTATCAAATATTTACGCATGAGTGTGTCAAATACCTAGAAATGGGACACAGTGCTCTGCAGTGGATAGTGTGAAGACTCATTTGGGGATCTGGATGGAAGCAAAGAGTTCAGTCCCAGGTTTGGGGCCTATTGCCAGTGTACCCTTGAGGAAATTGTGTGTTCTATCCCTGCTTTCAGTGACGTTCCCTTACCGGAGACAGTGATAAGGATTAGTTACCACCCTGGGTTTAAGTAGGGGTTCATGACATTATTTGGTGCCAGCTGTGTGGTATTTTAATTGAGCTTTTGTAGCCTGTGGGTATTTCTCAATAGGTGTGTGCTCTCAACAGCCACAAGATAAACATACAGTTTAATTTCGCAACAGTTCTAATTATTTTTTAGTTAGTTTAGTCAGGGGCAGCAGGCAAATGATGTCAGCATAGGATTACAGGAAGCTAACCAGGAACCAGTTGGCCAAGGTGTGTGAAGCCAAAGGACTGATGCATGCCAACCTGCAATGATCACAGCCGCAGAGCAGACCAGCAGCTCAGAAAATTCCAGTTTGGCATTAGGGATAAGCAGCTTTCCAAGACAAATCAGTGTACCTTTTCTTTAGAGGACTAAATATTTGTTTGGAGTTAAGGAGACTCAAACTGGAGGCTGAGAAGAGGGAGAGGCAATGTCATCATGAAAAGGATCTGGAGATCAAGTGTTTTGACATGGAAGCTGAAGAAAATGAGAGGCAGACATAGGACAAAAAAAGCTTCTAACGCTTTGATAGGGTCATGGTGGTAATGGGGAAGGGAATGACTGAACCCCCTGAAGCCATAAAGGTCAATAAACTACTTCCTCAGTACAGGGTGAGAGATGACTTTGATAGCTTTACTTATATATTTGAAAGGGTATGTAAACAATATAACATTGACCAAGGACTCTGGGTACAGTTCCTGCCCCCTTACTCCATTGCAGAGTTGTTAATGCAGTTGCTAAACTGTGTAATACTGATTTTTTGTATGATCATGTAAAACAATGCTTACAGAATTATTTTAAATTAACTCCTGAAATGTATACAAAAAAGCATTGTGAAAATAGATGCAAGGCAGATGAAAGTGTATGTGATTACATTGCTGATATAAGTACTTACTTTCACAGGTGGGCGAGTGGATGTCAGGTCACCACTTTTGAAGGACTGGCAGACCTTTTGGTGAGGGAACCACCTCAGCATTTTGAGGATATAAGGATCAGGATGTCAGAATGAGTTGGGGAGAAAAAGGGGATCTCTACTTGGGAAGTAGGACACCAACACATAAGAAAGGGATATCCAGTGCTGCACATGGACATAAGGGAACCCATGGGGGCAGCTTAAACCACTCCAGTAAAATTCACCAGTAACACAGGAAGCTACTAGTTCAAGCACACAGTCAGGATCAGGGATTAGATGTTTCAAATGTAATCAGAGGGGCCAAGTAGCATAAAAATGTCCATTGAAGCAAAGTGAAAAACAAAAGGTGAGGTAGCCAGCAAGTGATAATGACAGAATGCCAGTGATAAGTTGTCTGGAAGCAACAGAGGTGCCAACTTATCACCAAAATGTGTATCCTACCTTAGTGGATGGAAGACAGACCACTGCTAAAAGAGACACACCTTCTGATCTAACCATTGTGAGGCCTGCAGTGCCTAAGGAGGAGGAGTACTTGCTTGGATGGACCCCATTCCTTGGCTAGGGTAAATCTTGACTGGGAGGGTGGAGATAGGAACAAGCAGGTAGGTGTGTTTGAGGATACCCCTGCAGATGTCCTAACAGGGAAAGATTTTGATAGTGCAGTACCTTGTGTGCATGCAGTGAAACGCAGTCAGGCTTGGAGACAGGTACGTAGGTCTGGTAGACTGGGGGAGACCCAGACAGATCATATGTCTGCAGCTGGGGTTGGTGATATAGTTGCTTCAAGGAGGGAGCTACCTTGTGGCAGTGAACCTGAAGGTGAACCAGAGTTACTGGTAGGTACTGGTGTTCCCAGAGACATAGTGACTGCAAGGACAGAGGTGAGTGGTGGTATCCAGAATGACAGTATGGTACCACTGAAAGAGGATACTAGGCTTCCTGTGGACGGGGAGCTGGGAGGGGTCATGAAAGTAGAGTTGAGACAGGAACAGCTTTCAGACCCTACCTTACGTAGCTTGAGAGAGGTAGCTAAGGAGGCACCTGATGCTCAAGAAAAAGGGGAGTCTGTATGCTGGGATGAAGAGTGGACCCCTGAGGGAGGCTAGAAGGTGAGATAATAGGGAAGTTGGTAGAGCCCACAGCCTGCCATCTGGCACCTGTAGCCATAGCACGTGACATTCCTTTTGTGGATAGCAAAAAGGTACTGTACACAGAATGGACCCCTGAAGGAGGGTTAGAAGATGAGATAACACAGCAACTGGTATAGACCAGAGGCTGCCATCTGGCACCTCCAGTCATAGCCTATGACATTCTTTTTGTCGATAACACAGGGGTACTAAACACAGAGTGGACCCCTGAAGGAGGGCTAGAAGGTGACATAATGCGGCAGTTGGTAGAGCCCAGAGCTTAACATCTGGCACCTCTAGCCATATTCCATCACATTCCTTTTGCAGGACACATGGGCATAAAGCGTACCAAGAGATGCATTATGCATTACCTTTACTGGCCTGGGATTGCATAAGTCTGCATGGCAGGAGGCAGGGAGATGAGTTGCGTCATGTTAACTAATGAAACCTTATCACAACAGGGCGGCCTTGGTGCTGAGCATTCACAATGGATAGCAGGAGGAGTCCGATGGTAATCTGGTGACTGACCTTCTCAGTGAGACTTGGACTGACACTTCTGTGGGAGAGGAAGCAATATCTTAACAGCTATTCCCTATTCAGGTTAAAGAAATACGAGCAGTGTTACATGAATTTAAAGCATGTTCACTGGGAAAGTTGGAGGTACTCATCTAGTGCAGGAAAATGTGTATACATGTGGATATGGAACCCCAAAGGCCTATCAAGCAAGCTCCTTATAGGGTGCCTGAGAGACTCAAACAGACTTTGAAGGTGGAGATAAAAGAGATATTGGAGCTGGGAGTAATCCAGGAGTCTAGTAGTCCCTGAGCTTCTCCAGTAGTACTGGTACTGAAGAAAGATGGTAGTGTGAAATTCTGCGTAGACTACAGAAACTTAAACAGTTATACAGAGTCAGATGTGTACCACATGCCTAGAACAGATGAAACTTTAGAAGATGGGTGGGGCTAAGCATCTGACCACTATTGATCTGACCAAGAGATACTGGAAGGTGTCCTTGACTCCCATTGTTAGAGAGAGGTCAGCTTTTGTAACACCTTTCGGATTATATGAGTTTACAAGGATGCCCTTTGAGATGAAGACTACCCCAGCAACCTTCCAGAAGTTAGTAGATTATATTTTAGTAGGAGCAAATGCTGTAGCTTATTTGGATGACATTGCCATTTAAAGTCATTCCTAGTAAGCGCACATTCAACATGTCAGGGAGATCTTAGGTAGATTAAAAAGGGCAAGGTTGACCACTAGGCCTCGTAAGTGTCAGGTGGGTATGGCAGAGGTCTCCTACCTAGAACATAGATTAGGGAGTGGTAAGATTAGGCTATAACTTGCCAAAGTGGAAGCTATTCAGGCATGGCCTGTCTCTGTTACCAAAAAATAACAGGTGAGAGCTTTCCTAGGGAAAGTGGGGTACTGCAGGAAATATGTGCCCGGCTATAGTACAATAGCTATGCCCCTTATAGACCTAACAAGGAAAACAAGCCAGATAAAGTAGTGTGGACCACAGATTGTGAGCAGGCATTCTGGAAGCTTACAGAGGCTTTGGGAGGACCCCCTGTGTTAGTCTGTCCAGATTACAGCAAGAAATTTGTTGTACAGGTGGATGCTTAAAATTATGAGGTGGGGGCTGTACTCAGCCAAGTTTCCTCAGAGGGAGAAGAGCATCCAATTGTATACCTTAGCCGTAGGCTGCAACCTAGGCAGGAATGTTATGCAGCTGTGGAGAAAGAATGCCGAGCCATAGTATGGGCATTGCAAAAGCTTCAGCCTTACCTATATGGAAAATTCACCGTGGTTACAGACCATAACCCTTTAACATGGCTAAACAAAGTCAGTAAGTAAAATGCCAAGTTACTGAGGTGGAACGTAGGGTTATCGGCATATGACATGACTGTGCACCACAACACTGTAGTGGGATCAATAATGCTAATGCAGATGGAATGTCAAGAAGGGGTATTGGCTGATTGAACAGTCAGCCCCATTTTTCTCAAACAATGATTTTCTAGGGCCACTTGAATATCTAGCTTAGTCTTTTAAAGAGGGGAGAAATGTGAGGATATCAGATATTGCTATCTGTGCTAGCATGTCTGGCTGAAGTTTTGTAGATAGAGTAAAAAAAGAAGTTATGTACTCAC
Organism: Protopterus annectens; assembly: GCF_019279795.1. Lineage (NCBI taxonomy): Eukaryota > Metazoa > Chordata > Ceratodontiformes > Protopteridae > Protopterus > Protopterus annectens. The sequence goes on from NC_056733.1 coordinate 1,299,163,420, forward strand.
AATAACGTTCCATGTTTGTTGTCCAGTATCTCGCCTTCAGTCTTGCTGGATGGGTTCGGAGCCAAAACTCGACTCCAACTCGGCCTACACTAAAGCTCGAGAGATTCTACTGGCTCAAGGCTGAGTCCTACCCCATGGTGTTTAGCAGCTATTCCCCGGATCTCGTTTGAGGAAGAAAGGTTCCTATTATATGTTCAGTATTCAAAGGTATAATATCTGAAAACATATTGTCATAAAGATTAACAAGAAAGGGCAAGAAGGGAATCAGACTTTATCTGCCAGTAAGCCATTTGGACAAGGTAACTTTTGAGATTGCCAAACCTTTTTTATTTTCTGAATGGGAGACAAACAATTGGTCTGACTTTCTAAATTCTTTGGTCCTATGCAAGTAAAAATGCAACTGTCTACGCACATCTAGTTGGTGGAGTTTATACTCTGCCTTGTTGCCATAGTTAGGAAAAAACACTGGTAATTCTATATTTTGGTTTAAATTCGCTTGAGAACAAACTTTCATCAAGAAGGAAGGCTTTGTTCTGAGGGAAACTCTTTCTTTGTGGAAGATCAAATAAGGTGGACGGATAGACAAGGCTTTCAACTCTGATACTCTGCTGGCTGAAGTAACTGCTGTCAGGAAGAGTGTTTTCCAAGATAAAAATTTAAATGAACAAGATGATGCTGGTTCGAAAGGGGGCAGGATCAAAGATGATAATACTACATTGAGGTCCTAAGGAGGAGGAGGTTCTCTGAAGGGAGGTCTTAACAGAAAGGTACCCTTGAGGAAGGCTTTGCACAGTCTATGGGACATTAGACTATATCCTGATTCTCCCACATGATAATTAGAAATAGCAGCTAACTGAACTCAAATAGTTGCTGCCGCTGTCCCTTGATTAAAGGTTTCTGTTAGAAATTCCACAACTGCAGGTATAGATGCTGTAAAGAGATCTATATATCTTTTGTTAGCCCAACAGGTGAAACTCTTCCATTTGCTTGCATAGTTTCCTAGTTGTCTGCTTGTGCAAGGAGACTAGAATGTGATGAACTGCAGGGGCTCAATTCTGGAAGCCTGGCTAAGATCGGAAGTGGAGTAGCCAAGCTGTCAGCTTGAGGGTGTGGAGGGCAGGATGGAATGTTCCTGACTGATGTGTCTGAAGATCCTGCACTGGGTCCAGGATCCATGGGTCCTCCTGAAGGTAGGGCCAAAGAAAGGGGAACCAAATCTGACAAGGCCAGTATGGTGCAATGAGAATTAACTTGCGACTCAACAGCTTTTCTTTCTGGATAACCTTTGGAATCAAGGGAAACAGGGGAAAGGCATAAAGAAGACCAAGGGACCAATCGTGAACCAATGCATCCCTCGGTGACTCTCCTGAAGGGGAGATTAGGGCAAAGTAGTTGCTGCATTTGGTATTGAAGGGAGGGGAAAAAAGGTCACAGCAAGGCTGGCCCCATTTGTGAAAAATTTGACTCGCAACTTCCTGATTCAGGGACCACTCGTGAGGCATGAGAATCACTCTGCTTAGCCTGTCTGCTAGAACGCTGGATTTCCATGGGATATGCGTTGCTGTCAGAAAGCGTTGAGAAGATATCGCCCATTGCCACACCCTCTGGGCCTCACGACATAGGGGGTAGGATCTGGTTCCCCCTTGTTTGTTGATGTACATACCACCGACATATTGTCTGTCTGAATTGCAATAGTCCCTGTGGGAAGAGAGTCCTGAAGTGCTTGCAACGCCAGAACATCGCCCTCATCTCTAGGACATTGATATGCAAATGGTACTCGTGATCTTACCAAACAACTTGGACCGTCTGTCCCAGATAATGCCCCCCCCATCTGGGATGCGTCCGTGGTTACTGTAGTGATAGGTTGGGGAAGTACAAACAATCTGCCCATTGTTACCTGAGTGGACTGAACCGACCAAAGTAGGTCCTTCTTGCAGGAGTGTGTTATGAGGATTTCGTGAGACATGGGTAACTCCTGCTTGGACCATTGGAAGAAGAGTAGCCACTCCAATATTCTCATGTGAAGTCGTGCCATGGGAAGTAGTGTTATCATTGCTGCCATAGAGCCTAGGACTTTTAGCACAAATCTTGCCTGTACTCCATTCTTGTTGAGTAAAATAATCACTTGACTGCGTAGCATCTTGATCCTTTCTTGAGGTAGCCTTGCCAACATGTCGTTTGTATTTAAATCTGCACCAATGAATGTAATATGGTGTGATGGCAACAAGGCAGATTTTTCTGCATTTTTAGTAATGCCTAGTTTTGAGAAGAGATGAATGGTGTAGTCTCTTGCTTTGATCAGTAGTTGCTTGGTGGTGGTAGTTAGAAGCCAGTCATCGAAGTATGGTAACACCTGGAATCCCTGAAGTCTCAGATGAGCCGTGACTACTGCCATGCATTTGGTAAACACCCTGAGAGCTGTGGTGAGTCCAAAGGGTAGAGCTCTGAACTAGTAATGACTGGCTCCCAGCCGGAAGTGTATAAATCTTCTTGAGCACCTGTCCATCTTTATATGGTAGTACGTATCCTGAAGATCTAACGAGCACATCCAACTGTCTTTTCCCAGAAATGGGAGTATAGACTGCGGTGTTACCATCTGGAACTTTGACTTTTTCACCGACTTGTTTAGTCTGCTGAGATCCAATATGGGTCTCCAGTCCCGTGTCTTTTTTGGAACTAAAAAGAACCTTAGTAAATTCCAAATCCTATTTGGTCTGTGGGGCCTTCTTGGATGACTCTCTTTTCTAGCAACGTTTGTATTTCTAGTGTTGCTTGATCCCTTTGACTGGGTGGAATGTCTGGGATAAACTTTGGCAGATGACGTGGACATTGGAAGGGGATGTTGTATCCTCTGGATATAATGGACTGTACCCATTTGTCTTGAGTCAAATTTAGCCAGGCTTCTGGGTACAGCGATACCCCCCCCCCGACTGCTTCCAGAGGTGGACAGGCAGGCCTCCTTTCAGGAGTGGTGGAAGGGCCTACCAGAGAACGTATCTCTGTCGCCCTGGTTATGTGGACCCCCTCTGCCGTGTGAACAGCATCTTCTGTTATTTCCCCCTCTTCCCCTGGGGGAAGGATCACCACAAGTGTCAGATAAGGCTCCTTTGGACTTACGGTACCACATTTTTCCGCTCTTTTGATCTTTAGGATACGGCCTGATAGGGGCGGAAAAACACACTCTAATGGCAGACAAAGTCTTACCATCTTGTTGGCTCCTGGTGAGAGTTTCTTTCACTTTTAGCCCGAATAATGACAAGCCACCAAAGGGAGTGTCAATAAATGAAGAATGGAAGGGTTCGGCAAACTCACAAAGGCGCATCCAAGAATGTCTATGAAGAGCTATTCCTGTGCCTGCTGCCCTGCTTGCTCCATCAGCTGCATAAGATATGAGGCTCATGGAGGAGTTAGATATAGAGGTTAAGGTTGCAAGCTGGGAATTAACCTTATCAGATAAGTCCTAGGCTGTAGCACCTTGCAGGGTATCTCCTAGCTCTTTTAGGAGATCCCTCTGAAGTTGCGTAAAATGTGACAAATAATTCAAGCGACCGCAAGGTAAAGACAACTAAGGAGAACACACGCTTCCCGTATCTGTCCATCGTACGAGAATCCTTGTTCGGTGGATGAACAGATACAGAAGTTTCAGCTAACTTCTTTTCTGTGGCTGCTGCCACCACCATTACATCTATAGGAACCCCTTTAGTTAAATACTGCCTATCTTCCGGGGCCGTAATGAACTTATTAGTCCTCCGCGGAATGGGGTCACTGAGTCCGGAGAGTCCCACACCTTTCGACTCACCAAACCCAGAAGTGGGTCGAAAGGTGGAGACACCTAAGAGGTGGAGGGGCGAGAGCCAAATGCCTCCAGGTATACCGACTCATCTTCAGAAGGGGAAAGGGACTTCCAGCCCCCCCTCTGCTTAAGGATCTCCAGGATGTCTGAAAAGGAGACAACCTAAGAGGGTGACTGTGGGGACCCTTCCGAATCCTCTAAGTCAGTATCAGAAGTGACAGACTCAGAGGAGTCTATGTGCTTCCTCTTACACTGTCTCTTCCGAGGGACCACCTCAGGGGGATGCTCCGGGAGGTATCGGAAAAGGAGGATCCACCCACTGTGGCTTCCTGGAGCACTGGCTCTCTAGTCTGTGGGTGATGGAGAGGTAATGAAGAGATGGACACCAGTCCCTTAGGGGGAAGAGAGGCTGGAGCCAAAGGTGGAGCAGACTCAGTTGAGAGCACACTCCGCATCACCTTGACGGCACCGCAGTCCTGGGCCGAAAGAGACTCTAGCCCTGAGAGGCTGGGAGATCTTTGCGGCACCGAGGAGGGTGGCTCTGAGGCAGATGTGGGAGCCAAACTCACCTGAGCTGAGGCGCCGAGTGAGAGAGCCGGTTCTGACAAGGGTCCGACTCGACTCTCCCCCCTGGAGCCAAACAGGGAGTGTCAGCCCCAAGGTCCCTCGATGGACAAAAGCACTGAGGAAACCGAAGCAGACATCAGAGCCAAGACATCAGTAGAGATTACTGGCTCCGGCAGTTCCAGCACAACAACTTCCATACTCTCTTACTCCAAACTCATTTGAGTTGGAGGAGGGATCGGCGTTGTAGGGGGTACTGTTGTCAGCTCCAAGATCCGATGGGCTGGGCTCGAGAGAATTTCTGCTAGGGCCCGAGTCTGAAGCAAACTCTTCACTACCCACTCCACGTCATCATCCAATAGCCTGGAGGATCTAGAGGAATGACTGGAAGACTTGTGGCTACCTGCTACCGACTGTAGTAAAGGAGAAGCTGGCACTGAGCGAACAGGCTCCAAGGACGGTGATCGGCTCCTTTTTCAGCTCCACAACAGTTCCGATGAGACAGATGGAACCGAGGGAGACCCATGTTTCTTGGGTCTGACAACTTTCGGAGCTGAAGAAGTATCAAGTTTGTTGCTGTTTGTCAGCTCAGACACTGGAGCCCATGAAGCAGACTTTTTGGTCGTGTCCGATTTTTTAGTCTGATTTCCTTTGTCCACTTTTAATAAGCCCCTCAATATAAGTTTATTCCTCCTCTCTTGCAAGACCCTGGCACTAAAACTATGGCAAATGGATCAGGAATCTTGAAGATGGAGTGGTCCTAGACAGTACACACAACTAGTGTATTCATCAGTAATGGACATTTTTTAAGTGCAGGAATCACACTTTATGAATCCTGACTTATGTTCCTTAGTGGGTTCCTTAGACATTCTAGCTATAAGGAAAAAAACACTCAATAAACGTTAGAACAGGCTATATCTTTTAGAAAGAGAAATACAGCAAAAAACAGGTATCTAAATTAAAATATTTTTTTTTATATAAGAGGAGGAGGAAAGGGAGCAGAAGTCTCTAAGTTAAGCGACTATCTCCCTCCACCAGAGGAGACACCTCTAACTTAAACGGTGATTCGTAAAAAGGGGAAAGAAGGAAGAAAAAGGGCAAGAATCCTCTAATTTAAATGAATTATTGAGGAGACAATGAGGCCCAAAGAAAAAGACAGCCACAAAGGTAAAAATACAAGGTTTAGAAAGCCAAAAATAGCACAAGGCTATTACGATAGAACTATTAGAAAATATATAAAATATTAAATTTTACAAGCCTCAGCCAGTGAAGACAATCCCGAAGCTTCAAGCGGCAAACGAGATCTGGGAAATAGCCGCTAAGCACCATGGGATTGGACTCAGCCTCGAGCCAGTAGAAGCACTCGAGCTTTAGTATAGGCTGAGTCGGAGCCGAGTTTCGGCTCCGAACCCATCCAGCAAGAATGAAGGTGAGATGGGACAACATAACATTCCCTATTATCCGGGACTCAAGCAACCGGCACTTTCAAGAAACAGGCATTTGACTGGCTAGTATGCTGGCATACGAGCCAATCAAAAATTCCAAAGGGGAGCCTCTTGTGTTCAATAGGGAACAGCCCGCTCTTCTGTATTGAACAGAAGAGGCTCCACTTTGCCATTTTTGACTGGCTTGTATAATGGCATACGAGCCAACCAAAAATCCCAAAGGGGAGCCTCTTCTGTTCAATGCGGAACAGCCCGCTGTTCTGTATTGAACAGAAGAGCCCACTGTTCCACACTGAACAAAAGAGGTGTTTTTTCATGTTATATCAATATTTAGTTTACTCAATGTAATTGAACACCCCTTTTGAAGGGTATTGCAGTACTCTGACTGGTGGCAGCATTACCATGTAATTTGGGAAAGAGGACATAGCAGGTAAATCTGTGCCAGTTTATCCCAAGAGTGTTTGTATGTGTGATTATCAAATACTTAAGAGTGAGTGTGTCAAATACCAGCAGTGGGTAGTGTGAAGACTCATTTGGGAATCTGGATTGAAGCAAATAGTTCAGTCTCAGGTTTGGAGCCTGTTCCCAGAGTACCCTTAGGGGAAACTGTGTGTTCTGTATCTGCTTTCAGTGACGCTCCCTTAACATAAAGAGTGGTGAGGACTGAAGCTCCTTAGTTACTGCCCTGGGTTTAAGAATGGGGTTGTCACAACATACATAACACCTACATCTTAGAATATAACTGTAGCCATTTGTTCATTTAGTTTTATACCTTTCTAATCTTACAGGGATACACAGATGACTATCTTTTTTGGAGAGGGTAGGGAGCACTCACTGTTGCCAGATATGATTCATGTATCCTTGCAAGCATTTGTTTCTGTTTACTGGGAGTTTATTGGCAGCTACTGTTTCACAAATTATGAACAGTAAGTCATGAACACATTGAAATAAGCATGAGTGGACAGACCATGCATGGCAGGTGATAAGAGGTAGATTAAAGAAAGGTATGAGGAGCTGGGCAGTAGACTAAGGAACAGTATGAAGAAGTTTTTGTTTTTTTTTTCCCACAGAGAGGGTGCTGGTGATCTGGAAAGGATTACTGGTTCACGTGACTGAATGTTGATTTTCAGAAGTTGTCAAACTAGGAACAGAAAGCTAAACTTAAATAAATATCTGCAGTTATTTTGGTCAAAAACTAATAATAATTGGAGACTAGATATAGTTTTGACCATTGTGTCTGTTTGGATGTTTTTTGGATAATTTGTTGCTCCCTGCTGCTGACCATCAGCTGACCCACAGACCTCTACTTGTCAACAAAGTCCTGTATGACCCCCCCCCCCGACTATTTCCAACCCATGTGCATGGCCGGCTAAGAGTCCAATGAAGCTGGACCAGTGCCACAGTGCATCCAAGGATCATTTTCCTTTTATTTTTTTTGCCATCTAAACATGATGGACAGCTCAAATCTGTCTGAACAAAGTTTCCTGGCTTCTAAGGTACGGAAATATATTTGTGAAGACTTACAGAATATTATTTTGGATTATTTTGAATTATAATATGATACAGTAGTCATGTAAACACTTTGAATGTGATAATTTGATGACTATTTGCTTTCAGTAACATTTACAGTTCACTTGGAATTTATACTGGTTCTTTTTTAATGTGATTTAACTAAATAATGTTCAGTCGTCTAAGGATACATGTAAAATACCAGAGTAGTCACATCTCAGATTCTTTGTGTGAATGAGATACCATAGCTGGTATAGTTGTTACATAATAAAGCAATTCAGCCTGCATTTCATTTGAGCTGTATTAATAATAAAACAAATGAAGTTGCTTTATGTAATCTGCACTACAAAAATGTTACTTTTTGTGTTGCATTTGCACTATACGCAGTACTGCCTGAAGTGTTACTGCCTTGGGGTTTGCCATTCAGTCAGTGGATTAAATTAGGCAAAATGTTCTTTGGCAGACATCTGTAATTATTGCCTCTTATACCTTGTTTCACTCTTGTCCACATTTGGTAGATTATAATGGTGGTTCAAGTGGGCTTTTATGGTTGATAAGTACTGAAGTGGTAACTTTGCTATTATTGGCTAGTACATTTTACTTAATTTCTTGCTGGAAAATGTTCAAGACTGATCAAATTTTAAAGCAAACACTCAAATAAATATAATTTAAACAATCAGATACATTAATATAGTCAGGAAAAAGGAATCAAAAGAACATGTGCATGTATGCATGGTCCAAAAAACATGATGAAAGAGTGGAACTTGGATTCAAAACAGCCCAGGCTCTAAGAAGGGTACACTTAATCTGCCATTGGCAGCACTACATGCTATGTTTTAGAAACCATACACTAACAAAGTGAAGAAATTACTAAGGATGCAATTCCATAGTTAACAATAATGACATTGTCAGAATGTATCTAAACAACATTCAAGTCAGGACGGAGGTGTTAGGCAATATGCTGTCCCTGTAGGGTTCCAGAAGTACAGAACCTTTTATTTATGTGCTTATTTGAATTTGTTTAGCAGGGTACAGCACTGATCAGTTCTGAACAATTCCATTCTGGGTAAGTAATCAGTGCTACAATTACTTCACAAAACATACCCATGCAAAAAAGCTTAAGTGAATATAATACAGACTGAACATATATTACATTTTACACAAGGACTTAAGAAATGCCTTCATTGAAGGTTGAGCATCGAGCTGGCACCCTGGCGTTTCGTAAAAATCTACTGCCAATCATTAGCAGACCAGAGTTCCACTGTGGCAACCCCTTACTGGGAAAATCCGAAAGACAAACAACACCAACTTAAGAAATGTCCAGGTGGATGAATATACTAAAGAAGCAAGAAGAGACAGTAGACTAGATAGAGTGACAGGAAAGTAGAGGGATGGTTTAGATTACTTAACCTGATGCAATATATATTTACTTGGTTACTTACATGTAAATTTTATCAGTGCTCAGAATTTGGGGTAAGAGATTTCTTTAAGTTCAAGAGCAAGGGATTCCCACATTTTGGAGTCAAGAAGTAAGACAGCATGGTCTAAGGTATAGAATATATATTGAGGGGTTTGCAAAAGAGGAGCAGAGTGGCTAAAATTTCAGAGACTGCATGTGTTTTGAAGTCAGGCGAGAGAGATTATTCATGTAGAATCATGTCATGCCAGGATCACAAAGAATATGGAACAATGTGTTCAAATGTTATTCAGATGTCAGTCATTGGATGTCCATTGCCTAGGGATAAAGCAAAGACTCTGGAAATCAGGCTGGTGTAAGAGTCAGTACTGAAACACTTGACTACAAAAATTATAGTTAGTGTTATGTAAGTGCTAGAACTGATGGTACTGGCAGTCAGTGCTGATGGCTTCATACAGCTGACAATGAGCTAGCAATGCAGGTGCACATCAGCTATACTAGTTGTGGCTTGGCGTTGCTCTACCATTCCAGCTGAATAAGGAAGCAAACCATAAATTAGTAGGTTTCCACATCCTGCTAGGTTAACAGCTACTGGTTGAAACAGGTGACTGTTGACTTGAATATGGTTTTCAGAATAAAAATAACTGATTTATAACCCATTTTACACTTCTTTGCATGTAGCCTCTAAATATGTTCTGTTTCCCCCTTTTCCTCAAATGCACTTTACTATACAGCAGTGTGGAACATATTCTTCCATCATACCAATGCAGCTTGAATATGTATGGCAAAATGAACTGAATTTAATTGTTTAAATGTACCATGAGGGGTGTGGTAGTTACAATGGCAAATGCAATTCTCCAACCTCACCCCATCTTCACACCTTTCAGTTCTAAAAACAATCTTGCGATTTCCCTTACTCTACACTTAAATATACTAAGGATGACTCTGGAATAAAAGTACAGTATGTGGTACATTTCGGCTACTCTGGCAAACTGCACAACTGTATAACCACTTCTGCTGGTAAGGGAAATACGAACAAATTTCAGGTTTGCATTCATGCAGTTATCAACCCTTGGTACGCTTCTTGAAATGTATTTATTTATTTATTAGGTGGCACCACTGGATGGGAAACAAGGACACAGCACTGACAGTAGCAGCCACGAATCACTGTGCCACAGTATAATTAAAGGAAACACACAAAAGCAACCGCATTACATAAATCAAATGACTTTCAAACATGGAAAAAAATGACACAAAGCTTAAAACAAGCATATCTTGCCACAGCAATTAATAAAAAAACAACACACAAAAGGGGCTTACGTGGCTTATAGAACATTTGATTTGAAAGAGGTTCCAGTCACCAAAGGGAATTCATACCATACAGTCAAAGAGCTCTGTTTTGAAGAGTTCATAACAACTTATTCAAATAATGGCTTTTGTTACCACAGCCACTATAAGTGACTGCTCCACTAACAAATGAAAATAAAGTACTAGACAGGAGATCTTGGAATACTTCTAGAAGCTACATCAAGACACCAAGACACAATTAGCCAGTTCGGAGTGGCTTACTTGCAACTTGACTGTCAGCTGGACTTCCAGCTGGCTGAAACTTTTTTTTTTTTTTTTTTATAAAGACCTTCTCAACTCATTTATTTTATTTTAACATGAAATTAGATTCCCTCTGGTACTACGTTTTCACTTTTTTGGTGTATATTAAAAAAAAAACTAGCTATGCTTTTTACACTGAAAAGATTGTCAATTATTTTAAAAAGCAAAGCCTACAATCACATAGAATATAGGATATCATGTGGCTTAATTTATATAAAAAATGTCTGCTACAATACTGATCTAACTGAAATGTATGGAATCTTTTTATGTGGTGGCCCTAAACTGCATCAGCAAAGGAAACTGTGCAACATTCCTCATGTAACTCTGTTACAGAAGACACAAGAGTTTTCCTTAAACAGCTAACATTTCTGAAGTTAATGAAAGTTCCTGTTTTTCATCTCTACTTTTTAGTTAGCATCCAAATAACATAACTGTAATAACTGCAGACTGCTTAAGCGTGGTCCTGGAGTGGGTGATTCAGAGACACCTGTGTATTACTCATTTCCAGTGAAAATATATTGGGAGTATCTGCAAAACTGGGCTGCTACTGACACTGAAATATATTTTAGCTTGTAGAAGAATGTGCAAGACAGGAGGCCAAATGCTCTTTACTGCTAACATGTGGCTGATTGTGTTGACCTATAAATTCAAGTTATCAAGGTATAACCCCTTCAATCACATTTAATTTTCGGATAAGAAACAAGAAAGTTAACAAACTTTTAGTGATTCTCTATTCGTGCAGTATGTACAGATACATTGAAAAAAAATTTCTATTTACCAAAATAATTTCCACCCCACGCTCAAAATCTTTTGCAATAAAAATAGATGTTCAAGATTCCAGTGCAGCTAAGACACCATAACATCTAATCTGCTACTGTCCGCTCTTGAAATCTTTAATTTATCCATTCATTCATTCTGATTACTCTCAATCCGATGCAAGGTCGCTATGGAGCTAGAACTATCACAGGACTCAGTGGGCACAAGGCATAGAACATTATCTTGAATAGAGTGCCCATCACAGAATGCACGTATGTATGTATACACACACACACACACACACACACACACACACACACACACACACACACACACACACACACACACACACACACACACACACCTACCTCCTATACTCACTTACAGGCAATTTTGGAGGAAAACCAATTCACTTACAGCATGTTTGGAATGTGTAAAGAAACAGGAGCTCCAACTGAAAAAAAAACAAACTAGAGAACCAATTTTTGGGAGACAGCAGTGTTAATTACTGCACCAATATGCTTCCTCTCCTGAAATAATGAAAACCATTATTTTTAAATCACAAATTTTGTTTTCAATATATAAACAAAACAAAAAAAAAAAGAAAAGCCGCATATCTAATTTCTGAATTTTCCCATCATGAAGACTTCCTCTATAAGAAGGGGGTTGCTCAAACTACCACCATTAATATTTTAAACAAATAAAGCTATTCTCTGTACACTGTAAGTATATTTTAATTAGAAAAATCTCATCTATCCACTACTGCTTCTCAGTCACATCCAAGCCCATAGCCTAAGTTACTCATTGACCCTTGACACTGATTCTCCATGTGATATGACCAGAAGCCCAGCACATTAGTGTCAGTTGCTGAAAAAAAGAAAAACGCCCTCTGAAACCAGCAAGAGTATATCTAACAGCAAAAAAGACACTTGTATACCTGCTGTACTTTTCCAGTCTGACCCAAGCTCAGAAGAACACGGAAGTGCCCTAATCATCAGTGTTAGCAATGACTCATTAGTACTAGTGGATGAATATGAAACAGTGGCAACCCTCCACAGGATACACAATCTTTTTTTCTTTTTCTTACTACAAACATTCACCTTAATCTCACGTACTCTGGTAAACATTCTTCTATGGACCCATTGTTCCATGCTTCTTTCTTACAGCTGTCAGCTGCATCACCATCTTCTTCCATAAAACAAAGAAGCATTTTCACTCCCCAAAACATGAACCCAGTGTTGTCTTCCTTTTGATAAAAGACTCTTCCTTGGAGTATCCTTTCATCAATTTGTTTTTATCTTAATTACAGATCCATAATTACCTTTCGTTGTCTTAAGAGCGATGACACTGTTTTCTTTCCTTTGGGATTGCCTCTGAAATATCCTTCATACTTTATTTACGCAATTAAATAATATTAAATGAATTTAGAGCTGATACAGAAATGTTAAAACAACTGCAGGTAAGGTAAATTACTGAAATATTAATTACATCATTTAGACATTTACATCTGTGGACTGAATTACTGCTTTAATCTAATGAATACATAAATTTACATAAAGGTCTTTTTACCTGGTTACATTCTAGTATGCTACTGCTAAAAATTATGATTCATTCAGTTGATTTTATTGTTAATTAGAACCCCAGTCAAACAAAGCTCAAAGCAGAAAAAAGCAACAAGGAACAAGTCCACCTCAGCTCTGTTCCACATTCCCTTTAATTACACACACACACACACACACATACATACATATATATATATATATATATATATATATATATATATATGTGTGTGTGTGTATATATATCTATATATCTATATATATATATATATATATATATATATATATATATATATATATATATATATATATATATATATATATATATCAGCTCATAGGTAAAACAGCTTCAAGGAAAAGTGACCAATCTTTTCATGAGATTCTACAATCTCAAAATTACAATACATTGTCATCATCTAAATCTTAAGCTTTAAGAAATCAAATGAAAGTTCAACCAGTGGTCAGGTATAATGACTACGTGTTCAGGTTTTACACAACATACTTATCTTTCTATTTATTTGACCAATATTCTTACTGTCTCTTGCTTGCATCTATCTTGTATAAGGGCCATGGTTACAAGGAGACCTAGTGTCCAGTCCTCCCAGACAACAAATGAATAAATAAGTCATCTTGTCACAGTTAAAGATATATGGTTCTCAAGGGCTGTGAGAGAGAGGGACACAGAAGGTGAGAGCAAGAGTTGTGTACGTGACCAAGCACTAGTGCACATGTGCATAAATCTAGCTGAACAGCATTAGAACTTTTGTTGATCACAGTCAAATGCTACATGTGTGTGCAGTACATAGATATTCTGGTAACTGATGGCACTCTGTGTATGAAAGTAAATAGCCACTACTCTCACTTGATCACAGTTAAATGACTATTGGCTTGGCCAGCTAGGGGAAGTGTGTGTGCGTGTGTGTCTGTACATGTGTATGCCGCCTGTGTGTGAAACAGCCTGAAACATATTACATGCAGAATATCTTTTGCTTACTATCAAACTTTAGCAGTGACTCAACAGTCAAAAAGCTAATATTCAGGGGAGTGAGGTTTAAGTGTGTGAAGACAACTGACTAATATTGTTACTGATCTCAGTTGAATGACCACTGATCTGAATATGTATAAGAAACAAGGTGAAATACACTGTTATACATCAAATTTCTTACTTTACCACAATCAAATATCAGAGGTGTAAGAAGGTTCCCACTCAGACATATTATTCTGAAAAGCTGATGTTTGTGTCTAAAAACAAACAATTTACAGGAAAAAGTCTCTTGTGACATCCATTACATGGAGCAATAACTGTACAATTTCCTTTACAATTTCTAATTCCTCTACCATCTTTATCTCCCCTTTCTTCTACAGTTCTATTTTCTGACCACAATCAGCAACCTATATAATGACATTCTGAGTTTTATCAACAATAATCTTGCCCTAAATCTCATCTACTTCACCCTAACTTTCTGCTATAGTTTATACAGTATGGCAGGCAAAGTTTACCAAATGACATTTTAATTGCATCCATAGTGACTAAAGTACCACATTCCCTTCTGTGATTAATGCTCATAAGTAAATACTAAGCTATCAGTCTGTATACAATTACAAGCCTAGCAAATAACCAGAGATCAGAATTAAACCCTGTACCTTGTATCTGTGAGGTAAAGTCATTAACCATTAAACTAACGCTGTCCCTAGTTTCTCTTGTCTGGAAATGAACCCACATACATTTCTGTCAACCTACGGCTACTGCAAAGTTGCATGAGTTGCTCATACAGATGACAATGGCAGCATTCTCTGCTTGCTATACGTCATCTTTGCTCAATTTCTTACATCTTTTTAAAGCTGTATATGTAATATGCAACTAATGCTAGATCTGAGCTGTTGCTGCTGCCACTGACACATTTCCTAAATAAGTATAAAAAAAAGCTAAAGCTCACATTTGTCATCAACTCCTAAGAGAGAGATTTTTCTTCCAAACATGCAGAAACTTGGTGATATGTCATACCCTTTCTCCTTCTGCAACCCCTTTTTGTTTAATACCTGATTTTCCATACAGAAACTAGTAGTGTATGCCCCCTTTTTTCAAACATCCTGTATTTAAGCCCTAACTTTGAGAGGATTTCTGTCTATACACACTGAGCAGAGTGGAGGAGGGGCGTTGACTACAACTCTGATCTGAGATATACAAGTATCTTGTTTTTTTGGATTATTTATACTGATTATTGTTTCTAGCAATTTATATATAGCACTTTTTATTGCCTGCTGCATAGTTTTTAGTGTATTTTTTATTTAGTGAATTGTTGTATTCCTATTAACTAATCTGCACGGGTAACTGATTTGTTTGCAGTTAAAAGCATTTTGTAGAGTCTCTTTGCTCCTTTTATCTGTTTAAAAACTTTCATTTTGTGGCTTTCTGTAGTGTTCACTTTCTAAAGAGTGTAGGCTAATAGCTTTAGTATTGGTCGCCACCCTCTCTCCCTGTTCATGCCCTGTTGTTATACTTGGTGGCTTTGCAGTTACCCACCCATACTGTAAATCTGATCTGGCACACTCCTCCCAGTCTAGTGTCATTAGCTCATTCTATTTAATACAGAGAGAACATCTGAGAAGGCCTTCTGTTTCTCCTTTTTCCCTTTCAAAAAATAAATAAATAAATAAAAATTGCCTGAATCTCCTTGTGTTCTGACTGTGCTTCTCAAACATTTTGGAAATATAGAGTATATTTTAGAGCATTTATTATAACTGTAACTGCCTTAATATTGCTACAACTCAAGTGCTCTAGGTTGCACTGCTTCTGAATTGTTTGTGTGTTTTAGCTGTTTTTCTGTATATATATATATATATATATATATATATATATATATATATATATATATATATATATATATATATATATATATATCAACTTCTCTGTATATGTAGACTAGCTACTTATTCTGCTGTATTACTGCCTCTTAAATAGTTTTTCAGTTGTGCACTTGCCTTGCTTCATTTAAAAAGTTTTAAATTGCTAATTTTGTAGAATTTTAATTGCATTTACTGTTTAGGACTACACACTAAAGTGTGTTAGCCATTTCTGTGTTTATTTACTGTATTATTGCATTGTTTAGCCTGTTTTAACAAAAAAAATACTATCTTGTTTGCTCATTTTCCACCTGTCCTAGCCAGTCCACATCCCAGGCTTTGCTTGTCTCAGGACTTTATTTTCTGTGTTCAGAGCTATCCAGACCTTGCTGTGGTAGAGGGAAATCCTAATGCTTACCAGTGGGAGTGGTGAGCATTGTACTGCCTATCTAACCCTAGAGGAGTGGTTTCCAGCTCTGAAATTGTAATTGTATTAGCCTTTTTGAGCTGATTTCTATCCCTTTCAACTTTCTGGCTTAAAAACGCGTGTGTTTGCACATTTTTTTGCACCCTGCAGCACTGCGAGGCTACAGTTAAACTATTCCAGGTGCCAGAAAGTCTGCTCTTCAAATTTTCCCTTAGAACTAGCTGGTTTCTCAGTAGTAGCACTAAAATTCTGAACCCGTGACTAGCAATTGCTCTAGAATCTGCTGGAAAGCACTAGGAAGCATGAAACTGATACAAGCACTCAACTCTCCTTGTCAATAAGGAGAAATTAATCGTAGGCACTAAACAGCCTATAATTGAAAAGTACCTTGCAAAGGTAAGGGAAAACAGCTCTTAAACTTTACAAAAAAAGCACCTAAACAGGCATGTCCAAGGGTCAGCTTCCGATTATTTCTCCTGTCCACCTGGTGAATCTGGGCATACTGGGGCAATGCGGCAACGGCCTCATGTTCACAGACAATCCTCTCCTCCTACCACCAAACACTACAACCTGTGAGAGATGCACTTACATAGCCAAACTGGAAGCAAAGCTCTCTCCGGCCAAGATTGTGCTAGACAGTCAAGAGGAGAAGGTTAACACCTGCACTACACCTCAAGCAACTCATAGCCCTTCAAAACCCACACCATCAACACACACACACACAGCAACACTAAACCCACATATGCAGAGTCCCTTAACATTAACCTGCCCAAGCAACAAGGACCTCCGAAGTTGAAACGCAAACAAACACCAGTCACAACCAAAATGACACATAGCTCACAACACCAGTGTGCCATCCAACAACAGCCCCTAAGGCAAGACAATGTACCCAACACTTTAGTCATAGGTGACTCTATAGTCAGGTACACTGATGTCCCACTCACCAGGCTGAACAAGGAGAAAATTACTGTCAGCTGCCTGTCGGGTGCCAGGATCCATCACATAGTGCATGCACTCAAGTCACTCCACAACAAGTACAAATATGACTCTGTCACTGTCCATGCTGGAGTGAATGACTTGAGACGTACCTCCCTGGACTACATGAAAAGAGACATGGAAGAGCTCTTGGATCATGTGGCCCAGGCAGGTATGACTCTAGCCCTGAGTAGCATCCTGCCTTCACCCAAAATGATAGCACAGTAGAAGGACAAAATGATTGACTTCAACAATTGGCTAAACTTCTGGTGTCATTCAAAGGGGATCCAGTATCTGTCTGCCTGGGATGACATGATCGACAAACCACGATGCTTTGCCAGAGATGGTCTGCACCTGTCACCCTTGGGATTCAGGTTACTGGCTAAAGCTCTTGCCACCCTTATAGTGCCTTTTTTAGGCAAGGTTCAAAGGATAAAACCACCACCGTAACAGATACAAGCATGCAAAATCTGAAGGTAATGTTACTCAATGCTAGAAGTCTAAACCTCAAAATGCACTCTCTCAAGGCACTCCTAAAAATGGAGAAAATCAATATCTGTGTAGTAACTGAGACCTGGTTCAAGGCTCCAGAGAGCATGCCTGCAATACCAGGCTACAACTCTTACCACACTTTTCGGCCACAAAGCCAAGACCGAAACACTAAAGGTGGAGGAGTGTCCATATTCACCAAGGATATTCACACCTCCAGGCTAGTTGCCCAACACAATGCATCTGAAATTCTCCAAGTGCAAACAACACTAGGTAAGACTGCAATCCAAATTGTAGCTTGCTACAGATCCCCCACCATGCCGCTATATTCTCACTACACCTTCCTAAACATACTGGAAAATATTAAGAAACAACCAAACACCCTAATACTGTGTGATTTCAACTACCCTGCCATTAACTGGGAAAACTACTCAAGTACCAACTCCTTTTCCCAATAGTTCTTGGAATTCATAAATTCCAATGCCCTGGATCAACTAATCCATTGTCCCTCCAGGGGCTCCAACATCCTAGACCTGGTCATTATCAACATGGGAGATAGATGCTCCACACCAGTGGTCATCCCCTCATTGGTCAGGTCTGACCATAAGCAAATCACCCTTGACATCCACATCCCACACCCCAGTAAGGAAACATCCTTAAAAAACTTCTCCAAAGCCAACTTCATGCTACTGAAGTCTTCACGACACACATGCAGACGGGATCTGAAAGTTCGACTGCAGAATCCTTCACTAAGGCACTGTACGAGCACATACACTCGTGCATGAATTGTGCCATCCCAAATAGAACCAAGATGCTCTTCTCCAAAAAAAGGAAGCCAATCTGCCCTGCTATAAACAAACTATACAACAGAAGGAAGAAACTGTTGCAGAAAAGAGGAAAATCCCAGGATGCAAAAATCTCCCTCACCAGCCTCAGTAAGAAGCTGAGATCCCTCATAAAATCCTCAAAAGCTAGTTATGAAAATAAAATTGTCAAAGATTCCAAAGACAACCACAAGGCATTCTGTAGTTATGTCAAGAATCTAAATAGCAATGCTCAGATCTGCTCTGAGCTACAACAGAATGGCATTAAATATACTGATCCCAAGGATATTGCCAGTATCCTGGCAGATGGATTTAGTGCCAACCCACCCCCCTCTCACCCCCTAAGGGGCCCATCTGAATACCAAAAGATTGCCAAATTCCGGTAATCCCGGCCACACAGGTAGAAACTGCACTCTCCAAAGCTAAGAATACAGCATCCTTGGGACCAGATGACATCCCAGGCTGTGTACTACATGAACTACAAAATTAACTGGCACCTCACCTAAGTGTCATTTTTAATCATAGTCTCACCTCAAGCTTCGTGCCCACTGAGTGGCGCACAGCTACAGTTATCTCACTCCACAACGGGGGATCCGCCTTGGATCCCGGGAACTACCATCCCATCAGTCTGACGAGCCTGATCTGCAAGGGCATGGAACTTATAAACAAAGACATTGGCAACCTTCAAACACTGGATCCCACCCAGTTTGGGTTTGTGAAGGGCCGATCTTGTCTCCTGAATCTGACTGACTCCTTTGAATCAGTCTCCAGAGCTGTGGACGAGGGTAAGGCGGTCCACACAGCCTATCTGGACCTCGCCAAGGCCTTCAACACCATCCCCCACTCTGGAATCATACATAAACTTACTAAGCTGGGCATAAATCCCTATGTCACTCGATGGGTTGCCAACTGGCTTACTGACAGAACCCACACTGTAAAAGTAGCCGACTCCAAATCCAGCTCCAGACAAGTGACAAGTGGAGTATCTCAGGGTTCAGTCCTGGGACCACTCTTGTTTGGCATCTACTTCTCTGAAGTCCAGGCCAACACTAAGGGACTCTGGCTAACAAAGTTGGCAGATGACTGCAAACTGGGAGCCATTATTGAATCCCTAAACGATGTGGATATTCTATAAAAGGGCCTTACAGAAACAGATGCCTGGTGCCAGAGCCATAGGCTCAAGCTTAATGCCAAGAAATGAGAAGTTATGTACCTACCATAACGTTCCATGTTAGTTGTCTTCTCTCGCCTTCTTTCTTGCTGGATGGGTTCGGAGCCGATCCTCGGCTCCGACTCGGCCACTTACTAAAGCTCGAGAGCTAATTTTACCAGCTCGAGGCAACCCTATATCCCATGATGCAAGGCGATGACTACCCAGATCTCGTTTGGTAGCTAAGGAAATTATGCAATATATTCCTCCAACTGGAGAGGAGGAGGAAGAGGTAATAATAATAATAATAATAATGATAATAATCCCCCGAAAAAGATCAACCTGATCTAGTGACACTAGAAAGCTGATTAGTTGGAAAAATTGGATCAAGACTCTTAAGGGAAGAGGAACAATCTTCTCGGTCTGACCAGGCTAGGGGGATGGTGGACGGGACGCAAGAAAGAAGGCGAGAGAAGACAACTAACATGGAACGTTATGGTAGGTACATAACTTCTCAATGTTAAGTTGTCAATCTTGCCTTCATTCTTGTTGGATGGGACCGCGTCCCTAGCACCTCTATCCTGGGTGGCTCAATGGAACAGACTCTTGAGAACGGTGGAACCAAAATTCGCTCTGTCTCTGGAGGCCAAGTCTAATTTGTAATGTGAAACAAAGGTATGAGGAGAGGCCCATGTGGCTGCTGCACAAATAGTGTATATTGGAAGTCTAGCCTGAAAAGCTGTAGATGTAGCTAGAGCTCTGGTAGAATGGGCTTTTGGCCTAGAAATCAACTCTTTACCTCTGAGCTGATAAATGCAAGTAATCACAGAAGACAGCCATCTAGATAGAGTTACCTTGGATACTGGAAGGCCTTTCCTGTTCTCTGCATAGGATAAAAACAGTTGATCAGATTTCCTAAAATGTTTGGTTCTGTCCAGATAATATCTGAGTTGGCGGTGAACATCGAGATAATGTAGTTTTTGTTCCGCTCTATTAGAATAATTTGGGGAAAAAATTGGAAGATCAATAGATTGATTTAAGTTCGTCTGCGATGCCACTTTGGGTAAGAAAGACGGATTAGTCCTTAGAGAAACTCTGTCTTTGTGGAAGATTAAGTAGGGAGGACGAATGCAGAGGGCATGAAGCTCAGATACTCTCCTGGCAGAAGTAATGGCGACTAGAAAGAGTGTCTTCCAAGAAAGAAATTTCAATGAACAGGTAGCCGCAGGTTCGAAAGGGGGAAGAATCAAGGATGTTAAAATTAAATTTAGATCCCACTGTGGTGGAGGGTCTCTAATCGGAGGTTTAAGTAAAAATATACCTCTAAAGAATGCCTTGCAAAGTTTATGTGACATGATGTTGTGGTCCAACAAGCCTATATGAACATTTAAAATGGCTGCCAGCTGAACTTTTACTGTGGAGGAAGAAGATCCTGAATGAAAAATCTCGGCTAGGAAGTCCAAGACCGAATGAATCGGAGCAGTAAAGGGATCTATATTCCTAGCTTTTGCCCAGAAGGAGAAACGTTGCCATTTACTAGTGTAAATCCTTCTGGTGGAAGATTTAAGGGAAGCTACTATGATATCCCGGATGGGATTAGAAATCATAGGAAGCCTGGCTAGGGATGGAAGTGGAGCAACCAAGCAGTGAGGTTGAGAGAAGGTATGGATTGGTGCAGCTGCCCCGACTGGTGGATCAGAAGATCTGGAACTGGGTCCAGATGCCATGGCTGTACCAAAAGATAACGATGTAGGAACGGAAACCATATCTGTCAAGGCCAATAAGGGGCAATGAGAATCATCTTGGCTCTCAAGGCGGTTGCTTTCTGAATTACTTGTGGTATCAGAGGGAAAGGAGGAAAGGCATAAAGAAGTCCCCGGGGCCAATCTTGGATTAGAGCACCTCTGGGGGGATGGCCTGGAAGGGGGGAAGAGAGAGAAAAAGTCGGGGCATTTGCTGTTTTGAGGGGTAGCAAAAAGATCGCAGCAAGGAAGGCCCCACTTCTGAAAAATCTCTTCCGTCACAGATTGTTTGAGAGACCACTCGTGAGGCATGAGAATATCTCTGCTCAACCTGTCCGCTATGATGTTGGATTTCCCGGGGATATGCATTGCTATCGGAAACTGCTGAGAAGAGATTGCCCACTGCCAAAGTCTGAGTGCCTCTCGACACAGTGGATAGGACTTGGTTCCGCCCTGCCTGTTGATATACCACAGTACGGACATATTGTCCGTTTGGACTGCAATAGTTCCCAGGGGAAGAGAGTCGTGGAGGGCTTGCAACGTTAAAAGCACTGCTCTCATCTCCACGACATTTATGTGCAGGTGGCATTTGAAAGGTTGCCAAGTGCCATGGACCATCCTGCCCTGATAATGCCCCCCCCACCCGATCAGGGAGGCGTCCGATGTAACCGTGGCGACCGGGGCGGGAGGAACAAAGGGTCTGCCCTGATGGACTTGAGGAGACAATATCCACCAGGTCAGATGCCTTTTGCAAATTGGAGTTATTATGATCCTGTGATGCATGGGAAGCTGCTGAAAGGACCATTGGGCAAACAGCATCCATTGTAGGAGACGCATGTAAAAGCGGGCAAGAGGAAGAAGTGTTATGGCGGCCGCCATAAGACCCAATACTTTCAGAGCAAATCTGGCCTGAATTTTGTTGCTGAGAAAAATCACATGGATGTGGTTTTGAATATCCAAGATCCTTTGGTCTGTTAACTTTGCTGAAAGTTGTACGGTGTCCAATTTGGCTCCTATAAAGGTAATAGACTGACAAGGCGACAAGGCAGATTTTTCGAAATTTATAGAAATCCCTAGCCCTCTGCAAATGTGAATGGTGTAATCTCTGGCTTGGAGAAGTTGATGCCTGGTGGTGGCAGTGAGGAGCCAGTCATCTAGATATGGAAACACCTGGAATCCTTGACGTCTCAGGTGAGCCGTAACCACTGTCATACATTTGGTGAACACTCTGGGGGCTGTAGTGAGTCCAAATGGCAGGGCTCTGAATTGGAAGTGACTGGCCCCCAGCCGAAAGCGGAGAAACCTTCTGGAGTGCCTGTGAATTTTTATGTGATAGTGTGCATCCTGAAGGTCCACCGAGCACATCCAATTGTCCTTGCCCAGAAAGGGTAGAATGGACTGAAGCGTGACCATCCGGAATCTTGTTTTCTTTACAAACTTGTTTAGTTTGCTGAGATCTAATATTGGTCTCCAGTCCCGTGTCTTTTTTGGTACTAAAAAGAACCTTGAGTAGATTCCGGGTCCTATTTGGTCTGCTGGGACTGGCTGGATGGCTCTTTTTGCTAGCAGTTTTGATATCTCTGGTACTGCTAGTTCCCTTAGACCGGGTGGAACGTCTGGAAGGGTTCCCTTTTGCTGAACTGGGGTTTGAATAAAGGGAATTTTGTAACCCTCGGATATAATCGACTGTACCCATTTGTCTTGAGAAAGGGAAAGCCAGGCTTTTGGGTACAGCGATAATCTTCCCCCGACTGCCTCCGAAGGTGGACAATCGGGCAACATCTCAGGGATACTGGAAGGGTTTGTCAGAGAGAGGCTCCCTGCTACCCTGATTCTGCAGACCCCCTCTGCCTCTAGGGCGGCGTCTGTTGTTGTTACCCCCTCTGCCTCTGGGGGTAAATTGACTTTGTGTGTCAGGCGTCACTCCTTGAGATTTGCGGAACCACATTTTCCCTCCCTTCTGACCTTTTGGGTAAGGTCTTGAAGGGGTAGAGAAACGGACTCCTACGGCAGAAAGAGTCTTGCCATCTTGTTTGCATCTAGTCAAGGTGTCTTTCACTTGAGGTCCGAACAAGGTCGAACCATCAAAAGGAGAGTTTGTGAAGGACGCCTTGAAGGGATCTGCAAAATTACAAAGCTGCATCCAGGATTGACGCCTTAAAGCCACTCCTGTGCCTGCGGCCCTACTCGCTCCATCGGCTGCATATGAAATGAGCCGCATGGAGGAGTTAACAATAGAGTTTAGGATTCCTAGCTGTGAGTTAATTTTATCCTGGGACCCAGCAGCTGACGGATCCTGTAAAACTTCTCCCAACTCTTTAAGAACATCTCTTTGAAGGCGGGTGAAGTGACACAAGTAGTTTAGCGATCGCATGGCAAAGGTCGCTGAAGAAAAAATCCGCTTGCCGTACCTATCCATAGTCCTGGAATCCTTGTTAGGAGGATGGACAGGTACTGAAGGATCAGCTAGTTCCTTCTTGGTGGCACCCACCACCATGGCATCAACCGGGACACCTTTTGTCAAATATTGCCTATCAGGTGGGGCCGTGATAAATTTAGAAGGCCTCCGAGGAATGGGTTCCACCGAATCCAGGGCCATCCATGCCTTCCGAGCCACCACGTCCATAAGAGGGTCGAAAGGCAGAGACACCCAGGAGGTGGAGGGTCGAGACCCGAACGCCTCCAGGTATACTGACTCGTCCTCGGAAGGATTAAGGGAAGGCCAGTTCCCCCTCTACTTAAGGAGTTCAAGGATGTAGAAAATGGTAATACAAGATCTAGCCATGATGAAGTTCAGTGAAGAATCTCGAACACCAAATAAAATCAAAAGCAAGTTTAATATTATACAAAAGTAGAGATGAGCGCTTTCGCGTAGTGTAACCTACGCTTCATCAGATAAATTTTAAACCAAATACATTGTGCTTAAATACATATATGCGCGGGAAAACACTTCAGTGCATATTTCAATGTAGCAATTAACAATTAAAATAAATGATGTAGGTAGCTGGAATCCATTACTATGCTTATATGCATCACTTTAAAGGGCAATGCTGTCTTTTTATAATATATACAAGTAGATGGCAGCAGCATAAATAAACTATCAAAAATGCAACCCTAAATAGACATATATATTATTATAAATTACATAAAATATATATTTATCAATATACTTGTTGGGCTGTGACACATAGATCATTTATATGGATATTATAAAATTATACATCACTAAATTCATGTGCTTGATGTTTCAACACGTAATGAACAATTTCATAAGTCATACAATAGTGCCAATGTTTCAATGATCTAATAGCTATAACTGCACTGATATGTAATTTCATAACAAATATGTATATAACTAAAAAACAATAATAAGAACTAAATGTATATATATATATATATATGAACATTAAAAAATATGCATGAAACACTATAAGGCTGTCTAAAGAAAATATATATAAACTATGCTTATACAAAAAATAACTATTGACTTCTAGCGTCAAGGACCGGTTTAATGGACAGATGATTATTTATACCTGGAGATAAATGTGCACTGAGTCTTAAAATCCACTTTAATTCAGCTAAAGCCAATTCATTGTCTGAATCTCCGCCCCTTTGATTTTGCCGCACCACCTGTAGAACTCTAAAGCAAAACCTATGGGAGGGATATTCGAGCGTGTGTTTCGCTAGTGCATTTGCTTCATTGCCTTTACGAATATCATAAAGGTGGTTGTAAATTCTGTCCTGTAGTCTTCTTTTTGTCAAGCCCACATAGAAGGCTTGACAAGCCATGCAGTTGGCAAGATAAATAAGGTTACGTGTATTACAATTTGCATAAAACTTAGGGACAAAAATAAAGTTCAAGGATGTCGGAGAAAGAGACATCCTCAGAGGGGGACCTTGGGGATCCCTCCGACTCATCCAAGTCAGTATCGGATGTAATAGACTCGGGGGAGTCTAGATGTTTTCTCTTACATGTCCTCTTACGCGGAGGTTCACCTGACGGGTCAGGAGAAGCCTCGGAAGAGGAAGATATTCCCAGTGGGGAAACCTGAGGCGTTGGATCTCTGGGTCCGGGAGCAAGAGAGTGGGAAGAGACGTCAGCAGGCACTGTAGTGGGAGGAGCTGATGGAACTGACCGTTGACTACGCCCTGGGGCTAGTACACTCCTCATCACCTCGAAGGCTCCCCCGTCAGAGAGGCCAGAAGGCTCACGCTCCGAAGAGATAGGAACCCCAGGCCGCGCCGACAGGGACAGCTCCGAGGCCGATGTCGGGGCTGAGCTCACCAGCGTCGAAGCTCCGAGAGGGAGAACGGAGTCGGACAAGGGTCCGATGCCACTCGCCCCCTCGGAGCCGACTAGAGAGACCAGATTCCCGGATCCCTCCAATGAAGGCCTCAAGGAGGAAATCGGAGCAGAGGACGACGCTGCCGAAGGGGGGGTGGTATCGGCTCCGAAGTCACAACAGTCACGGCTCCGAGGAGCTCCGGCTCCGAGCTCTGTAAGAGAGTCGAAGGAGGAATGTTAGGTGGATGTGTGATAGCTACCGTCTGTTGAGACGGGCTATGGAGCATTTGGGCCAATGCCTGAGACTTTAATAGTCTACTCACCACTCTCTCAAGGTCGTGATCGGACAGCCTGGACGACCGAGAAGACCGGCTCCGATGGCTCCACTCCGAGAGCAGGGGTGATCTCGGAGCCGAATGTATCGACTCCAACGAAGGGGATCTTGATCTCTTTTTTGAGATAGGTGGAGCCGAAGGAGCCGAGAATACGTTGGCTCCAGCCGGAGCCGACACTGAGTGCCCAGATTTAGCAGCATCGGCGCCGGATGGAGCCGATACTGTAGCTTGTGACATAGAAGCATCGGCTCCAGCTGGAGCCGATCTCGTCACAGAAGGCGAACCAGTAGCCGATGGCTTAGGACTTGGAGCCGAAGGCTTAACTGGTTTCGAGGGCTTCCCTGGAGCCGACTTAGTCGGGGAGCTCTCAGGCTTTAATAAGCCCCTCAGTATTAATTTATTTCTGCGCTCCTGCAGGACTCTTGGGCTGAAGGCATGACAGATAGCAGAAGAGTCCTGCAGGTGCAGAGGTCCCAGGCAGTAAACACAAGAAGTGTGACCGTCTGTCAGAGACATCTTCTGACAGCACGAGTCACACTTCTTGAAGCCCGAGACCTTTGTGTCCTTCGACATAACTGTGTCGAGAAACCACTAAGTGACAAATAAAAAACACAGACACACACACAATAAACACCCAATCCAATAATAAAAAATTTAAACAGGGATACAAACACACTCAAACACCACACAGAATCCCTGACAAAAAATTAGGAAAGGGGGAGGCTTAAGGCCTAACTTAGGGGAAGGGATAAATAAATAGAAAAATAGGGAACACTAACGGGAATAGGGTTAAACTAATCGTTAAGAGTTTACACAACAACAGTAGTGACTAAAACTAAAGGGGTGAGACTAAAAGTCTGAATTTTGAAAAACTTACCAGGAGCCGGTAAAAAAAGCACCTCGCAAGCGAAAGCGGCAAATGAGATCTGGGTAGTCATCGCCTTGCATCATGGGATATAGGGTTGCCTCGAGCCAGTAAAATTAGCTCTCGAGCTTTAGTAAGTGGCTGAGTCAGAGCCGAGGATCGGCTCCGAACCCATCCAGCAAGAATGAAGGCGAGATTGACAACTTAGCATTGTATAGTTATCCCCTTTGGAAAAAAAACATGTACCCATGAATTACCATATAGGTGGCAGTACACTAAACATCGAAAGTGTGATGACAGACTTAGGGACACAGGTGGCCAGTGGTCTCACTTTCGATAACCACATTGCCACAACAGTCAGGAAATCCTTCTATGTGGCACACCTCATCACTAAGGGCTTTTCATCCCGAAAAAAGGAGGTCATTGTCCCACTATACTCATCCCTCATTAAGCCCATTATATAATATAATGCCCCATTTGGTATGTACCTCACAAGACATCTGCAACAGCTGGAAAGGCCACAGAAATACCTCACTAAAAGAATCACAGGCCTAAAGTAGATGCCATATGCTGACCATCTAAAAAAACTCCAGCTATACTCTGTGGCATATCATCTACTCAGAGGCAATCTCTGCTTAACATACAAGACCATGTCAAACCTTGTCATCACAATGAACAAAACATGCTGGAGGGATAGGTTCCTGACCCAGAGACTCCCCATACTCTGGAATAGACTGCCCATACATGTCAAGCAGAACGCCTCCTTGGCCCTGTTCAAAAGGAACCTTGATGATTGGATGGGAGATAGGAAATTCACCCCGGGGATCATGTCAGTCACTCTGCTAGACAGGGGTCCAGAGAAGTAAATATTGTGGGAAGAAATATCCAGGGAATTGTTATGGCTAGGCCGAAAGGGCCGATTGCCTAGTACCAACCTATGAACCTATTAAATGTGCATTTCCCTTGTAACTCTGATTCCTGCTGATTTTTGTCTCCATTTCTGGGTGAAGTATAAGTAGAATAGCATCTACTTCAGTCCACAGTG
Organism: Protopterus annectens; assembly: GCF_019279795.1. Classification (NCBI taxonomy): domain Eukaryota; kingdom Metazoa; phylum Chordata; order Ceratodontiformes; family Protopteridae; genus Protopterus; species Protopterus annectens. Next base: position 1,299,191,052 of record NC_056733.1, read on the forward strand.
GAAGTGGGCTTTCAGCCTGCATGATTCCCTTCAAATCACACATAAATGCAGTCTTCAACAACAGCCAACAGATAGAGTCTTCCTGTTACAAGAAAACTGCAATCTCTCCAGGCCATCACTTGTGCCACAAAATCTCTTCCACTGCAAAACAGCACTCTTTCTCCTTCATCCATCCCATTTCCCTCTTATTCAAATAAAGGTTTTGAGTAGTTCTAGAATATAAAAGAAAAATGAAGTCTCTCTCTCTTCAACTTCTTTAGTTTTAATTTCTCTTCTTAACCTCCTTCCAATGGGACAATTTCAGAGGAGCTCAGTGTCAAGAAAACTCACTGTTTCATCAGTTTGTGCTACGACACTTTGACAATTTCCAGCTTCAATCATCAAAAATAGTATTTACAGATAAAATGTGTAAATTGTTAACGAAAAGCATGCAATAAGCATATACATGATACTATTATTGAATTTCTTAATACATCATACATATTATAATACAATCAGCTTATTAAGTGGCAGCTCCTACAAGCTCTAAGGGCACACAAAAAAAATCAAATAATGAAGATTATAAATGAATTTAATCTATGAGAAGGTAGTCTTACATCATCAACAGAAAACTGATGACTGAACAGTTATAACCAGCTGTCAGTTACAGAAAGATCAGCAATTTTTGTCTTTTCTGCCCTTGTGACTCAACATTAATAATTAAAAAAGATGCAATCGATATAGAAAGTAGTTTCAAGCACAAGCTTTGCATGAATTAGCCAAAGCGGCATTCTTATCTGTGCAACTACAGTAAACAAGCCTGCAATTACAGTTTTCTAGTAGATATGTATTAAGTTGGTATTTGGTGTCATTTCTATGGAATTCTGCAACAACAGATGCTGAACCTAACATATATTTAGAGTAGTAGTTTTAAAGCACATCTTTTGTCACAATGTCTGCTACAAAATGTGTCCTGTAAGAACAGCCAACCAAGCAGCTCTTCACCTGAAGTTTAAATTGCTAGAAAATCTGAGTGTGTGTGAATGTGGTAGTGAAGAACTACAGCAGTAGGGCTAGAAACCCAGTGGTGTAAACCTTAGCTATAAGTGATTGTCACTATTAAAGTGACACCCTGAACCCATGTGCAAAAATGGGAAAAAGGGGTTGTTGTGGATGGATGGACAGATGCTGTTTTCAGACAGAAAAAGGAGAAAGACAACAATAATTTATGGTATAAATAAATACATGTAGATTCAAGACATATCAGAATTCAAATCACACAAATAAGGTGAGTACAAATAGTGACATATTAATCAGAAAACCTTATAACAAAACCGATTCACACTGACTTCTGAATGAAATAGACAATGAATTAAATGCTGGATTCCAAGACAATGGGGATAGCACTGCATAGAAGCAGCTCTGAAGGTTAATCACTATTCCAGCCTGCAGATGTCACTGACTAACATATGGAATACAAACTAAGAAAACTGAAAATGTAGCCATGTTACTCTAGCGTCAAGAGCTGCACAGTAGCATTTGTAAGTCTTAAATGAGAACAGTATACCAAAGCAAGCTATAAGCAATGCACCTCTTATATCACTGACAATAAAGCATATATTACCACTGTACCACATCCCAACAGTGGCCATGAAGAAACTACATATGACACTCTTGCTCATGTACATGAGCTGCTATAATAATAAACAGTTTGCACTTAATCTGCACATTCAACACAGCCAGTGGAAATCCCTGCAAAATATATTTTCTTTAACAACCAGAATCACCTTTGCAACTCATACTGTGATATGTTTACCACTTGATGGCATCCTGAAAAAGCATTCTCATCTTGCTTCTGCCATCAGGGCATATGAGTAATTCTGAATGGTTCACTGTGCCTCCCCCCCTGTAGCAAGTTACATGTAATACACACCTCTTAACCTCTTAGTGCAAGAAATCTGGACAAAGCCAAAAATAATGGAGGGGGTGGGGGTTACCATGCATTACTCATTGATTGGCCTGTAGTTTTTTGTATGACCTTGAGAGAAACGCTGCCATGCTCTGCTTTAACACACAGATATTGCTTGTAGTCCTCATCCTGGTGGATTTCTGTTCTGACTGTAGGTGCCACCATATTTAGACTTGTAGTATAACTGAAGTACCTAAGCCTGCAGATATATTTTGCCTTCTAGAGTTAAATACCACAACTGTTCTGCTTCCCTTTCAAAGTATTCTTCTCCTTCATAGCTACAGAAAAGACTGCACCTAATATGAAAAAAACTTGACTAATGCCAACTATCAATGATAATGACAACATCACACTAGATTATAACATAAATAGGCAAGACTGGACATCAAAACATGCAGGAGGTGTAGCTATACCAAATCACAATCATGCAGGCTTCCCATTTTCAAGAACTTATTTTAGTATTTGATAACACTGAAATAATTATAGCCATCCTAGACTAAATACAAATGAAAAACAATGCAACACCAGAATCTATCTAATACCTCTAAACTAAATATGAAGTTTAATGCCAACAAATATTTTGTGTTGCATCTTGGTACCAAAAATAATGCTTGCCCAGATTCTACTGGCAACTCGTTTCTGCTCAGTGTTAACTGTATCAGAGATTTTGGGGGTATTAGCAGATAAAAAATTAAAATGTGATGTTTGTGTAAATGTTTTATTCAGAATGTGTTATAGGTTAATCAATAATATTTTATGATGATGCATTACTAGTAGGGATTATAATAAGAGCTTTTTTGGAATACTGAGGTTTATTTTGTATGCCTTCACAGGTTAGGAAACCGGAGCGTATGCAGTGCACTTCTACCAGACAAGTTAGTGGGATGAGGCACCTGAATACAGTTAAAGCACCTGTATTAGATTTGTATAAAAAGCTATCAGATCATTATGCTGTTGCTGGTGTGATATTAATGGTTCCATCCTGAAAGTAGCTAATTTGATTGATCTGTGTGCTGGCATTTTTAGGTGGATTCATACAACACATGTATGTTTTGTGTGCAAGGGGCCTATCATTTGAAAACAGCCCAAAGTTAATCTTTATACTAGCCAAATGTATTTTCTTTGAATGTGGATTTCAATGCTGTTTCAATGAAAGTTTCAAGGGCAGAGAAGTTTTAATGCTAAGTCTATTTTCATTGTGAGACTGCATTGCTTTGTTTAGCAGATGTCTTAGTGTGTGTGCTGTAAAATGCACAATAAAACTTTCAAATGAAATCAAAATCATTTTAGAAGTAAAGCAAGTATGCACATTACAGTGTTTATGGTAAATGGGGCAAAAAAGCCAAGTAATGGAACACTGGAATGACTGCAGGGGGGAGGCTCCATTCAACCATGATTTTGTAAGGGGGAAGGGCTGCAAACTCAGACAGCCCCAGCTGAACTATACCTCTCAACAATTCAGATATTCACAGAATGAATAGATTTTTGCTTCTTATTTTTGGTTTGTTCCTCATAAAATTTATGGTTTTCTGGCAAATCATTTAAGAATTAAGTCACTAAATAATGACAGATATTGAGTTTCAGACTTCATAAAATTCAGAAAAATACATGCTAAAGCAAGACCTGTTATTCTATTAACTAAGTTTATACAAGAGCAATTTTTAGTACTGTTTGTATGTTCCCCCAATATATTTGGCCTTGTCCAGATTTCCTGCGTTAACAGGTTGAGAGGTACATGCAAATAAATTGCTTTATAGAATTGGGCAAAAGCAAACCTCTCAACTGTCCCCAATTTTGGCTCAAAATGTTGCTCTCCCTCAAATAATCCCGCTGCAAAATGGCAATTTTGGAAGAAAACATGGAGGGTTTGCAATTAATAAATAACTGTAATAATCAGAGTTACAGATTACTTTTTTTCAGAAATGCATGTAAATTTGTTTATTTTGCCAGCTGCTTAAGTTAACAGTACTAATATTTAAAAAACTATCCCTTCTTTGACAGATTCCCAGCTGTATTGTGTGGAGATTTTATATTTTTACATCACATTTTTGGTCCATTTTTCATAAAATTATTATTTTCTGGCAAATTAGTGGCAAATCATTAAAGATTGAACTTAGAAAATAATGACGTACATTTGAGTTTCAGATTTCATACCCTTCAGAAAATTCACACTAATGCAAGACCTACTATTCTATTAGAAAGTTTATAAGAGCAATGCTTAAATATTGTCCTTATTTTTGGGCCTTTGTCACACTTCTATGTATGGCTTTGTCCAGATTTCTTGCTCTGAGGTTGAGAAGTATGACAAATGTGTCAGGGCCATCACAGTCAGCCAGAGACATTTCAAATTGTGACATACTTGTTGCACCCCACTCCCCCATGTAGTGACTCTGAATGTGTCCAAGCAAGGCACGGAGCAGTTATGCAGTGTAAGTGTGCAGAGTATCCCCCCCCCCATCCAAGGTAGACACAAGTACTACAGTGGCTTTTCATCTGTTCTTGCTTGATTTTGCAGAATGTTCTGTTTTTTGTCATATTTTTATACTGTTGATTTATGCTTGTTATTATTCAGAAAGTAAAACAAAATTCCGGACAACTGCACACTGAAGTAAGGTCCACAGGCAATTCTTTAATGGAAAACAAGAAGACAAAGCGCTAGAAGCAGAGTGGCAATTGAGGCTTAACGCAACTAGACACCCAGGATTGAATGATTTTATCTCTCTCAAGCCTGCCTTAAGACACAAATCTTATATGGTTTAATTTTGTAACTTTGTATTTATTAGTATTTATTTGTCTGTTTTTTGAGTATAATAATATAGTATATATATATATATATATATATATATATATATATATATATATATATATATATATATATATATTTTAAACATTGATGGGGGGTGATATGCTTGTTGTTGTTGTATTTAAATTTTTAGCATTGCAGTTTTTAGAATCCTATGGCTGGTTTAATGGTAATCAGCTATTAACTTTTAATTATGGATAATTGTTTAATTGGTTTGGTGTTTAAATAGGGGGATCAGAATGTTGTAGTCATTGACTCTGATGATGCCATGGTTGTATGGTGAAAGCGCTTAGTCTTCTGGTTTTCCATTAAAGAATTGCCTGTGGACCTTACTTCAGTGTGCAGTTGTCCGGAATTTTGTTTTGTTCCTGGTTTAAACCCTCATCGGGTTACAACTTTTTGTGTATTATTCAGAAAGTGTCTGTTGGTGTGTGTTTAAGTAGCAATGCTTTAATGACCATCAGGTAAGCTTGTCTGAGATTGTAAGATGCAAGTAAGCTATAATAAGCATACTGTTAAAGAATTACCAACATTGAAAGCCTTTTTGTGGTTGCCATGCAGAGAATACTTACATAAATAGATGACGTATAAGCCTTGGGTATTGAAATGCATATGACGGTATTTGTAATAAAGGACAGGATTACAGTATTTTAAGAAGCTCATTACCTTTGTTGGAGACTTGCAGTCATCTTTGCAGGCTTTGTCCGTAAACTAAACAGAATGTCAGTCTATCATGTGTGGTCCATAACCTGTGCAGTAATCCTTTAAGCAATTTATCTTGAGCTTGTTTCTTGTTTACTGTTCATTTTTTACTTTGATTATGTTTTCCCCATGAAACAAGTAGATAGCTGTTGTCAGGCACCAGGTCTTTTTTGGATAAGAAATATTTTTACAAGCGGGGGTATCACAGAGATTGCTACTTTCAGTATGTTACTTGGTACTGCAGTGCGAGGAGAAATGGTTTGAGTTGAGTGCTGCTTGTTTTTCTTATACTTGATTTTGATTGGCATTCCAGTAATGTATTTAAAAAGCAATTTATTTTTTCATGCCTCACAACCTTTTTGTTTCCATCTAGATATTAAGTAAGCTGTCATGCAAGCCAATGCATTGAAATATTCTTTTTCTTCTACACTTCATTTTGTCTTGATTGGACTCTCAGAATAATGGTTTGGCACCCAGGGCAGTGTATCTAATTAAAGTTCCAGTTTTTGTGGTTTTGAGCATGGCTCCTCCCCTTTCTGGTTGGCCACACCCCTTCCCATTGGCCCCATCCATTCCACTGTCTCCTGCAGCCCCCCCTTTTGATTTGAAGTCACCAGCCACCACTGCGCATTTGTAATATTTTGTACACAACTTACAATATCTCAGCAATCACTCAAGTTACACACATACTGTCAGCAACATTTTATTCATCTAGATGAGAGCTTTCATATGAGGCTAAGGAGTTTTGTCTGTGTTACTTGGTTGTTGAGATATTTAGGAAGATGTGAAAATGATATCTATAGAAATTAATATCATAAAAACAAACAATTAATATCTATTTTGCTGCATTAGACAAAGGTCAAATATTAATGCAGTTGAGTTTGCTACTGTGTAAGCTTTAAGATGAAATATTTTAAAACCTTGTACATAGCATTATTTTGGAATTATTGATAGCAATATGCACAAGCAATATTGGACACCTAGAAGCATAAGTAGGAGTTAACTGCAGATGCATCTGGAGGCGCCACTCGGATGTCATGACTGGTGATAGCAACAGCTTAGAAAAGGTGTGCAAACAGTAACTATCAAACTGTTCTTTTTAAAAAGAAAGAGTACCTTTTAGTTTTTAAACACCTTTGTTACATTATCACTTAAGACACATGCACATATACATTAACAGAAAAGAATTTAAACCATATTAACATTCTTCATATTTGGGTATTATACCTTAGTTTTTCTATTTTTAACAATTATTCACTCCCATTACAAATTGCTAAGTTCCTGCTTTCTCTCAAACCTCACTCCTCTTCCTCTTGAACATTATTCTGCATGTATTGCACTCACAAATTCTAGTTATTTCTATATAATTTGATCCTTCCCTTTTCTGAAGATTCCACCTCCAGTTCTTTTATCTTCTTTACAATATTCAGTCATACCTCTCAGCTGTACAGATTTTCACAGAATGTCCAGATCTCTGCCTCATATTTTTGGTCTGTTTTTAATAAAATTGTTGTTTTCAGTCAAATCATTGTCAAATCATTGAACACTGAAGTCATAAAATTATGACAGACATTTGAGTTTCACACTTAATATCCTTCAGAAAATTCATGCTAATGCAAAACCTGTTATTCTGTCAACTTTCTAAGTTTGTAAGAGCAATATTTAAACATTTTCCCTATTTATGGGCCTTTGCCTCTCCCCACCCACTATTTATAGCCTTGTCCAGGTGTTGAGAAGTATGTATTCAGTACTTCAATTACAGTTGGTTTGGATTTTGATTTTCATATTTCTAGTAATTGTTTTTTTGACAGCCAATAGCTTTAAACTTAGTGAGGCCTTACTATATCCAGGCAGTCTGAATCTTGTGTCCCAGATCAAAAGAATAATTTTCTTAGTTACAGCTACTTGCTCACCCAACATTCCAGATTTTTTTTTCAAATCCACCAATTTACTACACTGCTAAAAAAAAATATTCCCAGTTACCTCTCTCTTGCTATCTACCTAAGGAAAAAATCTCTGAAGTTGATGGGGTATAAAAATATCTATGCAAACACTTCCAAGCAAAAGTCAAAACATTCTAGACTTTGTTGCATACTAAAGAGAAACACAGATGTCATCTCACTTTGCCTTTGTAAATTCCCTTTCCAGTCTTTTTTCCCAATCTTTTCTAACCTACTCTATTTCTTATAGATATTGTGCAATATTTTCCATGTTATACTAATTATCCATTTTTAAACAGCAGCTTCTGTTCCAAACTTGATTAAAAATTATACCAGACCTAGTCTTTCACTAAGCAATCTTCTAGTCCTTTATCTTTGTCTATACTCTGATATCAATCCACAGTAGAGAAGGTAATCTCTAGCCTGCAATCCAAACTTCGGCTTGGCCTCATCCCACATTATTTTACCTTTCTCTCTATAGTAACTTGTTCCCAATACCTTGATTCCTTTGCCAATTTCTCCAGTAAATTTCAGCCCCTTCCTGCCTATTTTCTATGCCATTACTTGCAGTCATCTCTTTTGGCAAAATTTTGTTTCCCCATTCCCATGTTGGATTAGTTCTTAGAATACTTTCTTCAAATTTATGAAAATAATATTATGTATGGTTGTTACTCTCCTTAAGGCTCTGCATCCAAAATCCTTCCCTCTCCAACAAGAGCCGTTAGACCACTAAGCAATGAGTTTTCCCTTAAGAGCCTTATCATTTCAGCTAAGAAACTCCAGCATGGTGGTAAAAATCTCAAATCCAAGATCATGTTGGGGGCTTCCTGGCTGAATTGATACTGCTCTTATGGGAAAATTCATCAACTACTGGTTCAGTGGCTTTTGTTGGTCCATCAGCAATGATATTAGCATGTTATGCTGGAGATCTTGGGTTTGAGTCCCAAATGAAAGCTAATATTATCAAGTCACTTCAATTATTCTAACTGTGCCTAAGAAAGGACTTGTATTTGTGTTTACATGTGTGTGTATGTATGATTTGATTTTGATCACCATACTGGGGATTTCCCAGCTGAAACAATAAGGTTAATTTGATTTTGATCACCATACTGGGGATTTCCCAGCTAAAACAATAAGGCTCTTAAGGGAAAACAAAATGCCATGGCTGATGAAAGAGCCAAGCAGCTCATGCTGCAAAGAGATAAACCATGGAAAAATGGTATAAAAATAAAACACAGCATGCCAACCAAAAATTTAGCTATCTCAGAAACCGTATCAAGATCCCTGTTAAATGTGACATGAAATCATAGTACAGTAATCTCTAAAAAAGCACCAAAACAACCTAAAGTTTTTTTGGCCCTCTCTAAATAAACTATTATACCCCAGTCATAACACTACACCCTGATCTTCTACTTCAAACGACAAAGAGTCCATTGCACTCATTTCAACACTCACTTCATCCATCAGTTCTATCACTTATCAGTGACCACCTCACTTCACCTCTCAACCTTCCATCTGTTCTTGAAAGCAACACAGTGTCTTTTAGATTTCAGCCTGGCCCAACATCAAACAAAAAAATACTAGCCAAATTAAAAACACAACCTCAGCTGTTGCTAATCTTCTCAATAAGTTCCTCAAAATAGGTGCAGAAGCATTAGCATTCTCTGTCTCCATTCTAATAAACCTGCCAATAACTGAAAACTATGTTACACCCACCTGGAAAAAATTCATTGTTATACCCCTTCAGAAAGGAGGGACTTTAACAGAGTTAACAAACTACAGACCTATTGCCATCCTATCACACTCCTCCAAAATCCTTGAGAAATGTATTCACTCTCAGCTTATGAAACATATAACCAAACATAACTTCCACTCCAACACCCAGCACGATTTCAGACCCAGCCACAGTACTACTACTGGCCTCCTCAACTTCACCAACATAGTAAACCAATACAGAAAAGAGGGCAACCTTGTTTCTTCACTTTTTCTTGACTTTTCTACAGCATTTGACACAGTGTCCCACCAAAAGCTCCTCTCTGAACTTGTAACACTAGGTGTCAAAAATCTTTCACTGACATTAAAATATGGCTAAAAAATTCTGACTTGCTGCTTAATGCCAAAATAATCAAACTTATGTTATTTAATACAAAACAACAGCTTAACCAGAAACACACATTTCATATTAATAACACAAAAATAGAAACCACAAGTTACACTAAACTACTTGGAGTCATAATAGATGATAATCTCAAATTTCATCACCACATACTTCATTCTGTCAAGAAAACTCAGCAAAAACTCAGCTTCCACTATAGGGGCAAACAATTCCTGACAGATAAAACAAGGATTACCTTAACAGCAACATACCTCCTTCCTTTCTATAATATGCTTCCCCTATTTATACAAATACCAACACTATGTATAAAATCAAACTGGATTGAATCCCAAACCAGCTGATATACTCACAAGTAATCATTGCCAACAACCTACTGTACTTTCCAGACAAATGCCTAACATTATAAAATACTCTACTGTACTATTCATCCACCAGAGATGTTTGCTATAGCAATAAAGATTTACTATGTATCTGTTATGACACTGAACTCTGCGTGAGACTCTGTCTACTCTCACTACGTGTCAAAACTCGGGAATGAAATCCCACACAGTTTAAACAAATAGAAAACTTAAAAGTTTCAAAACTTTGCTTAAACAGCAACTATGCCAAACATGGCTCTGTTCTTCCTGCTCACCTGGCTAGTTTTACTCCGATTGCGTTTCTCCTTCTCTTACAGCCACTTTGCTTTGCAATCTTTTTGTACCTTACCACTCCTCTTCATACTACACTTACTTCCTAAACTCTTACTTTTCCCCCTTCTCTAACACCCCAACCATTAACTACAATTCATCCTCTGTCCATTTATCTTCCTGCTCATTTCCTTAATTTGTCCTTTCATTTCTCTCTTGTCATTTTTATGCTACATTCTACTTGTCTGTCTGTAAATTATTACTAACTCAAAAACACCCCAATATGAACATTACCATGTAGCCATCAATGCTATAAATAAAGAAGTTATGTACTCAACATAACGAACCATGTGAGTTGTTCATCTTGGTTTCATTCTTACAGATGGGTTCAGAGCCGAACCCCAGCTCCGAACTGGCCTTCTACAAAGCTCAAGGTCTTCAGACAGCTTGAGGCCAAGTCTCTATCCCATGATGCACCTTGAGTTACCTCAGATCTTGTTTGCTGCATCTAATAATACCATGTGCCATTCTATCACTCTTTGGGAGAAAACTCATAGAAAGACTGAGGAACCAGGATAAAACAAGAAGTTATGTACTCACCATAACGTTCGATGTATGTAGTTCATCTCGCCTTACATTCTTACCTGTGGGTTTGGAGTCGAACTTCGGCTCCGTCTCGGCCATACTCTAGCTCGAAGTCTTCAGCTGGTTCGTTGCTAAGAGGTATCCCATCGTGCAACAGGTCTATTCCCCAGATCTTGTTTGCTGCAAGCCCACGCACATACACACTGAGAAGAAGGACAACCCCAACAGAAAGGACTACTGAAACCTAGAGACAATATCTCCAAGTCCTCCAGGAGGGGAAAGGAGGGAGGATTAGTAAGAATGTAAGACAAGATGAACTACATACATCGAACGTTATGGTGAGCACATAACGTCTTGATGTTAAGTAGTGCAATCTCGCCTTCATTCTTACCCGTGGGACAGCGTCCCTAGCACCTTGAACTTGGGTGGCTCAGTGAAAAATACTCTTGAGCACCATGGAAGCAAAGGAAGATCTGCCTCTAGAGACCAGATCTAATTTGTAGTGACTAATAAAGGTATGAGGCGATGCCCATGTTGCTGTAGCACAAATATCATCCATAGACATCCTAGCCTGAAATGCAGTTGAGGTAGCCACAAAACGTCTAGAATGAGCCTTCACTTTAAAGGATAATTCTTTGCCATTGGAAGCATAAATAAATGAGATGCAATTGGAGATCCTTCGAGAAAAAGTTACCTCAGAAACTGGAACCCCAAGTCTAGTGTCTGAAAATGTGACAAACATTTGATCTGATTTCCTGAAATCTTTTGTCCTATGTAAATAGAAACGCAATTGTCTGTGAACATCCAGCTGATAAAACTTAAATTCTGCCTTGCTGGAGAATTCAGGAAAAAACACAGGCAACTCAATGGATTGGTTGATATTGACAACAGAGGCAACCTTTGGAACAAATGAAGGATTGGTTCTTAAGGAGACCCTATCTTTGTGTAACACCAAATAAGGTGGCCTAATCGATAATGCATGGAGTTCAGAGACCCACCTAGCTGAAGTTATGGCTACCACGAATACTGTCTTCCATGACAAGAATTTAATGTCACACATAGCTGCGGGCTCAAAGGGAGTTGAGGTGAGCTTCTGTAGTACAAAACTGAGGTCCCATGGCATCACTGGATCAAAGACTGGAGGTCAGAGTAACAATGTCCCTCTCATAAAAGCCCTACAAAGCCTATGAACCATAAGGTTGGGGTCATTAGTAATGTGAAAGGTAAAAATTGCTGCCAATTGCACTTTAATGGTTGCCGCAGCTGAACCCTGACTAAACAGTTGAGAAAGAAATTCCAGTCTTGCCGAAATAGGCCCTGTATAAGAATCAATATGTCTCTCACGGGCCCAAATAGAAAATCTCTTCCATTTACTGGAATAAATCTTCCTGGTAGAAGGCTTGTGGGAAGATGATAGAATATGGACCACTTCTGGAGAAAAAGCATGAAGCCAGACTAAGGAAGGAACTGGAGCAGCCAAGTTGTCAACCTGAGGGTCTGGATGGAGGGATGGAACTGTCCTGACATATGAGTCAGCAGATCTGGAACTGGGTCCAGAATCCAGGACTTGTCCATTAGATAGGGTTGAAGGAAGGGAAACCAAATCTGACAAGACCAGTGTAGGGCAATGAGGATCATTTTGCTCCCCAAAGACTGTGCTTTCTGAATGATCTTTGATATCAGAGGTAATGGTGGAAAGGAGTAGAGAAGACTTGAGAGCAATGTGTCAGTGTTCAGCCTTTTATGTTGGACAAATGTCCAGGGTGGTGAGACATAGAATTTCTGAGCATATGAATGAAATTAGGAACCAGTGTGACACTAACGCTCTTTATAAACACACTTTAATTCACAAGACAGAAAACTTCCAATTTACAATTATAGATAAAATTATTGGTTTGCAACCAAGTAAAACTGGGTGGCATGAATTGCTCCATGTTAAGGAGAAAAAATGGATAATTAAACTAGGAGGGCTTTTTGCACCTGGGTTAAATGAACATCTGTGATTGGCTTTAGGATTGATGACAGACTATAAATGGGGTGTATTTTTTAAGTTTGTTTCACATTGATATAAGCTTTGTATTATATACAAGCTGAAACCAGTCTGTTTGATACACTTTAATAATTTATTTTCCCCACGGTTTGCTGGTCATATATTTGGTTTACAATAGTGTTTTAGGAACCTGCAGACGCCTTACTTGCAAAGGCTTTCTTTGGGACTGTTGGATGATTTGGTTCCTCCCTGTAATGTTCAGGTACCACACTACTGACATGTTGGCTGAGTGGACTGCAACTGTCACTAGAGGGAGAGAGCTCTGAAGTGCTTGCAGTGCTAAAAGCACTGCTCTCATTTCCGAAACACTGATATGCAAATGGGTCTCATGATCCTGCCACGTGCCTTGGACAGTCCTGCCAAGATAATGCCCCCCCCACCCGATCTGGGAGGCATCCGTGGTCACCGTGGCAACTGGAGAAGATAGAACAAAGGGCTTGCCCACGTTGAGATTGCTGGCCTGAAGCCACCAGCGTAGATCCCGCTTACATGTGTCCATAATCAGAATAAAATGGGAGAGTGGGAAATGCTGCAGTGACCACTGGGCGAAAAGCAGCCACTGAAGAACCCTCATGTGTAGTCTGGCAAGGGAAGTAGCATGATCGTGGCAGCCATGGTCCCTAATAACTTGAGGACCACTTTTGCCTTGATCTTCCTCAATGGTAGTAAGGCATACACCTGCTGTTGTAGAGCCTGAATTCTCTCTACTGGTAAAAAGGCCCACATGAGCACTGAATCTAGTTTGGTGCCGATAAAAGTGACACGCTGTGAGGGCAACAAGGCACATTTTTTCCAATTTTAGAGTAATTCCTAACTGTTGGCACAGTGTAATGGTGGTGTCCCTGGTCTGTAACAGTAGATGCCTGGTGGTGGCAGAAAGGAGCCAGTCATCCAGGTACAGAAACACTTGGAATCCCTGACGTCTCAAGTGAGCCGTTACCACTGCCATGCATTTGGTGAACACCCTGGGGGCTGTGGTGAGACCACAGGGCAGAGTGCGAAACTGAAAATGACTGGCTCCCAGCCAGAAGCATAAATGACTTCTTGATGCCCTGTCCACCTTGAAATGGTAGTAAGCATTTTTGAGGTCGATGGAGCACATCCACACATCTTTCCCTAACAGAGGGAGTATTGACTGTAAGGTGACCATGCGGAACTTGGACTTTTGTACATGAAGGTTCAATCGGCTGAGATCCAAGATGGGTCTCAGGTCCCCTGTTCTTTTCGGCACTAAAAAGAATCTGGAGTAAGTCCCTAATCCTACTTGGTCTGCGGGGACAGGCTGGATGGCTCCCTCTGAAAGCAACTTTCTTATTTCTAAAGTTGCGGAATCCCTGTGACTGGGTGGAACGTCTGGGATTCTCTTGGATGGCGGGGGAGGAGAAGAGAAGGGAATATGATAACCTCTGGAAATTATGCTTAATACCCACTCTTCTTGGGTGACTTCCTGCCAGGATTCTGGGTATAAAGAAATGCGACCCCCGACCAGCTCCAGAGAGACAAAGTCGGGCCTCCCTTCAGGAGCGCTGGTAGAGAGAACCACAAAAGGATCCCTGGTTAAGTGGGCCTCCTCTGCCTCTAGGGCGGCATCTACTTGAATTTCCACCCCCTCCCCTGCCTCCAGAGGGGGAATCACTTTGTGTGCCCTGAAAAAACCTCTGTGACTTCCTGAACCACATCTTCCCATCCTTCTGGCCCTTGGAGTAAGGTCTAGAAGGTATGGAAAAATGGACTCCCACGGCAGACAGGGTTTTTCCTTCCTGTTCGCACCTAGTGAGAGTGTCCTTCACCTTGGTTCCGAACAACGATGAGCCATCAAATGGGGCATTGGTGAATGTAGACTTGAAGGCCTCCACGAAATTGCACAGGCGCATCCAGTAGTGTCTCCTAAGAGAGACTCCGGAACCCACAGCCCTACTCGCTCCATCAGCTGCATATGAGATCAGCTTCATGGAGGAGTTGGTAAGGGAATTTAAGGTAGACATCTGTGCAATGACCTTCTGTGCCATGGCATCAGAAATGTTACCCTGTAGAGAATCTCCTTTTAGGAGATCTCTCTGGAGCCTCGTAAAATGCTTTAAGTAGTTCAGCGACTGCAGTGTAAAGGCTGCTGAGGTAAAAACATGCTTTCCATACCCGTCCATAGCCCAGGACTCCTTGTTAGGTGGATGGACAGTAGATGAAGTTTTAGCAAGTTCCTTCTTGGTGGCCGCTGCCACCACCATGGCATCAACTGGAATGCCTTTAGATAGATACTCCTTGTCAGAGGGGGAGGACAAAAATTTATTGGGTCTTCTTGGGACCGGTTCCACAGTGTCAGGAGTTTCCCACACCTTTCGACAGACAAGGTCTAATAGCTCATCAAAAGGGGGAGAAACCCAAGAGGCGGAAGGTTAAGACCCGAAAGCCTTCAGGAACACTGACTCCTCTTCAGAAGGGGGTTTGGAGGGCCAGCCGTCTCTGCTTCAAGATCTCCACGATAGATGAAAAAGAGATATCTTCAGAAGATGACTTGGGGGACCCCTCTGACTCCTCGAGATCGGTGTCCAACGTGAGAGACTCATCCAGGGAGTCAAGGTGTTTCTTCTTACACAATCTCTTCCTGGCGGCTCCTCAGGCAAAAACTCTGGGGAGACGTCAGAAAATTGGGGACCACTTATGGAGGTATCCTGAGGCTTAGGGTCTCCGCTGCCCAAGGATACAGCGTGAATCGAAACTGACACCGGTGCTGGAGGGGGCAGAGTATCAGTGCCGTAGGATGCAGCTGATGACCTGGCCAGCACGCTCCTGATAACCTTGAAGGCTGATCCCACCGGCTCCGAAGGCCGACTAACTGTAGGGGAAACAGTAGTAGCCCTCGACGCCAAAGAGATGAGGTCCGAAGCAGATGTCGGGTCCAAGCTCACTCGAGCCGAAGCACCAAGAGGAAGGCTCAGAATCTATGAATATCAATCCGATCCCTCCTCCTCGGATCCGACCGGAGAACTGTGGACCCTCGACCCCGTGGACGGAGCCGATGGGGTCAGAGCGGAAATCGGAACCGAGAGGCCAGGCGAGGCTACTGGAACTGACCTAATGGCACCTGACAACTCTGGCTCTGAAGGCCAAGAAAGGCTTGGAGGAAGAACAACAAAGGATCAAGAGGCCATAGGCTCCGGAGCCGATTGGGTCGGAGCCGAAATTAATTTGGCCAACACCGATGACTGAAGCAGTTTCTTCACCACCCTATCAACGTCCTCATCAGCAAGGGCCCTGGAAGACCTTGAAGATAAAGTAGGAGATCTGGATCTCCCTACAGAAGGGGACTTGTGTGAAGGAGAACCCGGTCGAAAAACTGGAGACCGGCTCCGAACCAAAATATCCCTGACTGGCTCCGAAAGGCTGGGAGCCGATACGGACTTAGTCAAGAGACTACCTTCTTTCGGCACCGATGGCAATGGAACCGAAGAAGGAGAAGCTGTTCTAGCCACTTTCTCTGGCAGCTCCGAAGAAACAGACAGAGCTGGAGAGCACTTCTTGGAAATCTTTTTGTCCTTTTTAGCTGGAGAGCTTAATGCACTGGAAGACTTAGCCAAATCTTCCTCGGAGTGTTTAAGCAGTCCCTTCAAAATGAGCTTATTCTTCCTCTCCTGTAGCACACGGGGACTAAAGGAATGACAAAACAAGCAGGACTCTTGGAGGTAAATAGCCCCCAAGCAGTACACGCACACAGAGTGCCCATTAGTTAAAGACATTTTATTGCTGCATTCAGCACACTTTTTAAAGCCCAAAAGCCTGTGTTCCTTAGGATCCTTGGACATGCTGAAAGGAACAAATTAATACGTACACGCACTAGACACAACTAACAAGAAACAGAGCCTCTAACTCAAACGACCAAGAAACCAGTGGGAAACAACAAGGAGGACAAGGTCCTCTAACTTAAATGGGCCTAGCCCGGGGAAACAAAGGCAGGAAAGCACCACTAGTCAGACACAACACTAAACTCTGACAGAATGGAGCACCAAACCAAAAACCACACAGAAACAGTGGGAAGGACTAGGTCCTCTAACTTAAATGGGCCTAGCCCGTGGGGAAAAGAAAACAAATGGGATACCCAAACAGCCAGACATGGGCACAAAAAACAGCCAGAGAAACAAATACAGGCAGTAAAATACCACTATCACACACACAGAGCTATGAAAATAGCTTTTTTGAGCAACAACAAGTCAAAAGTTTATAAAAATTTTATAAACAATATACTTAGCCATGGCCAAAAGCGAGAACACATCTGAGCTTAACAAGCGACAAACGAGATCTGGGGAATAAACCTGTTGCACTATGGGATACCTCTTAGCAACGAGTCAATTGAAGGCTTTGAGCTAGAGTATGGCCGAGTTGCAGCCAAGGTTCGGCTCCGAACCCACGGGTAAGAATGAAGGCGAGATTGGACTGCATACCATCTAGTATTTCGGTCCTCAAAAAACCCTGGAGGGGGTAGGAGGGTGGGAAGTAAGAATGAAGGCGAGATGACCAACTCACATGGAACATTATGGTGAGTACATAACTTCTTTATGTGAAGTTGTTTTATCTCGCCATTTATTCCTACAGATGGGTAGCATTCCAAGCACCATCTTTCTCGGGTGGCTCATGGGAGTATATTTTTCAGGACAGTAGAACCAAAGGAGGCCTTGTCAACTTTGTAATGAGTGATAAAGGTATGAGGTCTTGACCAAGTGGTGCACAAATTTTGTCTATAGGAAGCCTAGCAGAAAAGGCAGAAGAAGTAGACCTCTGGTAGAATGAGCCTTAATTTTGTGTTGTAAAGGTAGATTAGCAGCTGAATAAGTAAATGTGATACAATTAGATAACCATCTAGACCGTGGTGTTTTTGCCACTGCATACCTTTTCTGGAATCTGAAAAGGAAACGAAAAGCTGTTCTGATTTTCTGTTCTGTCCAGGTAAAATCTGAGCTGTCTATGAACATCAAGCTTGTGCAGCATATACTCTAAGTTGTTAGTGTGTTTGGGAAAGAACACTGGTAAATCTGTAATCTGGTTAAGGTTAGTTTCAGTACAAACTTTGGGTATAAATGATGGATTTGTTTGCAGAGACACCCTGTCAGCATGGAAAATCAAATATGGAGGCTTTATGGACAAGGCCTGAAGCTCTGACACTGTACGGGCAGAAGTGATGGCTACTAAGAAGATAGACTTCCATGACAAAAATTTTAAATCACATGAGGTAGCTGGTTCGAAAGGTTGGAGAATAATGTGTGAAAGCATAAAACTTAGATTCCATGGAGTATAAGGGGATTTCACAAGTGGTCTGAGATGAAAGGTCCCCTTGATAAAGGCTTTGGATAGCTTGTGTGACATTATTTTTAATCCTTCAGAGCCAAGGTGAAAATTAGAGATAGCGGCAAGTTGTACCTGAACTGTTGCTGCTGCATCTTTTTTATTGAAAAACATAGTCAAAAACTCTAATACGGAGGAAATAGGGGCTTGGTAGGGATCAATGTTATTTTGAGAAGCCCATATAGAAAATCTTCTCCATTTGCTAATGTATAGCTTCCTAGTAGAGGACTTATGAGAAGATATCAATATATACTGCGTTTCATTTGAGAGGTTATGGAACCTGGCTATGTTGGGAATTGGAACAGTCAAGCTGTCAATTTCAGGGACTGAAGAGAGGGATGAAGAGCTCAAGACGAATGCATGAGAAGATGTGGAAATGGGTCCAGAATCCAAGGCTCTTCCAACAGATGAAGTCGAAGGAAGGGGAACCAAATCTGACGAGGCCAATTGGGGGGCTATAAGAATGATGGTCCTTCCCAGGGCTTTTGCTTTCTTGCTTTACTTTGGGTATCAAGGGAATTGGTGGGAATGCATAGAGGAGACCTGGAAGCCAATTGTGTCTGAATGCTTCTCTTGGGGCTTCTCCCGGAGGGGGAATCAGGGCAAAGTAGCTTCTGCATTTTGTGTTGATGTGGTTGGCAAAAATGTCTCAGTAAGGCTAGCCCTACCTGCGGAAAATTCTCTCGGCTATCTATTTTTAGAGGGACCACTCGTAAGGCAACAAAATTGCCCTGCCCGTTTTATCTGCTATCATGTTGGATTTCCCCGGGATGTGTGTTGCTAACAGAAAGCGCTGGGTGGATGTAGCCCAGTGCCATACTCTTACGGCCTCATGACAAAGGGGATAAGACCTGGTTCCTCCTTGTTTGTTCAAGTACCAGACCACCGATATGTTGTCCATCTGAATTGCAATTGTTCCTAAAGGAGTCCTGGAAGTACTGCAATACCAGAAGTACCGCTCTCATCTCCAGGACATTGATATGCAGATGTGTCTCCTGGTCTGTCCATGTGCCTTGGGCTGTTCTTCCTTGAAAATGCACCCCCCCACACCCTATCAGGGAAGCGCCCGTGGTCACTGTGGCCACTGGTGAGGGTAGGATAAAAGGACGACCTATCATTACATGAAGAGAGATCAACCACCACTGAAGATCCTTTTTGCATGAGTTTGTGATCATTATGAGAGGAGACATTGGAAGCTCTTGGTAAGACCACTGAGTGAATAACAGCCATTGCAGAATCCGCATGTGCATGTAACCCAACGATATCGCTAGTATTGCAGCTGCCATCATGCCTAACAATTTTAGCACTTCTGTTGCTGGAGCCTTTTCATTGGATATGATATTGTGGACCTGCTGATGAAGTAGTAAAACTCTTTCTGCTGGAAGTCTCAAAGTGGTGGTGTCCAATTCTGCTCCAGTAAAAACGAAATGTTGTGATGGTGACAAGGCAGATTTTTCTGAATTTACTGTAATGCCCAGATGATTGCAGAGAGAAAGAGTGGTGTCCCTGGCTTGTATTAGCTGATGCCTGGTGGTGGCGGTGAGGAGCCCATCATCTAGGTACGGAAACACCTGGAATCCTATATGCCTCAGGTGAGCCATAACCACTGCCATACATTTGGTGAACACTCTGGGAGCCGTAGTGAGACTAAAGGGCAGGGCTCGAAACTGGTAATGATTGGCTCCCAGCCGAAAGTGCAGATGATCCCTGGATTGTCTGGCCATTTTTATATGGTAGTACGCATCCTGTAGATCTATCAAGCACATCCAATTGTCTTTCGACTGAAGTGCGACCATCCAGAACTTCTCTTTCTTGACAGATCTGTTTAGTCTGCTGAGGTCCAAAACAGGCCTCCAGTCTCCTGTCTTTTTTTGGAACTTAAAAGAATCTTGAGTAAGTTCCAGATCCTGTCTCATCTGCTGGGACTAGTTGGATGACTCTTTTTCTTAGCAACGTTTGAACCTCTACTGTTGCTTGTTCCCTGTAATTGGGTGGAACGTCCAGGATTTTTGTTGTCAATGGAGGGGGAATGGCGAAAGGAATGAAGTATCCTCTGGAAACTATACTTTGTACCCAGTTGTCATTTGTTCTTTTGAGCCAGGCGTCTGGATACAAAGATAAGTGACCCCCCGACTGCCTCCAGAGTAGGACAGTCTGGCCTCCTTTCAGGCGTGCTGGTAGGGCTTCCCAACAAACTGGTCTCTGTCACCCTGATTATGTGGACGCCCTCTGCCGCGAGGGTGGCGTCTTCCATTATTGCCCCCTCCTCTGCCCCTGGACGGGGGGTTTGCCGCATGTTTCGAGAAAGGC
Organism: Protopterus annectens; assembly: GCF_019279795.1. NCBI lineage: Eukaryota > Metazoa > Chordata > Ceratodontiformes > Protopteridae > Protopterus > Protopterus annectens. The sequence goes on from NC_056733.1 coordinate 1,299,211,469, forward strand.
TCCTTGGGCTTTTCGGAACCACATTTTTCCTCCATTTTGGCCCTTGTGGTATGGTCTGGTAGTGGTGGAAAAACGGATTCCAATGGCAGAGTCTTTCCTTCCTGTTCACACCTGGTCAAAATTTCCTTAACTTTGGGCCCGAAAAGGGGCAAGCCATCAAAAGGGGTGTTGACAAAGGATGACTTAAAGGGCTCCGTGAAGGAACATAAGCGCATCCAGGAATGTCTCCTGAGAGCAATTCCTGTACCCGCTGCTTTGCTTGCTCCATCAGCTGCATACGAAATGAGACGCATGGACGAGCTCACTATGGAACTGAGGGTAGCAAGCTGGGAGACAACTTTATCTGAAGCTCCTGCAGCATATCCTGAAGAGTATCTCCGAGCTCTTTAAGGAGGTCTCTTTGAAGTCTCGTAAAATGGGTGAGATAGTTCAGTGAATGCTTTGGCAAAAGTCGTTGAACTGTAGGTGCGCTTCCCATATCTATCAATGATCCTAGAGTCTCTGTTAGGAGGATGGATAGATGAAGAAGTTTCTGACATCTCCTTTTTGGTGGCTGCTGCCACCACCATGGCATCAACTGGCACTCCCTTGGTAAGGAAAGCTTTTTCCTGGAGGGCAGAAATACATTTAGTGGGCCTCCTAGGGACAGGCTCCATAGTGTCCGGAGACTACCACGCCCTTCATGAGACCAGCTCCATGAGCTTATCGAAGGGCGGAGACACCCAAGAGATGGAGGGTTGAGACCTGAAAGCCTTCAGGAGAACCAACTCATCTTCAGTAAGGTTAGTGGACTTCCAGCCACCCCTCTGCCTAAGGATTTCTAATATCTCAGCAAATGAGATACCTTCAGAGGGGGGGCCGTGGGGACCCTTCTTATTCATCTAAGTTGGTGTCTGATGTGAGAGACTCCTCTGGGGAGTCTAGATGCTTCCTCTTACAAATTCACTTCCTGGGAACCTCATCAGTGGGAACTTCTGGTGAAGTCTCGGAAGAGCATGGGCTACCCAGTGGGACTTCCTGAGGCTCAGGGTCTCTATACTTCGACAGTATCTGTGAGGCAGAAGTTGACACAGGCGCTTTTGGGGAGGAGGTAGTTGGACCTGAAGCTGTAGATATTTTGGGAGACATCACTCTCCTCATGGCTTCAAAGGCACCCCTGCTCCGATGAGAAGAGATTTCTGGAGCTGAGGAAACCACTGATCCCCTCGGCACCAGGACAGTGGGCTCCAAACCACAGGTAGGAGCCGAGCTCATCCGAGCCGAAGCCCGGAGAGGCAAAGTCAGAACCAACAAGTCAGTCCGACTATCCTCCCCGGACCCGACCAGAGAGTGTCGGCTCCTAGACTCCTTGTTCGGCACCGAGGAAGTCTGAGTAAATGGAACCAATGGCACTGGAACAGGCATCTGTTCCTAAGGCTCAACAATCATCAGGTCCAACTCCTCCAGCTCCGAAGGACTGGCATGGCTCGGAGGAGGAAATGAAGTTGACGGCAATACAGTCTTCGATTCCGAAACCACTTGGGTCGGAGCTGATAAAAAATTTCACAAACGCCGGTGCCTGTAGCAACTTCTGCACCACACGATCCACATCCAAATCGGAAGTGCTGATTGAGGACAGAGATGAATGGTTGGAGGCACTGATTGAAGAACTGGAGATTTTAGTACCTCGGATACCGGTTCTAGCACTGGGTACCAGCTCTGAAAAGACTAGATGCTCAGCTCCGACGGCTGTGGAACTGATGTTGATGGTTTCTTGGATATTTTTACTTCTGAAGAAGTAGAAGACTTACTAGATTTATCCTGGTCACTCAAAGCTTCCTGAAAAGACAGTTTCAGCAGTCCATCTTTCTATAAGCTTTCTTTTTCTCTCCTGAAGAACTCTGGAAGAAAAAGAATGGCAAATGGAGCAGCTGTCCTGTAGGTGCAAGGCTCCAAGACAATATACACAATTGACATTACTATCTGTCACAGACATCTTCTGTCCACACTTTGACACTTTTTAAAGCCTGACTTGGGATGCTTATCTCTATCCTGGTCAGCCATAATCAAAAAATACAGTATCTAGAAAAAAAATTACTGTACTATCTAGACACACCTAAAACCAGTTAAATGAGCCCTAAACAACTATGGGCTAAATCTACTGTGACTAAACTGTCACTATTGAAAACACACACACACACACACACACACACACACACACACACACACACACACACTACTTATTCAAACTACTCTAATTAAGCTATATAAAATACAATATACTGTGACTAAACTGTCACTGTTCAAAAGCACACACATTAAGTACTAATTTAAACTACTCTAAATATAACATGCCTAAAAGAAAAAACAAAGGTCAAAAGAGAGCTATATATAATAATGAAAAGGCACACCAAAGTGAAAGGGAATATTACTATTAAGCTATAAAAGCTAAAAGTATTATAAGACTAACTCTAAAAGTATAGAAATAACAATATTAGCTAGATCATTTTAGAAAAGAAAATTGTACTGGCCTGAGCTATGCGTGGAACCTCCAATCTATTGCAGCGGCAAACTAGATCTGAGGTAACTCAAGGTGCATCATGGGATAGAAATTTGGCCTCGAGCTTTGTAGAAGGCCTACTCAGAGCCGAGGATCGGCTCTGAACCCATCTGTAAGAATGAACGGCGAGATAGAACAACTTCACATGCATTGTTACTGTATGTTATTTCTTTATTCAACAATTAGCCAGTTTATGTTAATTTCTCTCTTGTTTTTTGTGTTAAAATGACATGTTCATATAAAAACTATTTAAAAATCATGTAAACAAGCTCATGCATAGATGTTTTTCCTTGCAATTATAAATGTACATCATGTGCAACTTAAATGTGAATCTTTTTTCCCGGGTCTCTGCTGAAAGTGGGTTTTACCCATGTGGATTTTTCCCAGTCAACAAAGACAAATAAATAAACAATCATCTATCTGTTTAGTGGTTCTTGTTGAATGAGTGGCTGTGATACTAGCACGATATGCTGGAGGTCTTGGGCTGTCTGCAAAAAATACAGGATGGATTCTCAACTCCCAAGTCTGGCAGAATATTTACATAAACAAACAGCTAGGTGCCTCAGATGACCACCCAATAAGCCCCTATTATAACCAGCCACTGCTGAGAACAACAGTTCTTATATGTTGCTAGCAACAGCCTATTCCAAATATAACCAATATGTAATACTACAAGCACCACTTGGGTTACATTTTCGGCAACACCATTCGGCCTGTCAGCCAAATAAAAAAGCTTTAAGGAACTAATTCAAATTGCAGCTAAGGAACCACAAAGAAAATACAGCTGATTTACTATACTCACCATAACAGTGGATGTTTGAATAGGTAACTGGTTGTGTGTTCAATTTCTGTTTCACTGATGGGACTCCAAATGAAATTGCAATTTGCCTCTGAGCAGATGTGACCTCAGACGTGATTATACTTAGAAAAAGGTGGAGGGGTGAAGACCCCTATATGGTGAGTATGACAGTGACATTCTCTCATAGCACCTAGCATTATCTTTTTTGTCCGTGCCTCACAACAAGAGGTTTTCCCGTTCAATTCTCATCTGGAGTGTGGGGAGTGCCTTCTGTGTGGAGTTTGCATGTCCTCCCCATGGTTGGGTGGGCGTTCGAAAGACATACGTAAATGGGCATGCCTTCGTTGAAGGTTGAACGTCAAGCTGGCACCTCGGCGTTTGTCAAAATCTACTGCCAATCATTAGCAGACCGGAGTTTCGCTGTGGCGACCCCTAACGGGGAAAAGCGGAAAGACAACAACAACAACCTAGCATTATCTTTTTTTATATTCTTTATTCTGCAATTTCATTTTTAAGAGTGCCACAGACAAAATGAGACTCAAAAACATATGCCGCATCCATGTCAATAACAAGATCACTGTTGCAGTTATTCATATGAGTGGGTTTATTAGCTGAAGGCATGGAGCAATCGCCAGACTTTTTCCAGTAGCCAGACTTCCATAAGGGCATATGAATACTGCTTTGAACCATAACACATTCCAGCTCAAAAAGACTGCACTGCATCCCCTATTCCATTCCTTTTTAGTGAACAGGAAGCATCAGGAACAGTGTACCAACATACCAACATATGTTATTGGGAAAGACTAATGAAGCCATAAAGGCTTAAGATAACTTCAGAAAATACATACAAATACAAAATAACTAGCATGGTATTACTAAAGGACTACTGAATTCCTTCAACTGAAGTGTTCCAGAGAGTGATGAAAACAAATCTACATACTGCAGATTAATGCACTCATTGCAGAAAAACAACTTAGCAAATCAAAAAGTTTGTAACTGGTGGCCAACTACAATGGCACAAAGGGATAAATACCTGCCTAAGACCAGGGTGACTCATGTTTGAATAGTGGCTTATGTTCATGCTGGAACAGATGTGGGGAAGGGGAGAAGTTATGCAGTTTTGCCAGTTTGTCTATTTGTGTTGGTGAAGATGGTGGTGGTACAGCACATGCCTAGACACCCATTCCAGCGGTGGAATCCTCCAATGTGACTGCACATCATGTGTAAAGACTGCATTGGGCATGGAAATGGCAGCCTTGAGATTTTACATCACTTTCAGACAGTGAATAAGTCACTTAACCAGACACTGCTATCTAAATGTCACTGATATCTTTGACACTACATTTAGGTCATTTTAAAATGTGAAGTAGTATAAACAACAAATATTTAAAGTTTAAAGCTTAGCATTTCAATAATGTGATGCTGCTTATGGAAATTTGTCAAAAGAGGTGTCAACTGTCTTTGAACCACTGACTTGATCTAATTGCTCTGTCTTGTTTTGAAAGGGATGGCTACATTGGAAGCAGCTGTAAATCAGAGTAAGTTATCTTCCTCTCTGTAATAAAGACAGTGAAAAACAGTTTCACACCTCTCTGTCTTTTTACAGCAGCTGAACTCCTTCCTGACTTCAGCAGGACTAATTACCTTTTTTAGATTGTCAGCAGCACCTGACTACAGATTTCTCTGTGTCTGTGGTACTTCATGGAGGCACAAATTTATGTGAAAATTACGTGAGACGTTATGCTTAAAAAAAGTGGGTGGTATTTCCATTCCTTTGATTCTATGGCAAGGAAATGAAGGTTTTATACAGTACAAGCAGGTTTCTGGTACTCACACAATGCTGGAACCACACTGTAGGGAGAAAAGTAACCTAAGAATCGAGTTAAACTGTAAGAAAAAGTGGTTTTCCTTTAAGCGACTACTTTTGTTAACAACTCCACAGCACAAAAACTTTCAGCACAACCACTTAAGCAACAGAAAGGGTTGTTGACAAACCTAGGGAGCTTATAACAAGAAAAATAACCAGGGATCCTGTACAGGTTTTAGAAATATTTTGGAAATGTTATGACAACTTGTGTAAAACAGAGAACTGTGGAAATCAAGAAAGAGCACAAATGGAAATATTTAATTAAGACTTAATTATGCCATTGTTAGAGGCAGATGAAGTTCAACAACTAGCAGTTATGATACGAGGGGATGTGATAAAAAATGGTGATGGTATAATCAATCTTCAGAAAAGTCTCCAGGAAGAGATGGTATTCTTGTGAAATTTTCAAATTTAGGAGGAACGAGAATGATAAAGATCTGGAAGGTTTTGTTTAACAGTATTTAAAAGGAGGGGAAGCACCAACATCTTGGAAGAAAACTGTGGTGGCTGACTAACTAAGGTTGGTAAAGACTTATCAGACTCAGCTTCATAAAGACCCATTTCAATTTTAAACCACGATTATAAAGTGTTTATGTCTATACTAGCTAAAAGATTGAAAAAGGTGTAGCATTTGCATTCCCTGATACAATAAAAAGGTTAATTAGGAGAATATATGAAGGAGAGGAGGCAAAAATTAAAGTGAGAGGTTTCTTCTCTGATAAGTTGTGTCTTAACAGAGGTACCAGACAGGGGTGTCCTCTTTCCCCTTTGTTATTTGCTTTATATTTACAGTACCTGATGAAGAAAATAAGGAACTCAGAAATGCAAGGATATAATTGGTGTGGTAATCAAGAAAAGTTGGCTTTATTTACAGATGATATTATTTTGTACTTGACAAATCTAGGAAAAAAACATCTCACTGTTGAGGAAGATTCTAAGACAGTTTCAAGTCTTTTTGGGATATAAAATTAGTGAAGATAAAAAAAAAAGCTATAGCCATAAATTATGTACCCACACATGAATTGGTTCTGCAATATCTATATTTATGGGGACACAATAAGATGAAGTATTTAGGAGCATGGATGAAAAATGCTTCTGTTACGGCAGTTAAGGATATGTGGGAAGAGAGTAAATAAATGGTAATACAAAAACTGAGAAACTGGAAGCTCTTGTTTATGAATAAGGACAGTAAGATACAAGCAGTGAAAATGTTTTCATTCCCTTTAATTTTATAGACAGGTCAGCCATATTTTGCCATCCAGAGGAAAGCTGTGGATAGTAATTAATAAAGCACCGAAGGAATGTACATGCAAGGGGAAAAGGGCAAGTATTGAGTGGGGTAAGTTCATTCTTCCAACAGAAGGTGGTTAGGGATTACCGGATTTGAAGGGATATTTTAGTGCTACAGTTAAGGTCTATATACATAACATTAACAGAAGGTTATAATTCAAAATGGAAAGGAATGATGATGAAAAAGCAGGGGAAGTTCAAGAAATGAAAAGAGAGAGACAAGAATGGAATTTTGAATGCAGATCCTTAAGGAGAATAATAACCATACAGAATATTATATTCATAAAATGGCAGAAAGTATTCTAAGAGCTAAGCCAACAAGAGCATGAAAAAAGGAGATTTTGCCAGTAGTGATGACTGCAAGATGGGAAAACAGGCAAGAAGGGGCTGTGATTTACAGAAAACCCGAAGGAACCAAGGCATCAGGAGCAAATGACCAGAGAGGGAAAGGTAATAAGAGTAGTATGAAGCCAAGAAGATGTTTGGACTGCAGGCTACGGACTACCTTCCCTATCAGGGATTAACATCAAAGTATAGACAAAGAGAAATGGATATGGGAAACTTAAGTGAAATACCTTCTCTGGTAGGGTTTTTAATTGAATCTAGAAAAGAAGTTGTTGTTAAAAATGGAATAATTAGTAGGACATATAAAATATTGCATGAAAACTATAAGAATCAATCAAAAGAGGTTAGAAAAGATTGAGAAGAGAGACTGGAAAAGCAATTTACAAGGGAACAATGGGAGGACATATGTGTGGCTCCCAAGTATGCAACAACGTTCAGAATGTTTAGGATCTTTGCTTGGAAGCTTTTGCAATTGTATTTTATACCCCAATTAGACTTCATATATTTTTTCCTCAGGCAGATAGCAAATATTGGAGGTGTGATGGGGAAGAAAGAAATAACTAGGAATATGTGTTTTGGAAGTGTAATGAGTTGTCTGATTTTAAATATTCCCTACAGAGTACTCTGTCAATAAAATTGGGTAAGCAAATTGCTGTAACTAAGGTTAAGATTTTTTGAGCTGGGACACAGGATCTGAATTGCCTAGTCATACTAAGCTTAGCCTTATTAAGTTTAAATCTGTTGGCCACCAAAAAAAACAATTTCTAGAAAATGGAAATCAAAGTCTAAACCAAGTCCATCCAAATACTGAATATTACAAAAGAGATAAAAGAATTGAAAGATTCATCTTTCGAAAGGAAGGAGCAAATTACACAAAAATAAATTGAAATTGTGGGAACAATACATGCAGAATAATGTTCACGAGGAGGAGGAGTGATGTTTAAGGGAAGGCTGGAATTCAGCAATTTATGTGATGTTGGGCTAATGATAATTACAAAAAAGGAAAGCTATATGATTGTATAATGTATGTAAGTGGAAAAAATATTAATATGGTTCGTTTTCTTTGCTGTTAATTTATGTTTGCATATGTCTTAAGCAATAATTTAATAAGGTATTTAACTCATTACAGCCAAGTGACGCCTCCATGTGTTTCTGCAATTACATCCTACTGACATCTTTAGATGTTAAATGGTGCTTGTTCTTATTTGCATAAATAATTTCAAAACCATGCTAGCAAGTATTAAAATATTTTATCTTATAGTTTGCATAATGGCAAACACACTTGTATTGACATCTGACATCTGTCTAGAGCAGGTAAAGAGATATTAATTATTGTTCATATAATATTTATCTATATTGTCATAGGTTCATAGGTGTTTACTAGGCTAAATACCACAAGGGCTTTTTTAAGCCTAGCCATGCATCCCAAATCTCTGATAAGTTCTGATACCCTTGATAAGTGTAAGCATGTGCCTGGGAGATGAACCATTTACAGGTTACCTCTGTCCATTAGAGACATAGGTGCCAAACCAGGGATGAATTTCCGGTTTCCCATGCAATTGTCCAAGTTGCATTTGAATTTGGTTAGGGAGAAACTCTGCATCACATGGATGGGGAGCCTGTTCTATAGACGGGATAGTCTCTGGGATATATACCTATCTCTCCAGCAGTCATAAAATGAATGTTATGTACTATCCATAACTATCCATAATATATAGCCACCTTGGATCTGGCCTCAACACTGTCTCTGAAGCTTCATGGATCCAGGGCTCTCACTCCTCCCCTACCCATAATTCCTTGCATTCTACCTTAGTACCTCAAATTGAGTTTGCCCACACCAAGTACAAATTTAGAAATATAATAACCTTTTTAAGGATAATTAAAAACTTGACAGGAAGCATCTACGAGAGGATTACAGTCTGATAGGACTGTTCAAAGACAAGTTCCAAGTGAAATGCATCCAGTTACCAGAAGCCAACAGATAACAGTTTGCAAGGGGGCAAAAATGGAGTGCAGTTGAACTGGACGAAAATCAGACAACAAGGATTTATCACTATGGTAAGTACATAACTTTTATATCCCATACTGTCCATATTCATCTGATTCAACATATGGGATAGATTTCCAAGCTGTTTTTTTACCTGGGTGGTATGAAGGAACCAAAGGAGGAACACAATCTAGACTGTACATCCAACTTATAATGAGACACAAAAGTGTGAACTGTTGACCAAGTTGCAGCAGCACAAATATCATCAGTTAGGAATCTTTTCATAAAAGCTGTTGAAATGGCTATTACCCTTGTGGAATGAGCTTTGGGCTTTGATTGTCATCTTGAAAGAGTAACCGTAGAAATTGTTTTGTCCAATTTAGATCTAGAAAAGGCAATGAACAATTGGTCAGATTTCCTGAGGTATTTCGTTCTATGAAGGTAAAATCTAACTTGGAGATGAACATTCTACATATGCAAAGTATATTCACCTTTGTTGGACATTCTGTGAAAAAAACACTGTTAGGTTGATGGATTGGTTTAGATTTACTTCAGAAGCTAATTTAAAAAGAAAAGATGCATCAGTCCTTAAGACAAGTCTGTCCTTGTGGAAAATTAGATAATGGGGTTTGTACGAAAGGGCCTGTAACACTGAAATTCATCTGGTCAATTTAACAGCCACAAGAAAAATTGTCTTCCAAGACTGGAACTTTAAATCTGCTGAAGATGCTGGTTCAAAAGGAGGTTGAATTAATGCCTGGAGCAAAATAGTAATATCTCATGGAGGGACTGGGACACTGGAGGTCATAGAAGGAACGTTCTCATCAAAAAGGTACTTTACAGACTTTTAGACATGCTAGAGAGGTGTCATTCACAACTATGTTAGAATATGAAATTGCAGCCATTTGTACTTAAAGTAAAAATTGAAACCCCTATGGAAGAGCTTGGACAAAAACTGGGTCTATATTAGAACACCGAACATTCAAAATTTCAAGTGTTCTAATATCGAACCCTATGAATCGAAAATTTAAAACATCGAACATACAGAACAGCAAATTTTTTCCTAGGGAAAAAATTTGCTGTTCCAAAACACATACACACAACACAAGCACACTAAACAAACAGCAATCCACACACATACACCTAAACTCTTACACCTAACCCTACACTAAACTATACATACACCACTAACTATCCACTTACCTTAACCCTAAAGTCCGTCACTATTGCACAGTCACCTCACCCGTGCCCTAACCCTAACTCACCTACCCCGCCCTAACCCTCGCGTCCACACAATGGCACACTTACTTGACCCGCGCCCTAACCCTCACGTCCACACAATTGCACACTTACCTGAACCCGACCCTTAACTTTCCACCACAGCATTGAAAATACCGAAGCAACAGAAATGGACAACCAAATTCTTTCCCTAGGAAAAAATTTGTTTTTCTGTTTTTTCGATATTTTCAACATTCACTGAAAACAGGTCAATATTAGAACACTTGAATTTTTGAACGTTCAGTGTTCTAATATAGACCCCAAAAACTTAAGTATGGAAGACAAGGGAGAAGAAAATTAATTTATTCCTTTCAACATAGCCCAGATGGAACACAGTTTTCATTTGCTATGATAACCTTTTTAGTGGATTGTTTCTGGGAGGCTGAAATAATCTGAGTAACTGATGCTAGAAAACTTCAAAGTCAGAAATAGAGGAACAAAGCATTTAGCTTCATGGACATCTGGTCTGGCGGAAGCAATTATGCTAGGTAAGTTAACAAATTTGGGTACTGATCCAACATCCATGGAGGATGTAACAGTAAAGGCCACAGGAAAGGGGACCATGTTTGTTGGTGCCAGAAGAGAGGATTAAGGATCACTCTGGCCTTGCACCTTCTTGTTTTCTGGATGAATTTGTTCTTTAGATGTAATGGGGGGATGCATTAAGGAGACCTGGGGCAAAATGTTGACCAGAGCATCCCTTGGTGACTGTCTCTGGGGGGAATCAGGGCAAAGTAACTGCTGCACTTGTTCAGGTATGACACAAAAAGGTCGCAGCAGGGTTGGCCCAATTGATGGAAAATCAAAGTTGCTGCTGTTGAATTGAAGGACCACTTGTGAAGCATTAGAATAGTTCAGCTCCACTTGTCCGCTAACACACTGGACATCCTTGGTATGTGCACTGCTATCAGAAATCAATGCAAAGACACCACCCATTGCAATACTCTCATGCCTTTCCAACAAAGAGGGTGTGATTGGGTTCCTCCATGTTTGCTGATGTACCAGATTACTGCCATGTTGTCCATCTGTATAGAAATCATACCCTTGGGGATAACGTCCTGAAATGCCTGAAACTTTAGGAGGACTGCTTTCATCTCCAAGACACTTGATGTGAAGATTGGCCTCTAGATGTGACCAAGAACCTTGGACCATTCTCCCTTCAAAATGCTCCCTCCCAAGAAGAGAGGTATGCGTGGTTATGACAGTCAATAGCAGATCCATGTGAAAGGGATGACCTTTAGACACTAACAGAAATGTTATCCACCATCTGATATGATCTCTGCATATTTGACTAATGTGAATTTTGGCATGTAATGGATGAGAGTTTTGAGACCATTGTACAGAAAGAGTCCATTGGAGTTCCCTCATGTAGAACTGGCTACAGGAACCAGTAAGACTGTGGAGGCCATTACACCAAACAGTCACAGAATTAACCTTGCAGAGAGTGAAGAATATTGAAGTACCTGTGTGGCCACCAGATGTAGGAACAGTACCCTGGATTGGGGCAATTTGTAACACTGAGTCCACTGGCATCCAATGAATTATATTCATTATGATGGGTCCATATGACTCTTGGGTAATTTATCATGATTCCTACCTTTTGATTTGATGGAGCAGAAAGTCCAGACGGTGTTACATGAGATGCCTGGAGGTAGCAGTGAGGAGTCAATCATCGAGATATGGGAAGACTTGGATCCCCTGCAACCACTGCCATTATCATGGTAAACAGCCTGGGGGCTGTTGTGAGACCAAATGGCAGTGCTCTAAACTGTTAATGATTGGCTCCCATATGGAAACAGAGAAATCTCCTGTAACACTTCTCTACCTTTATATGATAGTATGCATCCTGAAAATCTACTGAACAAATCCAGTTGTCCTTCCTCAGAACAGGCAGTATGGACTGGATTGTGACTATCCAGAAATGTGCATGTTTTACAAACTGATTTAAATGACTCAGATCTAGAAGAGGTCTGAGGTCCCCAGTCTTCTTGGATATCAAAAAGAATCTTGAATAGACTCTGGACTCTAACTGGTTTTCAGGGACCATTTGGATGACTCTCTTTTCTAGCAGCTTGGAAATCTCTGCTGCAGAAGGTTCTCACAGACTGGATGGAACATTGGGAACCTTCTTCTTTTTTACTGGAAGAAAGGAAAAGGGAATTGAGTAGCCTCTAGAAATTATGTTTAGCAGTCAGGAATCTGTTATGTTTTGACAAGCTTGTAGGTGCATGGATAAGCACCCATCAAATGCCTTCAGAGTGCAGCAGCCAGGCAACCTTTCAGGAGCACTGCTGGGACTTTTTGGTAAAGGGACAGCGAAAGCCCTGACTTTGCAGTCCACCTCTAGAGTTAACCCCTCCCCTGCTAGGAGGGGGGTCTGTTCCCAGGAGTGTTGTGATAATAACCCTGTGATTTGCAGAACCACATCTTTTTGCCACCCTTCTGATTCCTAGAGAAGGTCCTTTGAGGGGTGGAAAAATTAATTTCCACGGCAGAGAGGGTTTTACCATTCTGCTGACTCATGCTTAGATTGCCTTTTACCTTTGGACCAAAAACTGTGGATCTTTCAAAGACGGCATTAACTAAGGATGTTTTAAAGCCTTCTGTGAAGTCACAAAGGTGCATCCAGGCATGCTGGCAGACATTAATACCAGCACCCATTGCCCTCACCATACCATCAGCTGCATTAGATAGCAATCACATGGTAATGTTTGATATGGGCTGTAGGGCAGTGAGCTGGGAGTCCACAGTCTTCTGGATGTTTGCAGGCAGGATACCTGACAGAGATGTGGAGAGCTCTTTAGCCAAATCCCTCACAAATTGTGTTACAGAGCCAAATAGTTCAGTGCTCGAATGGCGAAAGTCGCTAAAGCATATGTCCATATCCCAAACCTCTCCAATGCCCTAGACTACCTATTAGGGGGTAGACAGAGACACTTTCTTTTGATAATTCCTTCTAGGTGGCCATTGCTACCACCATGGCATCTACTGGCGGACCTCTGCTCTACTGCTTTCTGTCTTTAGGTGCTGCCAAGATCCTATCTGGTTTCTTCAGTTTTGGTTCCACCACGTCAGGGTCCTTCCAAGCCTGCTGAACCATAAGGTCAATCAGGGGATTAAAGGGCGGTACTATCCAGGATGAAGATGAGCTAGAGCCAAAGGCATCCAAGAAAAATGGTCTCACCCTGTGAAGGGTCATCTGTAAATGATTTCCCTCTTGTTTCATCAATTCTAGGATCTCACCAAACGTGATGTCTTCCAAAAGAGATCTAGGGGAGTCTTCACTTCATCCACATCCATGTCTTCTGTAAACAACTAAGGGGATAAGTCTAGGTGCTTCCATCTGCACATCTGTTTCTTGTGAACCTGAACTGGTTGGTGCGCAGGTGGGTTGGAATCAAAATAGAAACTCAAGTAGTGAGTCATCTCAGAAGCCTGTGGTGCCAACTGTACTTGTCGGATAGAACAAAAGGAAGAAGAAGAACAAAATCCTCTTAATGTTGAGCTGAAAGTTGAGCTAAGCTGAGTGGAAATGCCTTTTCCCTTGGCACAGCTAAAACGCTCTCAAAACCCTCAAAGGCTGAAGCTGCCATCAGTCCTGAGGGAGATCTCCTTTTGCCAGAAATAAAAGGGAACTCTTCTGCAATGACAGTCCTTGACCCCGAGAGGGAAAGACAGCTCTGATAACTTCAAAGATGACCCATCAGCTTGACTCCCAGCACTGATGCTTTAGTTCTGAGACTCTACCTGATCTGAACACCTTAGAGTTGAAACAGAGAGAGATGCAGTCAGAGTTGAAGAAAGAATTGTTGGCTCCAGTAAAGGTGCACCTTGGCAGGTCAGATCCAAGACAGTCTTTTCCGATGAATGGACCAGTACCAGAGAGAGAAGAGGAGGGGGTTTGGACCTGTACTCTGCATGTCCAGTGAAGATGGCACCAAGAGAACTCCAAGCTGAATTTGCTGTCTCAAAAACTTTCTTATCATTCTATTGATCTCTTGCTTGGTAAGGTTTCTGGATAACTGAACCTAACAAGCCAGTGAGGATGGTCACAAAAATATTTTCTCGGTTCCTGTGAGAACTGGAGACAAGGACAGGAAGGTCGGGTCTAAGGTACTGATGGATGCAACCTCCATGAAAACTTAGGATATGGACCAGTGAAAGCAATGAGATTTGGATACTTCTTCCTGGATATCTCTAGATTTTCTTTTTCATTCTCTCACACTTCTCTTTCTCTAATCCCTCCTTCTTATTGGACTCCCTTGGCTTGTCTTTTTCCTTTGTTTTGGTTTTGTCCTAATTCTTGGCTAGAAAGGAGGCAGCAGCGAATGCCTAAGATGCAGAAGGAAGGGAAGACCATGTCGTAGGAGAGAGGAGACCTTTGACTATCGTTTTTTCCTTTCGAGTTTGAAGGGTCTTATTGCCAAAAGAGGCACAGGTATCACACAATCAGTACTGAGATAGGCAGTGCCCAAACAGCACACACATGAATGTGGATCTTGAATGGAGATTTTGAGCCCGAACTCAGTACACTTCTTAAACCCCTGACCGTCAGACATCTTGAAAATACTGAACTGATGGTGCAACCAAAAAACTCAGCAAATACCCTGAGTAATTGAAAACAAAGGCACACCAAAAAACAAAAGGAAATTAGCTACCTACAAGGAAGTAACTACCACAAAGGGAAGCAAATAACTCTCCTGCTGCCTAACTCTAAACTCTACAGCAAACTAACACCCCCCCCCCTTTTTTATATACTATAGCCTAGATCAAAAGAGCAACAAGAAAGAATCTGGAAACACAAATCTCTTGGTAGAAGAGGAGGTCTACAGGATTGCACATATACAAAAGGATACACTTTCCAAAGAATGAACCCTCGTACAAAACACAACTGATGCTTTAGGCAGTAAATGAGATCTGGGGTACTAAGGTAGAGTGCAGAGAAATATGGGTAATTCTGACTCCCCCCAGTCAGAGCCCTTGATCTATGAAGCTTCAGAGATGATGCCGAGGGTCAGATCCAATTGGATCAGACAACCCATACATTTAACTGGATGAAAATAAACATTGGATCTTCATATTTTCTAAATATCTCAACAAGCAAGTAGGACAGAGGGTACTGCTTAGCCTCATATGAAAGCTCTCAGCTGGATGAACAAAATGTTTGGCGATGATGCAGAAGGAAGGGAAGACCCTGTCGTAGGAGGGAGGAGACCTTTGGCTATTGTTTTTTTCCCTTCAGGTTTGAAGAGTATTATTACAAAAGAGGCACAGTATGTCTGTAACTTGAGTGGCTGCTAAGATATTGTTAAGCTGTTTACAAAATATTACAAATGTAATGATTACTGTATTTACTGTGACTTGATAAGTCCAGTTTGAGACCTATAACTTAAAGAAGACTACCACTATAAAAATAGCTTGTTTTGAAGAGTTTGTCATTTACATTTTTTTAGTAATCCCTATGGTTCCAGAGATATGAACATTTGAAATGTGAGGATATAATCTGAATCTATCAAAAAGCTTAGGCTCCACCCATTGGAAGTTACAGTGCAAGCTTCCAGAGCTCCATTAGAGTGAATGAGTTAAAAAAAAAAAATTAAAAATAATTTTAAATGTTTCTGCATGCTAAGAGGCTGCAACACACTAACTGTCTCATGAAGAGATTTTCACAGTCAAAATTAAATCACTCCAAGGTCTCACTATCTTGGAAACAAATATGAGCAACTAAATGCAGTCTCTAAATATATATTTATTCTGCTACACAGTATTAAGAAGTTACAGTTAGTATACACAGTAAGCATGGATCTACAGGGTGCGTCACCTCATACCTGGCAGATGAAGGGAGGTATAGACCCACTGCAAAAACAGTTTAAATTACTTATATATTTTTTAGACTTTTCACATTGTCATACAGAATATATAACTATAGAACAGTTGATTAAATGCTGTTCCAACCAAGTGAGGGTTCAACATCTGATTCTAATGCACTATGCTTTAATCAAATATGAGTTTCCCAACTGTCACAAAGCCTTCTTTCGCACTAGGAACATTTTTGCATAAAACCCCCATCTCTTTTCTGCCAAAAATACAGGTTATACTGCTCAACTGTTCAGTAGCTGCTGAAGTACAGGCACAGCCTGGCAGTACTGACATCGTGGAATAACTGGAATAGGCACTGTAAGTGGATGTGGCTATAAGTCGGTGGTGTATCCCCGACAGTAACTCTCTCATACAGGTGTGAAACCAATGAGTAGTAAAACAAATAAATTCTCCTTTTAAGGGATGGGAGGACTGGATGGAAGACATAATGGGGAAAGGACATGTCTGTTATTCACCTTAAGACCCTCTCTTCGTGAACAGTGCTCTGATGTTGCCATTAATTTTATACTTCCATGCCTACTGCATTCCTGGTACTATCTGTCTGTATCATTGCTTCCTTTCTGGTCAAGGTAAAAGGGGTCAGGCTTTGATTGGAAATTTCAAGGAAAATTTTTGCAGGGGTGAAACATCAGTTTCACAGTCTTCACAGTCTTGTCCTTGTCTTCCAAATCCTTTAAAGCTTTCTGAGAAAAAGTTCCAAACAACATCCCTTGACCTATAGCTTCATCTTTAAAGAAGAGCAATATTCTAAGCTTTATTTATGTCATCTCACCTGGATAACAGTAGCAAAACCCCTAAAGTTGTCATTTATAGTACTCCAGCTGAATTTTATAACACGTGGCAACCTTAACAAGTGTTTGTGTCAATTCACAAATTTTCTTTGATAGTAATGTTGACTGATAATACCTTATGTACCTGAATATCTCCCTGGTATAGCAGCATACAAGTATGCTTTCTTGTTGAAATTTCAAGGACTCCAACTGTAATCTTCAAAAACAGCAAGAATTAATTTGTGAAATACACCAGGTCCAAGGATAACATACCATCTGACTTACAATTGAGATTCATCTAACTTTATAGGGGTGTGGACTGCAGGGAAGCAAAGTCTTTCCTGAAAAAAAAAAACATGTCAATGGGTATAAAGATTCCCTTTATTTTTTCTGCAGTTTATTTATTTTATTTTATTTTAATTTATTTACTTTGTAGCTGCAGGTGTCAGACTGTTAGGTCACACACAGCAGATTGGAAGCTGGGTCTGGTTATTTGTAGTCCAAATATCAATGTCCTTATGGGCCTCTTTAAACAGCCTGGTGAGCAATAATAGGAAGATAAGCCACAGGATTTTTCAGGGGAATTTATGTTGTTCCTGAAACCAATAAGCTCTGTTTTCTTTGGTACTGGTGACTATAAGTTAGACTCCAGGGATATAGAAACATGCAAATCCTCATATGTAAACACAGTGACAAGAAAAGGCTTAGGCACTTCAAGTTTCAAAAGATCCATCCATCCTCAACCACTTTATTCCATTTCAACAGTTCAAAACATGGTTTGGGGGGGGTTGTCCCTGAAACCCTTCTTAAAATTAGTTTCACCAAATGAAACATTCTTTGGAGGGAAGCCAGAAGATATGGATTTCTTGTCTTCAAAGTCAGTATCATATTCAAAGGAGGAAGTCTTCTGATCAGGGACTCTGTATTTTCCTCTGAGATGAATAAACGTGAATAGGGAAATATTTCACTATTTTAAGAAAGAGTTCCTGAACTGAAAGGCTCTGAAGATGCTCCTGAAACCTGAAGAATCTTCTGAAACAAAACAACATGCTCTTGGCTGGACAAAGAATATTTAGCACATACTAAAGTCTTATAACACAAGAGTCGGGCATCCATTCCACAGATTTACAACTTGGAATAAGGACATGCATCAGAATAGAAAGTTCCAGCATCATTTCCCATTTTCATACTATCTAAGGCACTGAATCAATCTTCTCCTGCACTGTGTCCTGCTCTGCAACTCCACTGTAGATTCAGTGAAATAACAAAAAAAAAAAAAAAAAAAAAGATGGGAGCTAGATACACTCAAGTCTCTGGTTCATTTCCAAAGTACTCCTGGTTCTTCAACTCCTGTGCTTTTCTCTCAAGCATTTTCCTTTGGAACACTGCAAAAGGTTTAACTGGCATAGTCCCTCTATGAGCTTTATTATAAGAATAAGAAGCAGAGTCCTCTTCTGTTTGATAGCTCACATTTGTTGGACAAACTTTTCTATATCCTCCTTAGCATGTTCTGCATTAAAAAATGACTATGACCCTCAAGAAAAAAGTATTCTAAAGATAGCTGGATACAGCAACTTGAAACTCACATCTGTCTTTCAACATTCCCTAACTGCCAGAATAAGTTTACCGTTTTTCTGCCTGGTGAGTAATCATTTTCCACAGTCTACTGTCTCCAGCTTTTAGCACTTTGTCCTTCTGCCACATTTTATCAGAATCAACTGTTTCTGCTGGTAGGACTGCAACTTTACTATTAGAGGTCTTTTGCTTTCTCAGGGTCAGGTTTGGAGCATACACACAATGTGCCCTTTAATTAACAACTCCTGCTGTGGAATACCAGCCCAGTTCCTTATTTATGGTTTCATAAAATTAATACAGTTTGTTCCTTCCAGTTTCTCTGTTACAGCAGACCATGCTCTGTCCTCTAATTATACCATTTTTGAAACGTCTCTTCTTGGGCAGTCTCATACTCAGTCAGCCTTTTCTTCATTTTGACTTCTACGTTTTACAGTTTTATCAGCACATCTGATTAAAGTTTCTTCCATTTTTTCCAGACTGTTATTTGAGTTGCTACACTCATAGGTTCATAGGTTGGTACTAGGCTATCGGCCCAAAGGCCTATGCAAGCCTAGCCATAACAATTTCCTGGAATTTTTTTCCCACAATATTTACTTTTCTGGGCCCCTGTCTAGCAGGGTGACTGACATGATCCCCGGGGTGAATTTCCTATCTCCCATCCAATCATCAAGGTTCCTTTTGAAGAGGGCCAATGAGGTGCTCTGCTTGACATGTATGGGTAGTCTGTTCCAGAGTATGGGGAGTCTCTGGGTCAGGAACCTATCCCTCCAGCATGTTTTGTTCATTGTGATGATAAGGTCTAGATCCCTGGAGCGTGTGGCTCTGAGGGCTTGGGATTTCTTTGAGTGGAGCATGTCCAACAGCTCAGGGTTTGACATGGCCTCGTATGTTAAGCAGAGATCGCCTCTGAGTAGACAATATGCCACAAAGTATAGCTGGAGTTTTTTTAGATGGTCAGCATATGGCATCTGTTTTAGGCCTGTGATTCTTTTAATGAGGTATTTCTGTGGCCTTTCCAGCTGTTGCAGATGTCTTGTGAGGTACATACCAAATGGAGAATTATACTCTATAATGGGTCTAATGAGGGATGAGTACAGTGGGACAATGACCTCCTTTTTCTGGATGAAAAGCCCTTAGTGATGAGGTGTGCGACGTAGAAGGATTTCCTGACAATTGTGGCGATGTGGTTATCGAAAGTGAGACCACTGTCCACTTGTGTCCCTAAGTCTCTCATCACACTTTCAATGTTTATTGCCCTGCCACCTATGTGGTAGTTCATGGGTACATGTTATTTTCCAAAGGGGATGACTATACATTTCTTGGCATTAAGCTTGAGCCCATAGCTCTGGCACCAGGCATCTGTTTCTGTAAGGCCCTTTTGTAGAATATCCACATCATTTGGGGATTCAATAATGGCTCCCAGTTTGCAGTCATCTGCAAACTTTGTTAGCCAGAGTCCCTTAGTGTTGGCCTGGACTTCAGAGAAGTAGATGCCAAACAAGAGTGGTCCCAGGACTGAATCCTGAGGTACTCCATTTGTCACTTGTCTGGAGCTGGATTTGGAGTCGGCTACTTTTACAGTCTGGGTTCTGTCAGTTGTCAACCCATCGAGTGATGTAGGGATTTATGCCCAGCTTAGTAAGTTTATCTATGATTCCAGAGTGGGGATGGTGTTGAGAGGCCATGGCGAGGTCCAGATAGGCTGTGTGGACCTCCTTACCCTGTCCACAGCTCTGGAGACCGACTCGAAGAAGTCAATCAGATTCAGGAGACAAGATCGGCCCTTCACAAACCCAAACTGGGTGGGGTCCAGTGTCTGGAGGTTGCCAATGTCTTTGTTTATACGTTCCATGATAATGCGTTCCATGCCCTTGCAGATCAGGCTTGCCAGACTGATGGGATGGTAGTTCCCAGGATCCAAGGTGATCCTCCCTTGTGGAGCGAGATAACTGTAGCTGTGCGCCACTCAGTGGGCACGAAGCCTGAGGCGAGGCTATAATGAAACATGACACTTAGGTGGGGTGCCAGTTCATTTTGTAGTTCATGAAGTACACAGCCTGGGATGTCATCTGGTCCCATGGATGCTGTATTCTTAGCTTTGGAGAGTGCTGTTTCTACCTGTGTGGCTGTGATTATTGGAATTTGGCAATCTTTTGGTATTGAGATGGGCCCTTTAGGGGGTGAGAGGGGAGTGAAGTTGGCACTGAATCAATCTGCCAGGATATTGGCAATATCCTTGGGATCAGTATATTTAATGCCATTCTGTTGTAGTTCAGAGCAGATCTGAGCATTGCCATTTAGATTCTTGACATAACTATAGAATGCTTTGTGGTTGTCTTTGGAATCTTTGGCAATTTTATTTTCGTAAACTAGCTTTTGAGGATTTTATGAGGGATCTCAGCTTCTTACTGAGGCTGGTGAGGGAGTTTTTTGCATCCTGGGATTTTCTTCTTTTCTGCAACAGTTTCTTCCTTCTGTTGTATAGTTTGTTTATAGCAGGGGACCACCAGATGGGCTTCCTTTTTTTGGAGAAGAGCATCTTGGTTCTATTTGGGATGGCACGATTCATGCACGAGTGGATGTGCTTGTACAGTGCCTTAGTGTACGATTCTGCAGTCGAACTTCCTGATCCTATCTGAGTGGGTGTTGTGAAGTTTGTCACTTCTGACTTCAGTAGCATGAAGTTGGCTTTGGAGAAGTTTTTTAAGGTGGTTTCCTTACTGGGGGGTGGGGATGGGATGTGGATGTCAAGGGTGATTTGCTTATGGTCAGACCTGACCAATGAGGGGGTGACCATTGGTGTGGAGCATCTAACTCCCATGTTGGTAATGACCAGGTCTAGGATATTGGAGCCCCTGGTGGGACAATAGATTAGTTGATCCAGGGCGTTGGAATTTTTGAATTTCAGGAACCGTTGGGAAAAGGAGTTGGTACCCGAGTAGTTTTCCCAATTAATGGCACTTCCAGGGAGTAGTTGAAACAATGACTTTCTATCTTGTTTGTCAGAATATGTCTTAGCTAATTCTATATCAGAAGTGCTATAACCCCGGTCCAAAAATCTATTGAATAAATCAGTTTTGGCTGTAGAATAGTCATGTAAACATGAATTAATTCTCCGAATTCTAAGATATTGAGATTTAGGGATGTTCCGGATGGTGTGGCGCGGATGCATACTATGTGCATGTAACAAGGTGTTAAACTGGGGATATTTCCGAAAAATTCTAGTATTAAGTGTGTTGTCAGTGTTACGATATACTGTAACATCCAAAAAGGTTATTTCATCTCTATTGAATGTAATAGAAAATTCAATGCCCCAAATATTGTTATTCAGATGTTCCAAAAATTCTTGTAAGTAGTTTGCATCTACGCACACCATCCAACAATCATCTAAATATCTTCTCCATATGTCTATTTCAACAAGATATAAATTGTGTAAAGGGTTATAGATCAGACATTCCTCAAGGTAGGCCATGAAAAGATCTGCATAGATGGGGGCAAAGGAAGCCCCCATGGCCGTTGAAGTTATAATAGCAATCACCCTGGAAATAGAACACATTTTACTTAAAACATGTTCGGTGAGACAAATGAGTAGAGTGTTGAAACCGGAGTATAATTCTGACTTAACAAGCCAATATTCAACAGCCTGAAGCCCTGCCCAATGTGGAATACTGGTGTAGAGGATTTAACATCCAGAGTGCACATTATCCAATGGGGTTCTAGTTGACAATCTTCAATTATTTGCAAAAATTGTGTGGTGTCTTGAATTCTTGCTCTCACCAAGGACAATAGTGGTTTTAAATATTGGGTTAGAAAAGCAGACAGAGGTTCTGTGAGAGAACCATGACCAGAAACTATAGGCCTACCTGGTGGATGTGTAAGGGATTTGTGTATTTTGGGCAAAAGATACAAAATTTGTCTAGCCGGTTCCTTAACCTGTAGATGTTGAACCATTTTATTAGTGAGTATACCCTCCTCCAATGCAGATTGTAAAAAGACATCTATTTCTTTTTTGAAAGTCATGGTTGGATCAATGTCCATTTTCATATAGCATTGTTTGTCAGATAGTTGTCGTAAACCCTCATTTATATAAAAGTCCATGTTCAAAATTACCACTGCACCCCCTTTGTCAGCTTGAACTATTGCTATGTTACGATTATTTCTAAGTTCAGACAAAGCCACTCTTTCATTAGAACTGATATTGTCCCTACCAGTAGCAACTTCAAAAAGAGGAAAATGTAGATCCTTTAACACCGCTTGTTGAAATATCGCTACATTCTTATTCATGGGTGGCTGGAATGTTGATTTGTGGAAGGTGAAATCAGTAGATCTTTGAACATTAGAACTATCCTGTTCTGAAAAAAACAGTTTAAGATTTAGTCTACGACAAAAATCAATAACATCTAATGAGGTTTGGTATTCATCACAAAAGAAACTGGGAACAAAGTTTAACCCTTTATTAAGAACTTGTTTTTGTTCTGATGTTAAAACATAATCCGATAGATTTAACACATTTTCAAAAACTTGTGTGTCTACTTGAGTAGTGCTTGAATCAGTCCTGTCATGGAATCTATAGATGTGTTTGTTTCTATGTTTCCTCCCCCCTCTGGATTTCCTACCATGTCTAAAGGGTAATGTGTATTGGTTTTCTTTTTAAGTGGAGAATTGCCAGTATTGGCATATTCACCGTCGGTGATGGATGACTCCCTGAGGTACTGGTCTGAAAATGGTCTCTGTTTTTTAATATAGATCTGGGCCTTTTTCTGGACCTGCCTCTGCCCATAGTAGGAACATTGTCTTGAAACCTCACAGATCGTTGCACTTGAAGCGGATGTCCCCTTTCATAGTCATTGCTATCCCTTTTGAACTTTTTTATTTTTCTTTCCTTGATAATTTTGTCATATGATGTTAGTTCCTTGGACAACTTGTCTACATATTCAAAATATTTGGGACTTGATTCATATTTTTTGCATATATTTGCTAGATTTTTGACTTCAGAAAGACATATATTTATTGTTCTTTCATAATAAGAAGCCAGAATCTTCACAAATACCATGGATCCTTCTTTAAGTGCCGCATCCCATTCTTCATTAAGCCTCTCTTCAGATCTGCTTACAAATGGGTGCAATTTTATCCGTAGTCCCCTAGGTGCAATGTTTTGGTGTAGATAGGCTTTGAATAGACGAAGATGCCAAATATTGGCTCTCAGTCCTTTCAGACCTTTTTCCAAATCCCGAAAACAGAACTCACAATTATCTGTGGGATTTGTAACAGGCTGAGTGGGGTTGCTGCTTGGGGCTTGGTTAACACCAAAAATGGCCAAGTCCTCCCTATCAGCACACAACCCCTCCAAGATCTTGTCTAAATCCATGTTAAATTACAAATATCCAAGGAACTAACAAAAATATATGATATTACAAGGAATGGCAAGAACCATAAAAGTGATAGACAGGGGCAGGACCAGAATGACCCAGTAAACAGTATCAACAAAACTAAGATGTCCAACTGCCACTCAGATCAATTTCAAATCAGTAAGACACTGAGAATATATATCTGAGGAATCAGCCAATGATGGAAAACTGCTAATACACAACCATTACATGTCATGAAATGACACAAATAAGGTATAACAATTGCTAGATTTGTTAGAAACCTTGGTAAAAACCTAGATCAAATGTTGTCCTATAAGCAATAATAAAATGCAATATGTATATATTGTGTATATTGTTGACCACTTGACAAGTCATATAAACATCTTAACCCTGTCAACCATGTATAGTTCAAACATTAAATCATCTGTAATACAAATATAGCCTATAAACAATATGCTAGACAGGGTATCATTGGGGCTTAACCATTGTGCACCAAAAAGTTGTGCTGTATATACAAAAAACTTGTTTGACCACAATACATATAAAAATAGAATATGTTTTAGTCAAAGGTTAGTTCAAAATATTAGCAGACTTTTGGGTGGCCATGACATGGTGTAACCACTAAATAGAACCTATTTTCTGCTAAATTGTATGTGGAATCTAATACCTAGCACTATGTATGTTCTTCAAAACCAAATATACATAATGTAAAACTCCTATCTATATATAGGCAAAACCACCATTGTGTAAAACTTCTTATAAATACACTATAATATTGAGTAGAAAGAATTCAAAAAGATCATAAGGCCACAGTCACAATTTGTAGAAAATTCTTCCACCAAGATTGACTTAATACAAAAATAATGGTGTTATTCTAGAGCCATCAAGTGGTTTGTTTTTCAAATGTTGTCAAGACTCCAAATCCCAACAGACTTTATGACTTATGAATCGCCAATTATATAAATGGCCAGTTTAACTAAGAAAAATGTCGGGCTTTGGTCCGTACCCTAATCTTGTTATAGGGCAATATAACCCTCAAAATCAGCTGGAAACAAATACCACTGTATTTAAAAAACAGTTTCCCTAAACGATGATTCACAATCGTGGTAAATAACAAACATCGCTAAATAGAATATGAGTTAGAACATTGAATACACGTACATAATCATTATAAGGTTGTTAAAAAAGACAACACATGTATTAAGAGTCCCAAACACCTAATTAAATAAGATGTCTCATGAGCCATATGTCCCTATGATATCTTCTGTTATTTCTGGTCCCAATGTTAGGAGAATAAGGAAGTCAATTAAATAAAACGTCCCAAAATTATATATATGGCCAGTTTAACCAAGAATAATGTCGGACATTAATCCGTACCCTTAATCTTGTTATAGTGCGATGTAACCCTCACCATCCGCTGGAAACAAATACAAATGTGTTAAGGAAACTGTTTCCCTAAACTATTATTCACAAGCGTAGTAAATAACAATCATCGCTAAATGGAATATCAGTTAGAACATTAAATACATGTGTATAATTACTATAAAGTTGTTGGAAAAAAGACAAAACATATACTTGAAGTCCCAAACACATATTTTGATGAAATGTCTCATGAGCCGTAAATCCTTGTGATATCTTTTGTTGTTTCAAGTCCCAATATTAGGAAGATAAAGAAGTCAAGTTAAATAAAACGTCCCAAAATGGAGTCCAGCCCAAACATGGTGAACATGATGAATAAAAAATGACAAAAATATTTAAACCAAACTCGTGAGCCTAAAAAAAGCACAAAGTTCGACGGAATCCAGCCAAAAATAGAAAGTCTATACTGTTGTTCCGTTTCCACTAGTCCGAGTTTTGATATATTTAGAAGATAGATGACAAGCAATCAAACAAATATACAAACAGGATACGGTGGAAAATGGCGGACCCTTGAATAAAGGCCCAATAGTCCCTCACACAACTCTGTATGCAGCTAATCACCACACCCTAGGCTTAGGGCATTAATTAGATTGATCGATTCATCTTCATTCTGAAACCAAATGTAAATGACCCCCAGAACTAAACAGTACCTTTAGAGCCGTTTCGTCTCAGCGCCGACAGAAATACCATACCGCATACAAAGTGCAAGTAGCTCAAAAATATCCCAATTGGTTTGTTCACAGTAAAACACAATGGTTTCAAAAGAAACCTGAATTCTTCATGTCAAAGTGACGTTAGACCAGAAAATATAGAATATCCACATCATTTGGGGATTCAATAATGGCTCCCAGTTTGCAGTCATCTGCAAACTTTGTTAGCCAGAGTCCCTTAGTGTTGGCCTGGACTTCAGAGAAGTAGATGCCAAACAAGAGTGGTCCCAGGACTGAATCCTGAGGTACTCCATTTGTCACTTGTCTGGAGCTGGATTTGGAGTCGGCTACTTTTACAGTCTGGGTTCTGTCAGTTGTCAACCCATCGAGTGATGTAGGGATTTATGCCCAGCTTAGTAAGTTTATCTATGATTCCAGAGTGGGGGATGGTGTTGAAGGCCTTGGCGAGGTCCAGATAGGCTGTGTGGACCTCCTTACCCTCGTCCACAGCTCTGGAGACCGACTCGAAGAAGTCAATCAGATTCAGGAGACAAGATCGGCCCTTCACAAACCCAAACTGGGTGGGGTCCAGTGTCTGGAGGTTGCCAATGTCTTTGTTTATACGTTCCATGATAATGCGTTCCATGCCCTTGCAGATCAGGCTTGTCAGACTGATGGGACGGTAGTTCCCAGGATCCAAGGTGGATCCTCCCTTGTGGAGCGAGATAACTGTAGCTGTGCGCCACTCAGTGGGCACGAAGCCTGAGGCGAGGCTATAATGAAACATGACACTTAGGTGGGGTGCCAGTTCATTTTGTAGTTCATGAAGTACACAGCCTGGGATGTCATCTGGTCCCATGGATGCTGTATTCTTAGCTTTGGAGAGTGCTGTTTCTACCTGTGTGGCTGTGATTATTGGAATTTGGCAATCTTTTGGTATTGAGATGGGCCCTTTAGGGGGTGAGAGGGGAGTGAAGTTGGCACTGAATCAATCTGCCAGGATATTGGCAATATCCTTGGGATCAGTATATTTAATGCCATTCTGTTGTAGTTCAGAGCAGATCTGAGCATTGCCATTTAGATTCTTGACATAACTATAGAATGCTTTGTGGTTGTCTTTGGAATCTTTGGCAATTTTATTTTCGTAAACTAGCTTTTGAGGATTTTATGAGGGATCTCAGCTTCTTACTGAGGCTGGTGAGGGAGTTTTGCATCCTGGGATTTTCTTCTTTTCTGCAACAGTTTCTTCCTTCTGTTGTATAGTTTGTTTATAGCAGGGGACCACCAGATGGGCTTCCTTTTTGGAGAAGAGCATCTTGGTTCTATTTGGGATGGCACGATTCATGCACGAGTGGATGTGCTTGTACAGTGCCTTAGTGTACGATTCTGCAGTCGAACTTCCTGATCCTATCTGAGTGGGTGTTGTGAAGTTTGTCACTTCTGACTTCAGTAGCATGAAGTTGGCTTTGGAGAAGTTTTTTAAGGTGGTTTCCTTACTGGGGGGTGGGGATGGGATGTGGATGTCAAGGGTGATTTGCTTATGGTCAGACCTGACCAATGAGGGGGTGACCATTGGTGTGGAGCATCTAACTCCCATGTTGGTAATGACCAGGTCTAGGATATTGGAGCCCCTGGTGGGACAATAGATTAGTTGATCCAGGGCGTTGGAATTTTTGAATTTCAGGAACCGTTGGGAAAAGGAGTTGGTACCCGAGTAGTTTTCCCAATTAATGGCAGGGTAGTTGAAATCACCTAGTATTAGGGTGTTTGGTTGTATCTTAATATTTTCCAGTATGTTTAGTAAGGTGTAGTGAGAATCTTCGGGTATGGTGGGGGATCTGTAGCAAGGTACAATTTGGATTGCAGTCTTACCTAGTGTTAGTTGCACCTGGAGAATTTCAGATGCATTGTATTGGGCAACTAGCCTGGAGGTGTGAATATCCTTGGTGAATATGGACACTCCTCCACCTTTAGTGTTTCAGTCTTGGTTTTGTGGCCGAAAAGTGTGGTAGGAATTGTAGCCTGGTACTGCATGGGTGCTCTCTGGAGCCTTGAACCAGGTCTCAGTCACTGCACAGATATCGATGTTCTCCATTTTTAGGAGTGCCTCGAGAGAGTGTATTTTGAGGTTTAGACTTCTAGCATTGAGTAGCATTACCTTCAGATTTTGCATGCTTGTATCTGTTACAGTGGTGGTTTTATCCTTTGAACCTTGCCTAAAAAATGCACTATAGGGGTGGCAAAAGCTTTAGCCAGTAACTTGAATCCCAGGGGTGACAGGTGCAGACCATCTCTGGCAAAGCATCGTGGTTTGTCGATCATGTCTTCCCAGGCAGACAAATACTGGATCCCCTTTGAATGACACCAGAAGCTTAGCCAATTGTTGAAGTCAATCATTTTGTCCTTATACTGTGGTATCATTCTGGGCAAAGGCCGGATGCTGCTCAGGGCTAGGGTCATACCTGCCTGTGTCACATGATCCAAGAGCTCTTCCATGTCTCTTTTCATGTAGTTCAGGGAGGTACGTCTCAAGTCATTTACTCCAGCATGGACAATGACAGAGTCGTATTTGTACTTGTTGTGGAGTGACCTGAGTGCATGCGTTATGTGGTGGATCCTGGCACCCGACAGGCAGCTGACTGTAATTTTCTCCTTGTTCAGCCTGGTGAGTGGGACATCAGTGTGCCTGACTATAGAGTCACCTATGACTAAAGTGTTGGGTACATTATCTTGCCTTAGGGGCTGTTGTTGGGTGGCACACTGGTGTTATGAGCTATGTGTCACTTTGGTTGTGACTGGTTTTTGTTTGCGTTTCGGCTTCGGAGGTCCTTGTTGCTTGGCAGGTTAATGTTAAGGGCCTCCACATATGTGGGTTTAGTGTTGCTATGTGTGGGAGTTGATGGTGTGGGTTTTGAAGGGCTATGAGTTGCTAGAGGTGTAATGCAGGTGTTAGCCTTCTCCTCTTGACTGGCTAACACAGTCTTGACCGGAGAGAGCTTTGCTTCCAGTTTGGCTATGTAAGTGCATCTCTTGCAGGTTGTAGTGTTGGGTGGTAGGAGGAGAGGATTGTCTGTGTACATGAGGCAGTTGCCGCATTGCCCAAGTATGCCCAGATTCACCAGGTGGACAGGAGAAACCACCAGAAGCTGACCTTTGGACATGTCTGTTTAGGTGCTTTTTTGTAAGGTTTAAGAGCTGTTTTCCCTTACCTTTGCAAGGTACTTTGCAATTGTAGGCTGTTTAGTGCCTATGATTAATTTCTCCTTATTGACAAGGAGAGCTGAGTGCTGAGTGCTTGTATCAGTTTCAGGCTTCCTAGTGCTTTACAGCAGGTTCTAGAGCAAGTGCTAGTCACAGGGGTTCAGATTTTAGTGTTACTACTGAGAAACCAGCTAGTTTTAAGGGAAAATTTGAAGAGCAGACTTTCTGGCACCTGCAGTAGTTTAACTGTAGCCTCGTAGTGCTGCACGATGTGAAAAATGTGCAAACACACGCGTTTTTAAGCCAGAAAGTTGAAAGGGACAGAAATCACCCCAAAAAGGCCAACAAAATTACAACTTCAGAGCTGGAAACCACTCCTCCAGCGCCAGACAGGCAGCACAATGCTCACCAGTCCCACTGGTAGACAGTAGGACTTCCCTCTGCCACAGCAAGGTCTGGATAGCTCTGAGCACAGAAAATAAAGTCCTGAGACAAGCAAGGCCTGGGATATGGACTGGCTAGAAAAGGTGGGAAACGAGCAAACAAGATAGTATATATATATATATATATATATATATATATATATATATATATATATATATATATATTGTTGTTGAAACAGGCTAAACGATGGAATAATACAGTAAATAAACACAGAAAAGTCTAACACACGAGTGTGTAGTCCTAAACAGTAAATGCAATTAAAGCTCTACACAATTAGTAATTTAAAACTTTTTAAATGAAGCAAGGCAAGTGCACAATTGAAAAATGATTTAAGTGGCAGTAATACAGCAGAATAAGTAGCTAGTCTACATATACAGAGAGGTCTATATATACAGAAAAGCAGCTAAAACACACAAATACTTCAGATGAAGTGCAACCTAGAGCACTTGAGTTGTAGCAATATTAAGGCAATTACAGTTATAATAAATGCTCTAAAATATACTCTATATTTCCAAAATGTTTGAGAAGCACAGTCAGAACATAAGGTAATTTTGAAAGGGAAAAAGGAGAAACAGAAGGCCTTATCAAATGTTCTCTCTGTATTAGGTAGAATGAGCTAATGACACTAGACTGGGAGGAGTGTCCCAGATCAGATTTATAGTAGGGCCTGGCAACTGCAAAGCCACCAAGTATAACACAAGACACCAACAGGGAGGGTGGGTGGCGAAACTAAAGCTATTAGCCTACAAAGCACTAGAGAAAGCCACAAAATGAAAGTTTTTAAACAGATAAAGATTTGTAAAGATACACAATGATTTAACTGCAAACAAATCAGTTACCCGTGCAGATTACAATAAAAGTGCTATATATAAATTGCTAGAAACAATAAACTGTATAAATAATTGAAAAAAAAACAGGATACTTGTATATCTCAGCTAAGAGTTGGAGTCAACACCTCTCAGCCACTCTGCTTAGTGTGTATAGATAGAAACTCTCTCAAAGTTAGGGCTTAAATACCAGAACAACAACTTTTTTTTTTTACAAAAACACAAAAGAACCAGCGCCCACTAGCCTGCAGCTATTAGCCTACAAAGCACTAGAGAAAGCCACAAAATGAAAGTTTTTAAACAGATAAAGATGTGTAAAGATACAGAATGCTTTAACTGCAAACAAATCAGTTACCCGTGCAGATTACAATAAAAGTGCTATATATAAATTGCTAACAACAATAAACTGTATAAATAATCGAAAAAAAAAAACAGGATACTTGTATATCTCAGCTAAGAGTTGGAGTCAACACCTCTTCTGTGTTTTGTTTATTTTTAATCAGCTTTGAGCACATTTGACTTATTTTTTTCCTCTAGATTACTGGAAGTCATATCTTGCACCAAAGTCTCACCCAGTGTTTTTCCTCACTTTTTTGGTTAATTTTCTTTCAGGTTCTCCAAATTTCTCCTTAGCTGGCATCCAGGCAGTGCAACTACTAGCCAGTTATCGTTACCCAGAAAGACAAATTCACTGGCTCTCTTTTCTAAATTTCTGTCTTCACACTGGGAGAGCTGAAATTAAGCTGTCACTCAATGTGCAACCATCTTGGAAGCACAAATGATACCTGTCAATCTGTAGAAGCTGAATTTTCAGCTGCTAAAGACTTCAGCCTTACCACTGATTGCAATTTAAGTTTTAGGTCAAATGCTATAATACATAAGAAGAGGGCAAATTATTAGGTTTGTTTGCTTGCTTATTCAATTATCTATTTATAAGTATTTGTTAAGGCTACAGTACTGGTCCACATGGACCTTTTTCAGACACAACCTGGGAGTGCTGTATGTTGAAGCAATTTGCTTTGAGTCACTCAGCTGCCATAGTGGATAAAGTCTTGGCCTCACAGATAAAAGGCAGAGTGTTCAGCCCTGACCTGCAATAACTGCCTGTGTGGCGTTTGCATGTTCTTTCTGTGTCTGTAGGGCTCCTCCCACCTCCCTTCCTAAAAAAAAAAAAAAAAAAAACACAACTGTTTTTTTAATAACCTTAAGAATGTAAGATACTGGGTTTAAACCCATCATTCTCAGTTCTCAGCTGAGCTTGAGAGATACAACTGATTGCACCCAAAATTAAATTAAGTAATGTGCAGCAGCATGGATTACATGGTGTCTATCCGTGGAAGAATTGTTTAGACCAACCACTTCATGCACCAAATGTTGTGCACAGTCTCTTAGACAAGAGAACACAGAGCACAGGCTGTGTACCCTGTCAGGGCTAGAAAATCAGCAGTATAAAAAAATGTCTCTTTTGATTTGATCATGTCAGCTAATGCACGTGTGTGTGTGTGTGTGTGTGTGTGTGTGTGTGTGTAAGTAATTAAATTTGTCAAATGTTCACAATATCAAACTTTCATAACACTGAACCAACTTTTTTGCTGGTTGCCAAGATTTGTAGGGATCAGGAGTCTGCCTTTTCCCCAGTGTGGTATGATCTAGGAGTCAGTATATATAATATACAGAGGATATGAGGGGTTTATTGGTATCTTCAGGCCAATAAAGACAAAAAGTGAAAAATCATGTGCATTCAAAAGTTACATAGTTGAAACACTGGTATGCCCATAAGGGTCATTTGCATACATCCCATGGGCTCCACTACAGGAGTTCTGAATTAACACACAGTGAACAGTCTAGCTTGGCTGGTTGCTTTTCACAATTTATGCATGTGTGCGTGTGTGTATCTGTATATATATATATATATATATATATATATATATATGGTTCTACCTCACTTCAACGACACGCCGGAACATCGGCAGGGAAATCGCGAGCCCCAGAAGACCGACGCGACGGGACCTAGAAGATCGACAAGCAGAAGACCGACCCGACGGATGAAAGCACCGACGCCGAGGATGCCGACATGGGAAAAGGCTGTGTAAGTATGCAGTAGTGACGGACGTTAGGGTGCGAGTAAGGTAAGTGTGGATAGGGGTGGGTTAAGTGAGTTAGGGTTAGGGAGCGGGTCAGGTAAGTGTGCGGTAGTGATTGTGTTTGGGTTAGGGGCGGGATAAGTGAGTTAGGGTTAGGGAGCGGGTCAGGTAAGTGTGCGGTAGTGATTGTGTTTGGGTTAGGGCGGATAAGTGAGTTAGGGTTAGGAGCGGGTCAGGTAAGTGTGCGGTTGTGTCGGACCTTAGGGTTAGGGTTTGGGTTAGGGTTGTAGGTAGTTGTGTATGTGAGGTTTAGTGTGGGTTTGTATGGATTTTGGTGTGCTTGTGTTGTGTATGTGGTTTTTGGATGGGGAATGTGTTTTGTTTGTTGATTGTGGTGTGTGAAGTGTATGAGGTTTCGTGTTTGTGTACCGTCGGTTATTTCGTTGTCGGGCATGTGGGATTTCGTGTTTTTGTACTGTCGGTTATGTGGTTTTGGTGATTGCGTTGTTGGTGTTTTGGTGTTTCGTTTATGTGAGGTAGAACCATATATATATATATATATATATATATATATATATATCTGTATGAAGAGAGAGATGGACGTGGATAATTACACACACACACACACACACACACACACACACACACACACACACACACACACAGTTATTGATGTAGTACTTATAGTTCCTATACTGTTCAACTTTGTATTTTAATTTTGACTTACTGACAACGTTTGGTTGTTTAAATATGCTGATGATATTAAAATTGGAGCACTGTTAACATCATTACCACATTATTTAGCTATTAATTCATACTTGCATGAACTATATGAATGGTTAAATAAAATCGGTCTTAATATCAATCCATCTAAGAGTAGTGCTATGTATTTTGGTCATTTCAGACCTTTACAACCTTTTATTTTTGGAAATCATACTACACAGGAAGTGACTGAGTACAAACATCTTGGTGCATACGTTAAGTTCTAACTTAACAGTTTAAAAATGTATACGCTGTTAAGGTAAAGGTCATGCATCTCACAGGCCTCGTTCTGACAAAATCTTGTCCAAGGAAAATAAAATACATCTGTCTTCCAGGCCTTCTTGTATGGAGTCATGAAGAAGAATTTTACTAACTTATTTTAGTGAGCATAGGTAAACAGAGCTATTTGAGGTATTTCCCACAGCTGGATTGATTCTTTGAAGAACCACTGATTCAGTTTCCATTCTTGGGGGGTCTGTCTTGGCTCTGCTCAACTTGTCTGCCACACAATTTTGTTCTGACAGGCATGCCTGTAGAGTGAAATTGTGTGGAAAAGCTATATCTCAAGCTATCATGGCTAGTCTCCACAGAGGGTAAGATCTGGTTCCTCTTTGCTTGTTTACGAACTAAATTATTGAGGTGCTGTCTGTAAACACTTGAGCTCCTGGGGACCACAGATGGTTGAGAAAACTGAGACAATTTTTAAGAGATAGCATTTTTTTATGTCACTGTGTTTTCGTCTGTCTTTTGTGTTCCAAAGATCCTGCACTTTTCATTCCATAGACTCTGGTCCCCATGCAAAGTCTGACATGGCTGTCGTGACTGACTGTATAGGAAGGGAGAACAACAGACCAGGATTCTGAGAAAATTAGTTCCTCCACTGCAAAATCTCCCTTTTCACAAATCCCAAAACTGGAATTTGAAATGTCAGAGGATGCTTGATAATGATGGAATCATAGACATTTCACATACCATTGGATTTTTCCTAAAGTGGAATCTTACCAGAGGTATCATGAGTATCAGAGACACTATGCGACCCAGATTCCTGAGGAATTCTATTGCTGAGACAGCAGTCTGAGTGGAAAAAACTCAGGAATAGATCTAAATATCTATTTTCCACAGGAAGACTTCTGTAAATTTCTATAGGAATCCCAACCTGTGTAGGGGATCACTCATCCAACTGGGAGAACCCTTGCACCTTGAAAAAAAAACTCTGCAAAGATAAACAAATCATCTAAATAAGGAAAAATGTGAATATCTTGCAGTCTGTAGTAGGCTACAACAGGTGCCAGACACTTTATTAATACCTTTGCAGTAGTAGTTAGATCAAATGGTAATGCAGAGAACTGATAATGTGATCCAGAACACCTTAAGAAATATCTGAGAAATGGATCTACATGAAAGAGATGATATACATCTTTTAAATCTATGGTCATTAAAAAACTCAAATGGGAAATAGGGGTAACAAGTTGTGAAGAGACAGTATTTTGAACTTGGGTAATGTCAGAAACAGATTCAGAAAAGAATGATCTAGGTCTGTTTTCCAATAATCTTCTTTCTTTGGCACCAAGAACATCCTGGAATAGACTTCCAAGATATCTGCACATTGAAAAGAGAAACTCAACAGAGAAGGCCAGTAGAGTTTTGTATTTATGGGAATCCTTCATTAACCTGCTTATAAGTGTACTACCTGGATGTCAGGTAAAAAGAAACACAGAGCACCTGGGAAAAAATAAGCTACAAAAAGTGAGGAAGTAACACTGAATGGGGAAAGGTCTGCAGCTGTTCAGCAAAAAGCAATGCAACCTCCAGACGTGAATTCCAGTAACCTATATGAAGATATATGACAACTGCATACAGACCTGGTTAAAATAAATGAAACACTGATTGAATATATCAACACAAACACCAAAAGACTGAAAAAGATGGAAGAAGTTTTAAACTACTCAGATGAGGTGACAAAGCTGGAAAAATCAGACGCTGAAAGAAGAAAAGGCTGGCTGAATATGAGACTGCTCAGGAAGACATGTTTCAAAAAATAATAGAATTAGAGGACAGAGCACGTAGGGAAAACCTGAGATTTTCAACCATACCAAAGGACCTGGTAGGAACAGACTGCATTAATTTTATGAAATCACAAATAAGCAATTGGACTGGTATTCTACAGCAGGAGTTGCTAGATGAAAGGGCACATTGTGTGTATGCTCCAAACCTGGCTATGAGAAAACAGCTAAGACCTTTAATAGTAAATATGCAATCCTACCAGCAGAAGGAGTTCATTCTGACAAAACTGTGGCAGAGGGACAAAATATTAAAAGTGAGAGACAGCAGAATGTTTGTGGAGAAAGATTATTCACTGTACACTAGGCAGAAGAGGATTAAATTCATTCCACTATTCAGTGAATGTCAAGAAGCAGGTGTGAGATTCAAATTGCTATACCCAGCTGTCTTCAAGGTATTCTTTCCTGGTGGGACAAAATAATTTTTTTGTGAAATACATGCTAAGGAGGAACTACAAAAGTTTGTCTAACAAAAAAGTGAGCTGTGAAACAGAAGAATATTCTGCTTTTCTTCTTCTGGTAATAAAGATCACCAGAGAGAGAGACTGCACTTGTTAAACCTTTTCCTCTGTTTCAACGAAAAATGTTATCGGGAAGGAAGGAAGCATGAGAGTTAACTAGAAGGATCAAAAGTACATTGGAAATGAAGCAGAGACAGGATCTGGGAGATGGACATGAACTGTAATAAAACCAGTAACTTAATATGGTATTACAATGCAATAATTTTATTTGTGAAATACGACAGAACAAGAAAATCTGGAAATACTAGACGTTTTCAGAATTTTTTTGACTTCTGGGGGACTCTAAATTATATGCTATACTTCGTGTCATTAATGTTCAGAAAAATGCATTGGGGAGGGGAAGAGAGGGAAGAAAGTTAACTGTAAGTAAAGAAAACATTTTTTTTCTTAATAGTACTATTTTTGCAGTGTATGGTTTTCTTTGCGTGCTAGAAAGTAAAGTTTTCTCAGTTATTTTTAAGTGTAATGGGGACTGTAAATAGGTGCTGCTGTTCTTTTTTTCCTCCCTTCTTTCTTTTTCTTTTTCAGTTTTAAGAAATGTAGGCACTACAATGTAAAAAAGCCTGGTTAAAAGAGCAAGACAAAAGAAAAACTAATGTGCTTTTTCTCATTCTTACATAGGGGAATAACTGGATTGCGGACCTTAGATTGATTTAGTAACAAGTTTTAAGAAAAAGCAAGTAAATGAAACAGAATATTATTGGACTTTTTTCTAGCAAATGAATGCATGCTTACTAGCAATTCTGTATCTGGGCCTCATGTCTCCATGGAAACAATATGATAAAGAGAGAAATTGACTGTCTGGTTCTCATATCTCCATGGAGACAACCTGATAAAGAGAAATTGGTTACAGCCTGGTGGAGAGTGATTAGCTAGGGGAAAAAAGAAAAGAGAAACAAGCTAGGAGATAACGTCCTCTGAAAGCATTCAGGGGTTTTCCAGCTGGAAGAGATATAAAGATAAGACAAAACCAGTTAACACTTAGAACGGCTGCAGCATGCATCTTAGAATGGATAACTTTTCTTTCAAGTTAACTAGAGTCTGTGAGTGTGGCTGTCAGTTTGGGACATTTGTTCCTATTAGGAGGGTAAAACTTCAACATTTGAAAGATGTGCATAGTTTTGTGTGTTAGCATTAAATTAATAGGTTTTAGGGGGTACTAGGCTTTTTTTTCATAGGTTGGTACTAGGTTATTTGCCCAAAGGCATTTATAAGCCTAGCCAGAATGTGTTGGCTTTCACCGCACTCTTAGATTAGTTCCCTGTGCCTCTGTCCAGCAGAGCCACTGAAGTGATCCCCAAAATAAACTTTGTTTCCCATCCACTCGTCAAGGTTTCTTTTGAAGAGTATTAGCAAGGAGCTCTGCCTAATGAAGATTGGGATCTTGTTCCAAAGCATGGGAAGTCTCTGGGACAGGAATCTATCCCTCCAGCACATCCTATTTATTGTTGTGGTGAGGTTTAGATCCCTAGAGCGTGTGGCTCGAGGGGATAAGGTTTTCTTTAGGTGGAGCATGTCCATCAATTCTGGGTTAGACATGGCCTTGTATGTCAGGCAGAGATCACCTCTGAGTAGGCGGTATGCAACCGAGTACAACTGGAGTTTCTTCAGTCGAGCTGCATAGGGCATCTGTTTGAGGCCAGTGATCCTCTTGGTGAGGTACTTCTGTGGTCTTTCCAACTGCTGCAGGTGTCTTGTAAGGTACATCCCAAATGGGGTGTTGTACTCTATGATGGGTCTGATGAGTGATGAGTAGAGGGTCACTATAACCTCTTTTGATCTGGATGCGAACCCTTTTGTGATTAGGTGGGCCACGTAGAAGGATTCTCTAACCACTCTGGCAATGTGATTATCAAAGGTGAGATTACTATCTACTTGGGTCCCCAGATCCCTTATTACGTCTTCCGTATTTAGGGGGCTATTACCTATGTGGTAATTTGTGGTACTTTGTTTTTTCCAAAGGGGATGACTGTGCACTTTTTGGCATTTAGCTTGAGGCCATGATTTTGACACCAGGTATCCGTCTCAGTGATACCCTTTTGGAGGATGTCTGTGTCAGCCGGAGAGTCAATTGTAGTCCCTAGTTTGCAGTCGTCTGCGAACTTGGTCAGCCATAGTCCTCCTGTGCTTGCCTGTACCTCTGAGAAGTATATGCCGAACAGGAGGGGTCCTAGGACTGAGCCCTGGGGAATGCCACCTGCAACTGGTTTAGAGTCGGACCTAGCTCCCGCAACTCTCACCATGTGGGTTCTGTCCGTGAGCCAGTTGGCAACCCATCTCATGACATAGGGGTTTATGTTCAGGCTGGTGAGCTTGTCTACAATACTAGAATGGGGAATGGTGTCAAAGGCCTTAGCGAGGTCTAGGTAGGCTGTGTGTACCACCTTTCCCTCGTCTATAGCCTTGGTAGCTGTCTCAAAGAAGTCCACCAGGTTTAGGAGGCATGATCTGCCCTTAACAAAGCCAAACTGGGTAGGGTCCAGTGTTTGGAGGTTCCCAATGTGTCTGTTAATGAGTTTCATGATGATGCGCTCCATAGCCTTGCAGACCAAGTTAGTCAGGCTTATAGGGCGATAGTTCCCAGGGTCTGTTGTGGCTCCACCTTTGTGGAGCAGAATAACCGTTGCTGTGCGCCACTCTATGGGTATGTAACCTGTGGAGAGGCTGAGTTTGAACACTGTGTTTAGGTGAGGGGTTAGTTCATCTTTGAGCTCGTGTAGGATGCAGCCAGGGACACCGTCCGGTCCCACTGATGCTGTGTTTTTGGCTTTGGAGAAGGTTGTTTTAACCTGAGTGTCTGTGACTTCAGGAACTCTTCTACATTCTTCTGGTATGGTTATGGGCCCTTTTGGGGGTGGGGGGGGTGAGGTTTGTGCTGAACCTGTCTGCCAGGATGTTGGCGATATCGGTCAGTTCAGTGTATTTTGTGCCATTCTGTACTAACTCCGAGCAGATCTGAGCATTGCCACTTAGATTCTTGACATAGCTAAAGAATGCCTTGTGGTTATCCTTGGAGTTCTTGGCAATTTTTCTTTCAAAGCTCGCCTGGGATGATTTTATGAAGGATCATAGTTTCTTGCTGATACTGATCAGGGATGTCTTCCCTTCTTGGGATTTTACTCTTTTCTGTACTAGTTTCCTCCTTCTATTGTATAGCTTGTTCATGGCAGGAGTCCACCAGACTGGTTTCCTTTTCTTAGAGGAGTGAGTCTTGGTTTTGCTTGGGATGGCACGATCCATGCATTCTTGTAGCTGCCCGTAGAATGCATTAGTAAAGGATTTTGCAGCTTGGACAGTGTTATCCTTCAGCATGGGGGCTTTGAAACTTCCCACCTCGGTCTTAAGTAATGTGAAGTTTGCTTTTGAAAAGTTTTTCATGGTGGTCTTGTCCAAGGGTGGGGGCGGAATATGGATATCCAAAGTGATTTGTTTATGGTTAGATCTAACCAGCAAGGGGTTGACCTCTTGTGTGGAACACTGGTCGCCAATGTTGGTGATGACCAGGTCCAATATGTTGTCACCTCTGGTGGGAGTGTTGACCAGTTGAACCAGGGTGTTTGGGTTTATAAATTCTAGGAAAAGTTGGGAAAGGGAGTTAGTACTTGAGTAGTTCTCCCAGTTAATGTTTGGGTAATTGAAATCACCCAATATTAGGGTGTTTGGTAGGACCTTTATGTTTCCCAGTGTTTTCAGAAATGCGGAATGGGGGTCCTGGGACATGGTGGGTGATTTGTAGCAAGCTACAATCTGAACTGCAGTTTTGCCCATTGTTGGTTGCACGTGGATGATCTCTGAAGCATCGTGTTGTGCCACTAACCTGGAGGTGTGGGTATCCTTGATGAGTATTGGCTACGCCCCCGCCTTTTGTATTTCGGTTTGGGTTCTGTGGCTGAAATGTATGGTATGAGTTGTAGCCTGGTAATGCTGGGGTACTCTCTAGAGCCTTAAACCAGGTTTCTATTACTGCACATATATCGATTTTCTCCATACTGAGGAGTGCCTCGAGTGCATGTATTTTTGCTAGAGGGGTTTCAATAAAACAAAAAGTTTTGTAAGATGTGGTATAGGCTCAAATGGATGTGACAAGAAAACAACTATATAAAAGTTTAACCTCCCAAATAGTGTATGCATGTAATACAAAAGGTACAGTTGTGTACACTTACCATAAATGTAGATGTTCAAGTGTATTCACTGTTGCAGTCATCACATTAGGGTTATCCCTGCCAGGGTAGCCCTCGGCCGGCTCGAATACCAGAGACTTAGTATTTCTGCATCGGTTGCTGTAGCTTGAGGACTGGCGTCAGATCGTCAGTGGTATAAAGTAAGGCAGCCAATGCCATTTTATCAGTCTTTCTTGCTGTGGAGCCTGAAGCAGAAGCAGTTTGCACAAGTGCCGGTCGGCCACTACCTGAGTTTTCGTTTCTGAATTGAAGTTGAAGTCTTCTAAAGCTAAGTACCCTGTTGGGGATCCTTTTTTCTTGCACTAACCAATGTCAGAAAAAGTTAACAATTGTCTTGCCTGTGGAAAGCAAATACCACACTGAAACTTCCACTCTTACTGCGCCACTTGCCTAGGCCCAGACCACGACGTTCCCCGTTGTCACTTCTGTGATTTGTTTAACGTCAGAACTATCCATCGTCGGGCCGTTACTATAGCCAGATATTTTCGTTTACAGTCCTCGAATTCCGATATCGCTTCGATAAGCCATCCGACAGCAGATCTTCCGAAAAAACGTAAAGATCAAGAAAGACTGCACAGGTCTAAACCTTCCGACGACGCTTCCGTTAAGCTAGTCGTCAATCCTGTGGTACTCAGTGAGGCGCTTTCACAGCCCCTGATGCCCACTTCAGTTTTATTTATTTATTTATTGACATTTGTTAACCGGGTTTGTCCAAC
This sequence comes from Protopterus annectens, assembly GCF_019279795.1. Lineage (NCBI taxonomy): Eukaryota > Metazoa > Chordata > Ceratodontiformes > Protopteridae > Protopterus > Protopterus annectens. Next base: position 1,299,252,033 of record NC_056733.1, read on the forward strand.
TGGGCTTGTGGCCCATTTTCAGTGGAGACCTGAGGAGAAAAACTCCAGTAGTACATTTTAAACAAGTACAATTTTAAACAATATTGATATAATAGCAGTTATAACAAAAAGATTCACATATGTTGGGTTACATGCATAAAGTTAAAGTTGCATTAAAAGGACGCTAAGAAAAGAGAGGAATTTAAGGAATGGGTAGTGGAGATTATTCAGGAGCTATTAGAGAAGACAGAAATTACTTCAGAAAATATAGCTCGGGAGTGGGATAAAATTAAGATGGAGTTTAAAAATAGTTCAGAAATAGAAAGGGAGCAATGTTCAAGTAACAAGAATTATTTAGAGGGACTGACAAATGTTAAAGTATCGCAGAACAGGGGGAATCTCACAGAACAAGAACAGGATCAACTGCAGAATGCTAAGCAGAAAAGGAGGGATTACCTCAGTAATATACAAGAGTTTAGAATGACTGCTGTTAAGCAACTGTTTTTTGATAATAACACTACAAAACAAAAACTTTTAGCTCAACGAGTCAGGAAACAGAAAGTAAAAAGGGCTCTCACCAAGCTTAGGGAGCCTATAACAAGGAAGGTATCCTGTAGCGGTATTAGAAATATTCTGGAAATCCTATGAAAGTCTGTATAAAGCAGAGACATGGAAATTAAGAAAAGATACAAATGGAAATGTTTAGGAAGATTTAAATATGCCAAGGTTAAAGCTAAATAAGCTAAATTACTAACAGTTAGGACAGGATGAGATGAGATAAAAACTGTGATGCATAACAAGAAGTTATGTACTCACCATAACGTTCAATGTATGTAGTCCATCTCGCCTCACACTCTTACCCGTGGGTTCGGAGCCGAATGTCGGCTCTGACTTGGCCATACTTTTTTAGCTCAAAGTCTTTCTATTGGCTGGGCTAAGATGGTATCCCATGCTGCACTGCTCTCTATCCCCAGATCTAGTTTGCTGCGAGCACCAGCACTCATTCTCCATGCATAACAACACCTAAGGAAAGGAAAAAACAAACCAAGAATGAAGGGAGCTCTGAAACCAGACCTAACCTCCAGATCCTCCAGGACGGGGGAAGGAGGGGAGGTAAGTAAGAATGTGAGGCGAGATGGACTATATACATCGAACGTTATGGGGAGTACATAAATTCTTGATGTTATGTAGTCCAATCTCGCCTACATTCTTACCCATGGGACAGTGTCCCCAGCACCTAAATCCTGGGAGGCTCAGTGGAAAATACTCCTGAGCACTGTGGAACCAAAGGAAGACCTGCCCCTAGATACCACATCTAACTTGTAATGAGTAACAAAGGTGTGAGGAGATGCCCAAGTAGCCGCAGCACAAATATCATTCATAGACAATCTGGCCTGAAAAGGTGTAGATGTAGATACAGACCGAGTGGAGTGAGCCTTCACCCGGAACGGTAAATCTTTTCCCCCGAGGTATAAATGAAAGAAATACAACTGGAAATCCACCTGGACAACGTGACTTTGGAAACAGCAGACCCAATTCTGTTTTCCGAAAATGAAACAAACAACTGATCAGATTTTCTGAGACCTTTCGTTCTGTGCAAATAAAAACTTAATTGTCTGTACACATCCAATTGATGAAATTTGAATTCTGCCTTAGGTTCATAGGTTCATAGGTTCATACTAGGCTATCTGCCCAAGGGCATTTATAAGCCTAGCCCATAGTTATGTGGCTTTCACCACCCCTTTAGTTTGAATAAAAACTATGCCTATCATTTTTCTGTGCCTCTGTCAAGCAGTGACACTGAAGTAATCCCTGGGGTATATCTGCGATCTCCCATCCATTGGTCAAGATTCCTCTTGAACAAGGCCAGCGAGGTGCTCTGCCTCACATGTACCGGGATTTTGTTCCAGTTTGAGAACTGGGGAAAAAACACTGGCTATTCAATAGATTGGTTAAGGTTACTGACTGACGCTACTTTGGGAAGAAAGGATGGGTTTGGTCTGAGAGAAACCCTGTCCTTATGAAAAATCAAATAAGGGGGTTTGATTGATAAAGTTTGAAGCTGCGAAACGCATCTGGCTGCCATGATGGCTACCAAAAAGACAGTCTTCCAAGTTAAGAATTTTAAATCGCAAGTGGCTGCAGGCTCAAAGGGGGGTGAAGTAAGACCCTGTAGAACAAAGTTTAAGTCCCAAGGCATAACAGGTTCAGACATCGGAGGACAAAGTAACAAAGTGCCCTTCAGGAAAGCCTTACAGAGTCTATGTGCCATCAGACTAGGTTCATCTGCGACATGAAAGGTAGAAATCACCGCCAACTGGACTTTAATGGTTGCGGCCGCTGAACCCTGATTAAAGAGCATAGACAAGAACTCCAATACAGACAAAATTGGAGCTGTGTAAGGGTCAATCATTTGGGCATGCGCCCAGATTGAAAACCTCTTTTGTTTGCTGTAATAAATCTTCCTGGTCGAGGGCTTATGAGAGGAAGATAAAATATGAACCACCTCCGGCGAAAATTGATGAAGCCTAACTAATGACAGAAGTGGAGTAGCCAGGCTGTCAACCGGAGGGTCCGAAGAGAGGGATTGACCTGCCCTGACATGTGCGTCAGTAAGTCTGGTTGTGGGTCCGGAATCCAAGGAGCATCCATGAGATAGGGATGGAGAAAGGGGAACCAAATTTGACGAGGCCAGTGTGGGGCAATCAGAATAATTTTGCTTCCCAAGGATTGTGCTTTCTGAATAACCTTTGACAGCAAGGGGACCGGAGGGAAGGCATATAGCAGACCGGAGGGCCAATTGTGGACTAGAGCATCCCTGGGTGACTCCCCCTGAGGGGGGAATCAATGTGAAGTTACTGATGCATTTGGCATTGAGGGGGCTGGCAAGAAGGTCGCAGCAAGGCTGACCCCACCTGTGGAAGAACTGCTCCGCAACTTGACAGTTCAGGGACCACACGTAAGGCATCAGAATAGCTCTGCTTAGCCTGTCTGTGATCACACTGGACTGCCCCGGAATGTGCGTTGCCACTAGAAGATGTTGGGAAGACACTGCCACACTCGCATGGCCTCTCTGCAAAGGGGATGAGACTTGTTTCCTCCCTGCTTGGTCAGATACCACACCACTGACATATTGTCTGAGGGGATTGCAATAGTCCCGAGAGGAAGAAAACTCTGAAGTGCTTGCAACGCTAGTAGCACAGCTCTCATCTCCAGGACATTGATATGCAGATGCATCTCGTGCTCTTGCCACGTGCCTTGGACTGTCCTGCCTAGATAATGCCCCCCCACCCCATCTGGGAGGCATCCGTGGTCACGGTGGCAACTGGGGGCGCAGGAACAAAGGGCTTTCCCGCACTGAGGTTGTCGGTGCGAAGCCACCAACTGAGATCTTGTTTGCACCTGTCTGTGAGTAGAATAGGGTGAGAAAGTGGAAGACGGTGAAGAGACCACTGGGCGAAGAGTAGCCACTGAAAGAGCCTCATATGTAACCTTGCCAGAGGGACTAACATAATCGTAGCAGCCATTGTCCCCAACAATTGGAGGACCCATCTTGCCTTCACTCTTTTCAGAGGGAGCAAGGCTTAAACCTGTTATTGTAGGACTCTGATTCTTTCCTGTGGTAGAAACACCCGCATGAGGACGGTGTCTAATTCTGCGCCTATAAAGGTGACACGCTGTGAGGGCAACAAGGCAGATTTTTCCCAGTTCAATGTGATGCCCAACTGTTGACATAGGTTGACAGTAGTGTCCCTGGTCTGAAGTAGTAGATGCCTAGTGGTGGCAGTTAGGAGCCAGTCATCCAGATATGGAAAGACTTGCAATCCCTGACGTCTCAAGTGAGCAGTCACCACTGCCATGCATTTGGTAAATACCCTGGGGGCTGTAGTGAGACCAAAGGGCAGGGCTCAAAACTGAAAGTGATTGGCTCCCAGCCGGAAGCGTAGGTGACTTCTGGATGCCCTGTCCATCTTTATGCAGTAGCAATCATTCTTGAGGTCGATGGAGCACATCCACACTTCTTTTCCCAACAATGGGAAAATAGACTGCAATGTGACCATTCAGAACTTGGACTTTTGTACATGGGTTTTCAGTTAGCTGAGATCCAATATCAGTCTCAGGTCCCCTGTCCTTTTCGGCACCAAAAAGAATCTGGAGTAAGTTCCTAATCCGATCTGGTCTGAGGGGACATGTTGGATGGCTCCTTTTTCTAGCAGCTTTGAAACTTCTGAAGCTGCGTAATCCCTTTGGACTGGGTGGAACATCCAGGATTTTCTGGATTGGACGGGGATTTGACGAGAAGGGAATGACATATCCTCTGGAAATTATTCGTAGAACCCATTGGTCCTGGGTGATATCTTGCCAGGCCTCCGGGTATAATGAGATTCGACCCCTGACTGGCTCCGGAAACGCACAGTCGGGCCTCCCATCAGGAGCAGCGGTAGGGAGAACCACGAAAGGAATCGCGGTCTCCCACGTTGCAAGGGCCTTCTCTGCCCCTAGGGCAGTGTCTCCCTGAATAACCACCCTCTCCCCTGCCTCTGGAGGGGGGCTCACCATGTGCACTGGGAAAAAAACTCTGATTTCTTGAACCACATTTTGCCACTCCTCTGGGCCTTGGGATAAGGCCTAGAGGGAAGGAAAAAATGGACTCCTACGGCAGACAGAGTTTTTCCCTCCTGCTCGCACCTGGTGAGAGTGTCTTTCACCTTGGTTCCAAACAAAGAGGAACCATCAAATGCTGCGTCGGTAAATGAAGACTTGAAGGCCTCCGCGAAATGACAAAGGAGCATCCAGGCCTGCCTCCTAAGAGCAATTCCTGAACTTGCTGCCCTACTCGCTCCCTCAGCTGCGTAGGAGATTAGCCTCATGGTGGAGTTTGCAATAGAACTGAGGGTAGACATCTGAGCATTGACCGTCTGGGCCACCGCCTCAGAAACGTTACCTGTGAGAGTATCTCCAAGCTCCTTGAGGAGATCTCTCTGGAGCCGTGTAAAGTGTGATAAGTAATTCAGTGACTGTAAGGTAAAGGTCGCTGAAGAAAACATACGCTTCCCATACTGGTCCAAAGTCCTAGACTCCTTGTTAGGGGGATGGACGGTGGAAGAAGTCTCAGCTAATTCCTTCTGGGTGGCAGCTGCTACCACCATGGCATCCACAGGGACTCCCTTGGATAGAAATTCCTTATCAGGAGGAGCAGACAAAAATTTATTGGGTCTCCTGGGGACTGGTTCCGCAGAGTCAGGGGTTTCCCACACCCTTCAACAAACCAAATCCAGAAGCTCGTCAAAGGGTGGAGATACCCAGGAGGTGGAGGGTTGAGCACCAAAGGCCTTCAGGAAGACTGACTCCTCCTTGGAGGGGGCTTTGGATGGCCAGTCACCTCTTTGCTTCAAAATCACTAGGATGTCAGAGAAAGAAACATCCTCAGAGGATGACTTAGGGGACCCCTCTGATTCCTCGAGGTTGGTGTCTGATGTGAGAGACTCATCCTGGGAATCTATGTGCTTCCTCTTGCATGTTTTCTTTCTGGGTGGCTCCTCAGGCAAAAACTCTGTGGGGCCTTCAGAAAAATGGGGACCACTCATGGAGGTACCCTGAGGCCTTGGGGCTCCGCTGTCAAGAGATAGATGGTGATCAGAGACCTGCACTGGTGTTGTAGGGGACAGAAAGATCGACCCATATGATGCCACTGACGACCTGGCCGAAGAATGACCATCCTCCGAAGCTAAGACAGGAGTCAGGCTTCCCCGCACCGAAGTGCCGAGAGGGAGACTAGGAGCTGAGAGGTGTCCCAAAGCCTTTCCCTCGGGTCCAACCAAAGAATCCTGAATCCTGAACCCCGTGGATGGCGCCGATGGGGTCGGAGCTGACGTCGGAACTGATAAGCAGGAGGGGCTGTCGGAACCGACCTAGGGACATCACATGGAGCCAATCACTCCTGCTCCAAAAGCTGAGATGTGCTCGGAGGAAGAAGTATCAATGCAGGTTGAGGGACCGGCTCCAGAGTCGATTGGGTCGGAGCCGAGAACAATTTTGCCAGTACCGGTGACTGAAGAAGTCTCTGCACCACTCTATCGACATCCACATCTGATAAGGTCCTGGAAGATTTGGAGGATAGAGAAGGAGATCAAGACCTCCTCTCTGAAGGGGACCTGCGAGGAGGGGATACTGGCTTAATGCTCTGAATAGGTTCCAAGAAGATTGGAGCCGAAGCAGGTTCCATAACCACTGACACTTCCTGCAGCCCTGAGGACAATGGAGCTGAGGATGTCTATGCAGACTTTGTATTTTCTCCGGTGGCTCCGAGGAGACTGATGGAGCCGGAGATCACTTTTTTGCCTTTGAAGATTTTGCCTTAGAGCTGGAAGCACTCTCCAGACCCTCCCAAGTGTTCCCTCATGCAGACTGTAAGACTGCTAATTTGGTTTATTTAGCAGAATGCTCCCTATGTCTAGCGGTTTACTTTGGTAAAACCAATAGAACCTTGCGTGACAGAATGAGGGAACATTTGTATGACATTAGGAAAGGTTCCTTACATAATGCTTTGTCAAAACATGTGTTAGAGTTTGATATTTCTCATATTTTTTGTTTTAGAGTTATTGAGACAATTCAGTTGAGTAGCAGAGGGGGTGATATATATATATACACATACAGAATATAGGGAAGCCCGATGGATGATTATGCTCCGTGCAGATCGGGGCAAGGGTTTGAACGAAAGGTCATCTATTAAACCTATTTTAAAGAAAAGGAGGTTGTTCAAGTAATGATGTGCCATGTGGTGTTTTATGTGGTGCATGTGAACATATCTGGTTATGAGAGATTTTTATTTTTGTATTTTTTATATTTTTATATGAATGGATGTTAGATACACAGTTTTTCATGCCCTTTTTTATACAGTTTTCTGTATAATGATAAGTATTTTAGTTTTATTATTCATACAGATTTTTCATTAGTGTGAAGCTTTGTTTGTCTTTGACAGTTAATTGAATATATAATTGCCAGATTTCTATTGGCTACACCTATTAAGGATGTATTTAAATAGGCTGTGTTTTTGTAGTTGTCATCTGATCTGATGAAGCTATTACAGTGAAAGCGCTTACCTTGTCGACTACAATAAAGGAGTTTTGCTATTTATATTACTGCCTTCTGTTTGGTGCCTTTTTAGTGATTTCTACTGGTTTTTACCGTTGGTGACTGCAGTGCATATTTTGTGGAGTGTGGACCTTGAACTTGGGTAATGACTGTTTCCTTCCGTTGCCAATTGCTACTTCTTTTTCATTATATTTGTGTATTGGTTTAAGCAACGGAGGATTTATCACTCGGTTACCACCTAGTTTGTTTTATTTTTATTTTTCTTATATTTCTGGTGGTTATCCGAGAGAACATGGCTACTGAGAAATCTTCTTGTGTTGAACTGGACTATAATCCTGCTATTAAGATCAATAGTCAGTCAAAAGGAGTTGTTCCTCCGTTTTCTGAGAGGTTTTCGCTGTATTTACAAAAAAAAAGGAACTGTTTGTGGCAGCTTGATGTTCTGGCCACCAGTGATGATGCGGTGAGCGAGACGGGAGATTTGGAGCTTCTCCAACAAACCATGGAGAGTATTGAACATGATTTCTTGAAGCTGAAGTGAATGCAGGCTCAACGACTACATTTTGAACTGTGTCTTGAGAAGAAAGTTGTGCCCCGAGGTCTACGCGTGGTGAACATGCCGACACAAGGGGCACAACATCCCAAACTACTTATCCGGTGGCAAAAGTTGAATTTAGAGGTAAGCGCTAGTTATATGCGCCTCTTGAATGAGTATTTTCTTCCAGAAGAAGATAAGTTAAGGGAGTCTTTGCATGAGTGACAGGAAGCACTCCTTAAAGATTATAGTGTGGATGTTCTGAATCCACTCTGAGAGTCTCCTAGATGGTGTTGCAGTGCTTGAACGTAAGTTGATTTACCAGAAGAAAACAAAATTGTTGCATGACATTAAAGATTTTAAGGCAGGCCATGTCTTTATTTGGCCACGTGCAGGACAGAGAGCTACGGGACATGTTAATAGTTCTACCATTGTGACTAATTTAAATGGGACTGTTCCTTCTGAACAATTGTTGTCAGAACCTTTGGGTTCTATTGTTGATTGCACAAATGAGACTTTGACTTTGCGTGATGATGCTGATAGTATTATAGCTGAAGATGGTACTTCAATTAACTCTGCCTCCCATGGCATTGGACAGAATACCAAGGTGACTTGTATTGTGAACAATGGTCACCGTATGATTAAACAGGGAATGTTGAATGTTAACCCTGGTTTATCACCCAGGGTTGATGGGGTTTGTTCAGATAAACCTTCTAACTATAATTTGTATCCTAATGTTGTTATTGACCGTTCTGATAGAACTGGTGATGCTGGGAGAGTGGTTAGACCTAAGTGGAGAGGCACAGTATTAACAGATGCTGATTCCCTTAACACTCTTAGGGATGGGAATCTGGGGGACCTTCCTTCTCCTGTACCGGTTCGCTCAGAGAGAGGGGGGAGGTTGTACCAGGTCAGTGAGCAGAGATCGCCAAAAGCGCAAACTCTCCGACGAGCCGAATCAGCATCAAACTTTGAAGAAACTGTGGAGGAGGACCCCAATTCATTAATTTATAATATCTCTATATGTGAATTGACTTCTTTTGAGAAAAGTGTATTGAATAAAGGCCTTAGCTTTATTCCCACTAGTAGGAGTAAACTTCCAGACACCATTATGGATGTAAGAGTGTTTTGCCGCAATGTCATGTTGCGCTTGTTTTATGGGGATTCAGCTGTGTTCACCCTCCTTTAGAGTTGTATATATCCCTTTCAACTTTAAGAAACCTAGTTGTTTTGTACCAATGAACCATCCGCTAGTTGAGGCTTATTTGAAGTTGACTGAAGATGACATTTTTAGTTATTATGACATGTAGTACTAGATATATGCATTATAGGAATAATCTAACATTTAGAGAGAAACAAGCTTTAAGAGCTTTACAGTCTAATGAACAAATAGTTATCTGCCCTGCGGACAAAGGTGGTTTAATTGTGATTATGGATAGGTTACATTATGAGAGTTCCATGCATAGTATGTTGAGTGATGGGAGTTTCTATGAGAGAATTATTGCTGATGATATTCAGAGAATTGTGTTCAGGGTGCGTAATTGCATATCTGACAAGTTTCTGCATCACCTTATTACAGAAGGTGTGTTCTCTTTCTTGGAGGTGTCTAATCCCTTGGTTCCTCTTATACAAGGTCTTCCGAAAGTTCACAAGAACCCCTAATGAGACCGATAGTGGCTGGGGGTGGTTGGATCACAGAACCTTTTTCACTTTACGTTGAGAAGTTTTTGAGACCTATAGTGAATTTGAACCCTGTAGTCCTTAGGGACTCCAGACAGTTTTTACTGGAACTTTACCAGTGCCTCTCTTCAGTTGGTGACATTGAGGATGTCATTTTAGTCACTCTTGACATTCAGTCCTTGTTCACTATGATCCCGAATGACCTTGGTGTTGAATATATACATGAGTACCTTGTTTTACAAAGTGAATACACTTCAACTCAGACAGATTTGCTTTGTCTGTTCTTGGAAATTGTGCTTGAAAATAATGTCTTCATTTATGGTAGTGATTTATATCTTCAGAGACATGGCATAGCTATGGGCACTTCTTGTGCCAATAGCTATGCCAATATGTTTCTAGCACACTGGGAGAGTAACGTTCTGTTTCCCACTTTTGCTTTTAAAACACGTTTTGTTTTATCGACGATTTGTTGATGATTTGTTTTTGTTGTGGAAAGGCCCAGTGGATAGCTTATACACATTCCATGAAATGGTGAATAATTTGACCGACTGTTTAAAGTTTACCTTTACTTGGTCATATACACGTGTTGAGTTTTTAGATTTGTATATTGAGAAACTACCAGGGGGCATTATTAATACTGGGGTGTATCGTAAAACTTGTTATAGGAATGCATTCCTATTTAGATCTAGTATGCACCCAGGTTATATCTTTAAGAATTTAATTAGAGGTCAAGGGATCAGAGCCTCTAGGTTAAATCCTACCATTATAGGGTTTTCACAAGAGATTGAGGGTTTGAAATGCAAACTGTTGGCACATAAGTATGCCTCTTCTGAAATAGATTCTCAATGGGTAGATTTGGATCAGTTGAGATCAGGTATAGCCACTCTTTATTTTGGACCGGCTATTGACCTGAACATTGATAGGAGACGACATCCTGATATTTGTGTGGTGAAGGTTCCCTTGTTTTATACATGGGATCACAGTGATGTTACTAAGTTGTTTAGTAATCACTGGTCTATTTTGCAAGTAGACCATGACATATGCAGGATTGTAGGTGAGAAACCTACTTTTAGGTTTAGAAATTGTAAGAACTTGAAAAGGTTGCTATGTTATGATAGGGATGTGAGTTCTATGTCAGCATCCCTTGGATCTACACTACCTTGTGATAGTTGTAGTTTTTGTCAGTATATTAACACATCTCCCATTTTTATGCATCCTGATTTACATAAGGAATTTAAGTTTCGTGCTCATGCAGACTGTAAGACTGCTAATTTGGTTTATTTAGCAGAATGTTCCCTATGTCACGCGTTTTACGTTGGTAAAACCAATAGAACCTTACGTGACAGAATGAGGGAACATTTGTATCACATTAGGAAAGGTTCCTTGCATAATGCTTTGTCAAAACATGTGTTAAGAGTTTGATATTTCTCATATTTTTTGTTTTAGAGTTATTGAGACAATTCAGTTGAGTAGCAGAGGGGGTGATATATATACACATACAGAATATAGGAAAGCCCGATGGATGATTATGCTCCGTGCAGATCGGGGCAAGGGTTTGAACGAAAGGGCATCTATTAAACTTATTTTAAAGAAAAGGAGGTTGTTCAAGTAATGATGTGCTATGTGATGTTTTATGTGGTGCATGTGAACATATCTCGTTATGAGAGTTTTTATTTTTGTATTTTTTATATTTTTATATCCAACAAAAACAAGTCCGCCTGACAAGGAATAAAGACTGCAAACAAAAGAAAGGCAGGACACTGCTGTATGAATACTTTAATTCACCAAAAGATTCACAGATAAACCCTTCTTCAGACAATATGAAAATCATTAAATAACAGTTATATGCATTGTGGCTAAAACAACCAGTTTAAAAGAACCAATCAGTTAAAAGCATTTAGAAAGCTATTAGTAAGCTATTAGTAAAAAACATCCCGAAAGCGCTAACCTGTGAATCTTTTTGGTGGATTAAAGTATTCATACAGCAGTGTCCTGCCTTTCTTTTGTTTGCAGTTTATATTTTTATATGAATGGATGTTAGATACACAGTTTTACATGCCCTTTTTTATACAGTTTTTTGTATAATGATAAGTATTTTAGTTTTATTATTCATACAGGTTTTTCATTAGTGTGAAGCTTTGTTTGTCTTGGACAGTTAATTGAATATTTACTTGCCAGATTTCTGTTGGCTACACCTATTATGAATGTATTTAAATAGGCTGTGTTTTTGTAGTTGTTATCTGGTCTGATGAAGCTATTACAGTGAAAGCGGTTACCTTATTGACTACAATAAAGGAGTTTTGCTATTTATATTACTGCCTTCTGTTTGGTGCCTATTTAGTGATTTCTACTGGTTTTTACCATTGGTGACTGCAGTGCATATTTTGTGGAGTGTGGACCTTGAACTTGGGTAATGCCTGTTTCCTTCCATTGCTCATTGCTACTTCTTTTTCATTATATTTGTGTATTGGTTTGAGCAACAGAGGATTTATCACTCGGTTACCACCTAGTTTGTTTTATTTTTATTATATTTATTTTATTTAGCCATTGTTGACAAGGTTAGTCCCACTAGGCTAGTGGCCTCTTTTTAGGGCAGACCAGAGGTGTTATTTCTACTACTGGGGAAATCTGGTCAGGGCATTAGGCAAACACCCCCCTATTCTTTTCAATGGATGTTGTGGTTTATTTTGCATCCACCTGACCACTAACTCAAGCAGATCGATCTTCAGTTTAACGTCTCATCCATAGGATGAATTACTCATGTTCAGGGTAAATGAGATAGGGGAAAACATATATCTAAGGTTTTGTTTCGTTTTGACAGGACTTTCTGTAAGACTGGACCAACTTTTGCTAGCAAAAGCCTCCCTAGGGATTAGCACAGCTTCCTGGCAAGGCAGAGTGGCATACTTTGTCCCTTCTCCCGAGAATGACAATACTATCTCTTCCTTGCGCACCAAGGGTACTCCAAGAGCTGCAGAGGCTGTGCTTAATCCTCGATCAATGGTGGCTGTTGGAACTACACCAGCATAACACAAGGAAAAAGATAAGTGGTCTGAACAACCAGCTTTATTCACAGAAGTCTCACCCATCTGTGGATGAGAAACTTCAGCAGCCTGGTGTGATAGAAAAGGCTGTTTAACATTATTTTTTGTTTTTGTGGCTAAAAGAAGCAAGAACTGAGGAACAAGTAAGTTATTCCATGGTTAATCCGAAAAAGGTGGCTGATTCCCATAAATGCCTGGCAACAAAAGTTGGTAAAACAAACAAGCTGTAAAAAAAATTAACCTTTCTCTGTTAATAGACAGTACAATGCACTTTAAACACAGTGCCCAAAAGTAAAATAGCACATCTTTTACAGCACATCTTTTACCACAGAAAAATTGTTTAAATTAGTTTTAAGAACTTTGTCCCATAAAAATTACAAAAGTAATGCTTCCATTTAAAAGTGTACAAAAGTCACATGGCAGTTAAGAAAACACTTTCGTCTAGCTTAATTTAGTTTTACAGAAAACACAAATTTTCTGTTGTAAAAGGTAAAGTGGAAGGTTTTCTCCTTGAAGGGAACTTATCTGCCCAGCAATGGAACAGCATTAGCTGACCAATCACTGAAGGCCCACAGAGGAGCACTCTCTTCGGCAGCAGGAAAGCTCAGGAGGGCTTGGCACTGAAACCTAACTTTTAGTCGGCTCAGCTAGCCAATAGCCTAATACCTACCTATGAACCTATAAAATCTTGATGATTGGAAGGGAAATGGGAAATTCACCCCAGGGATCACTTCTGTGGCTCTGCTCAACAGGGGCACAGGAAAATAATTTTCTTGGGTGGCGAAAGCCAGGGTACATTTTTTGGCTAGGGTTATATAGGCCCTAGGGCCAACAGCCTAGTACCTACCTATGAACTAGCAGTTTGGACACATGGAAGGTGCCCAGAAGGCTTTGGAAGCTGGTCAGCTATTATGTCCTTAGCAGGATATAAGTCATATTAGGAAGAGCATCACTGTTTACTAAGTTATGAACCTTAAGATAGTCTGATGATCTAGTTCAAAAACATTCTCTAAAACAAAAATGGACATAATGCAAAATCACTTTCAAGAAAAACTTAACCACAGACTGCTCAGAAAGGGAAGGATCTATGAGCAGACATGCTGAAATGGCCAAGAGATGAACCTTTACAGAGGAGTAAGAAAGTTCATAGGATAATGACTCACACAAACATTGCAAAACCAGTGTTACAGAAGCCCTGAAAGGGACCTGGTTCAATGTGCAGCACAATTAGAAAATCTTAGTCATTTGCCAAAATATGATTTCCTAGCAGCAGGTTTATATGTCTCCTTTAACACCTGTTGCACAACTTCAGAAAAAAGTGCCTTCCACCTATCAAAACTGAATCTTCCAGGCAGTTGTTTACAAAAGTTTTAGGTTGGGTATATCAAACAAGTTCAGTCTTGTGTGGCAGTTGTTTACAAAAGTTTTAGGTTGGGTATATCAAACAAGTTCAGTCTTGTGTGAATAGAACCATTCTGCAATTAAGCTATAGGGAGAAACACTATTGTCTGGGCCAGAAAGGAGTAACCACAATGATTTTTGAACAGTCCTTCTGAATCTTTAGAATGGTCCTGAATAACAGTGAAATGGGTACCAACAAAGGCAGGAATGTTGCCATCCAAGGAATGAAAAGGTATATGTTTGCCAGACTTGATTACAAGGAATCCTAGAACAAAATTCATTTAATTGTCTGTTTTGATTGGAGGCAAATATATGTACCTGAGGAGTTCCCCACTGCTGAATCAAATCTTTCAGTTTCTATTTGTAAGGATCTGTCCTGGTCCTCCTCAGCTTATCTGCTGCAAGATTCTGCTCTGATGAAACACAGGAAGCATAGAGGGTCAGATTGTGCTTAATTGCTACATCTCAAGTCACCATTGCTATTCTGCACAGAGGGTAAAGATCTAGTAACCCCGTTTTTTATGTACCACATCACTGTGGTGTTGTCATTAATGACTAACAGAGGTACTAGGGGCCACAGATGGGAAAAGATTTGAGTGCATTTACCACTTCCAGCATCTCCTTGATTTTTAAGTATTTTGGTCTGTCTTGATTTTGCACAGGCCTTGCAACAATTTTATCCCTGTAGACACAGCACCCCATGCAAAATGGATTAGCATTAACTAAACTTTTGCTACAGAGGCATTAGAAACAGAAACTGCAGCAAAGTCAGCTCTGGAATGAGAAAATAAATACGTACAACACTGATGAACTATAGTCTATCTGCCTTTCTAGCAGTGGCAGCTTGACTGTCAAGCATTCAAAATGGTAAAAGTGGAGGGACACAAGCTGGTTGAAAAAACTAAATTTGTGATACATCATAATATTTGTTTCAAGATGCTGGAAAATGATTTTGTTCCCACTAAAACATTTAATTCACTTTGGATATAGTTTCAAAGGAAAAAAACTTCTCAGTAGAAGAATCTGATAAAAAACTTTCTTCAGATTCAGACGCTGGTACTTGAGCAGAAACCACTGAACATGCCCTCTCTGTCCATTCCCTTTTCTTCAGACAAGAAATCATCAGAGTCTGAGAAAACAGTTTTATTTTTTATTCAATGAATTGCAGTCAGAATGTAAAGGTTTTTATGCATGCAATAAACCCTGAGCCAATCCAATAAAATCTTCCATATGCACAAAAAACAGAGCCTGAGGAAGATAAACGTTTAACTTTCTGCCTCTTTTTTCCAAGGACATCCCTAAAAGGAGACCTACTGCAAGCTGGAGTTTCACCCCTGGAAACAGGTCTCTTTCTCCAGTCACTGAGAAAAGTCGCCCCCCCCCCCCACCTTTGAGACTGACAAGACTGGCTCTACAATGCCTATGCCTACCAAGGGCACTTGAACAGCCCCATAAGATGTTTCTGACCCCTGGTCCTTAGTGACTGAAGGGACAACACCAGAGGGATCCAGAAAAAAAAATTAATGGTCTAAGAAACCAGAAATGGCCACAGCAGAGTCACCCACCAGAGGCTGAGGGACACAGTGAGCCCACTGTGTTCACAAGGGTTACTCATTCATTTTTTTTTCATGGGTTCAGAGGAGGAAGGCAAAAGAGTGGGACTGGTAAGCTAGTCCATGGGTAAGTTGTCAAAGCAGTGCTCACAAGAAAAATATCCCATGACAGTTCACACAAGTACTAGTCCCGTCCTGAAATAATAATTTTAATAGAAGTAGCCCAAAAGTTTCCACAAAAATGCTTAAACACAAGCAGTAAAAGTTAAAATTAGAAAGTAACAAGTCTGTCAGACAAGCCAGTCCGCAACACACACACACACAATTCCCAGCAAAATACACAGTTCCTGTAAAAAACACCAACAATTTTCACATAATAATATTGTGTAAGGTGTTCTCCAAAGGAAGCTTATCTGCCCAACAAAGGAAGATAGCTAGCTGATTGTAGATCCTCTGAAGCCTGCAACAAAAGCACTCAGGCAGGCAGCAACAATATGGGTGCATTGTGGAAGGTAGCCAAAGGCTTTGGAAGGTTGGACGATTGCTATATCCTTGGGCAAGTTGCAACCTGTTTAGCTAAGGCTACTACAATAGTGATTTAGTGAATGAAAATCACTATTTTTAATTAAAAAAAAAGAATAAAACCTTGGGTCCATGCAGAATTCTTCACCCTTACTTAATATAATCTATTCCAAGGTCACACAGCACTGAGTTAGCATAAAAAGTTTCTTATTTTTAAAATACTATTTATTTATTTTATTTTGTTGACCGGGAGTGTCCGACTGGACGTAGGTCCATTTTCAGCGGAGGCCTGGGGAGAAAAGCTCCACAGTAAAATAAACAGACAGTAGTTACATTGGATTACATAGCGATTAACAATTTAACATAGCAATTACTTACAACATATTTACAGATGAAGAACATAGTACATCAGTAGACAACTAGAATCTTTATCTGTGAAGTACATAACGGACATTAACAAATGTTACAATGAGAAGTTCCTGCTGTATAATAAGTACTAGGCTTATGAGCATCTGAGCTTGCTATAATCAAGGTAGTTAGTGGAGTGGAAAAAGAGGTAGTGGTTGAGGTAGTTAGTGGAGTGGAAAAAGAGGTAGTGGTTGGATGGGGTGGATGATATTAGAGTGGGAGTTGCAAGGGCATAGCCAGCATGTTTTTAGGAGCGCTTTTAGTAAAGTTTTGAAGTGGGTGCATGATGGTATGGAGGTAATTGTGGGTGAGAGTGAGTTGGCGCAAGAGAATAGTGCTTCACCAGCAGAGTTATTGGCTTTAGTGATCTGCAAGTGATTTTTGATGTTGGATCTTAGTGGTCTGGTGGTGCGATAGGGTTGGAGTAGATTCTGGAGGGATGGGACATTTAGTGGATGGTTTACTAGTTTGTGGGCGAGTGAGAGTTGATACCACTGAAGGAGGTGAGGGAGTTCAAGCCAGCCCAGTTCAGCAAGTGAGAGACAGTGGTGACTACGGTAGGATGCCCCTGTGGTGAATTTGGCGATTTTGTTGTAGCAGGTCTCTAGCTTGTTTAGATCACATTGCCTTAGGTTGGTATATATTGGAGAGGCATAAAGTAGGGTGGAGATAAGGTGGGAATTTGCTATTGAAATCTTTGCTGCTTTGGTGAGAAATTGCTTATTTCTGTATAACGCTCCTAGTTTTTTGTGGACTTTTTTTATGGTCACAGATATGTGAATGTCAAATTTTAGTTTATTGTCTATTTCCACTCCTAGCAATTTGGTGTATTCAGTTGGGTATATAGTGGTGTTGTCTTTTGCTGTGATGTTAAAGTGAGAGTTGTTTTGAGTATGTTTGGTGGGTTGGAAGATGAGTAGTTTAGTTTTGTTTGGGTTGAGTATTAATTGGGCATCGGATAACCATGTTTCAACAGAGGAAAAGGCTTCCTGTGTGACTTTTTGCAGTTTTGGTAGGGACTGGGCTGAGCAGATGATGGTCGAGTCATCTACGTATTGTATGAGTGTGCCATGTTTGGTGGCAGTGGCTAGATTATTGGTGTAAACAGAAAAGAGTAGGGGTCCAAGGATGGATCCTTGGGGAACCCCTACAGAGACATGGAGACAGGTAGTTGGGGAGATATGTCATTCTGCCATACAATGGATTGTTGGCGGTCAGACAGGTAACTCTGAAACCAGTTGGCGACTGATTGTGAGAAGGATAGGTTATTGAGGACATTGATAAGTTGTTTGTGTGGGACCATGTCAAATGCTTTAGATAGGTCTAGGAAAGTAGCAGAGGAGAGATAGCCATTGTTTTTATGCTGAAGGATAGTGTTAGTAAAGGAGAGTAAGGCAGTGGTGGTGCTATGGTTTGGTCGGAAACCATGCTGAGTACTGGAAAGGAGGTTGTTAGTAAGGAGGTAGTCTGAGACCTGAGAGTGTATGACTCTCTCTAGTATATTGGAGAGTGGAGAGAGAATAGCTATGGGGCGGTAACTGGTTAGTTCTGTGGAGGGTCCGCCTTTGTGGAGGAGAATTATATGTGATACTTTCCACAGTGTGGGAACGTAACTTTCTGACAGAGATCGGTTAATCAAGATGGATACTGGGTAGGCCAGAGCATCAGCTGCGATTTGTAGGTATTCACTTGGGAGGTTGTCTGCTGCTAATTTGGTGGGTTTAAGTTTAGTTACGAGTTTTTTTTATGTTGGCGGTAGGTACAGGAGAAAAAGGGAAGACAGTGGGGAGATTACTAGTTGAAGGTGTGGGTTGGAGGGGAGGGGGGTTGTGTTGCTTAGCTAGTGATAGTATGGTTTGGGTGGTGTGTGTGTTAAATGAGGTAGCAATATTTTCTGAGGAGTGAGGGATGTTAGGAGGAGGGGTACTGACTTTACCTGGGTGGAGGATGGAGTTTATGGAGGACCAGAATTGTTTGGGGCTGTATTGTAAGGAGTCTAGGGCAGACTGGTAGTATTGGAATTTGTCCTGTTTTATTAGCTTTTTGACTCTATTGCGTAGTTCTAGGAATTTCTGTCTAGCTGAGGGGGTTTTGGTTTTGTGCCAGTGCTCCCAGGCTTTATCCCTGTTTTTCATTTCTGACTTAGTGGTTTTCTGTAGCCATGGGAAGGGTTGTGCTTTGGTTCTGGAAAATATTATGGGGGCATGGTAATTAAGGATGTTCAGGAAGGTAGTATTAAAAACATTCAACTGCGTCATCTAGACTGAGGTACTTTAGAGGATGCCAGTTACATTCTTTGAGGGATGAGATGAATGTGAGTGGGTTAAAGTTTAGTTTTTTTACGTATTTGACGGTAGATGACAGGTTTAGCTTGGTATAGGTATTTTCTGAGTAGGAATGTTGGGGAGTGATCACTGAGGCTATCTGATAAGCAACCTGTTATATATGACTTGGGGGTTCTTACTGACTAGTATCCAATCCAGGGTAGTGTGCTTGCTGGAGTTTTTATTTATCCTGATTGGTGACTGGACTAGTTGGGTGAAGCCATGAAGTTGTACATGAAGGGTTGGATTGTTGCCAGAACAGGATTGCCAGTCAATATTGAAATCACCTAAGATGATAGTTTCTTGGGGGAGATGGTGGGTAGACCAGCTGAGGAGGTTTTCTAGTGGAGGGATGTTTTGGCCAGGTGGGAAGTAGCATCCAATTATGTTGATGGTTTCGTTTTGGTTAATTTTGAGGTTGGTATATATTACTTCTTCATTGCCTATTTGTGGAGCTGATGATTTTAAGATCTGGATGTTTAGATGCTGTTTAAATATTATAGCTACACCACCTCCTTTTTTGTTTAGCCGGTCTACTCTTAGTATGCCATAACCTGTAGGGAGTATTTGCTCACTGGTAATGTGAGGTTTTAGCCAGGTTTCTGTCAGGATGACTATATCTGGGGAGTAAAAGTCTATGGTGGCATGGTTAATGCACTTTGTTGGATATACGTCTAATATTTAGGCTTAGTAGAAGGAAGTCACTTGGCTTTCTATTGGCTGTAATATGGGAGAAGTTGTGGTTTCTAGTCTGATTATGAGGATTGAGGTTGGAGATGGTAGGGCCAGGGTTGGGGTGGATGTCTCCACTTACAGCTAGTTTTGATATGCATGAGATTATTAGTTTTCTCAGTTTTTGAATGTG
This sequence comes from Protopterus annectens, assembly GCF_019279795.1. Lineage (NCBI taxonomy): Eukaryota > Metazoa > Chordata > Ceratodontiformes > Protopteridae > Protopterus > Protopterus annectens. The sequence continues at coordinate 1,299,271,439 of NC_056733.1, forward strand.
TTTGTTTATAAGGGAAAATTTATGATTGTGTTCTGTGGGAGGGTTACTATGTTAAGTTGTAGGGATGCTTTACGTTTGAGTAATATAGTTGGTAGAATATGTGGGGGGTGCATAGGGATGGTTCTTGAGCCGGTGGGAGGGGAGCTGAGTGTAGGTGAGACATGAGTGGTGGTGTGAGTAGTAGTACAGTGGTAGTGGTTGAGTGGGGGAATGATGGAGCTTTGGTAGGATGTAAGATATGCAAGGAGAGTGCATGCAGTGAGCATAGGAAAGGTATGCTTGTACATGTTAGTTGAGGAGGTGTGATAGTAGTAGGAAAATGGAGGAGGTAGTGTTGGGTAAGCGCTGTGGTTGGCTATTGGAAAGATGGGAGGGGTTTGAGGGCAATAAAGGTGGGACCACTGGGGGCGGGAGGCAATAGGGGGCAGGATGGGGAGCGAAGCGGGTAGAGACCCTGTTAGTTGCTCGTATGAGGGGGCTGGAAACAATCACAAAGCAAAGACAAGTATGTGTTAAGAAACAATCACAATTGACCAAGGACTGCTCTGAAACTGTAAGTAATTTCTTAATTTCTCAGGTGGAAAAACAGGATAACCTTGTATCAGTAGGCTACTGTAATCATAGTTTAAATTAACAAACACACAGTATTGATCAGTTATGGATACTATTTGCTAACAGAAGGGAATAAGAGAAAGTGGAAGATGTGTGTGTGTGTGTGTGTGTGTGTGTGTGTGTGTGTGTGTGTGTGTGTGGTGGGGGGAGGGCTGCTTACAAACCAAAGCAGAGTGCTCGCCAGGGGAAAATGAATATTGGCTCAAACAGGTAGACACATACTCAAAAGTTAACTGTTGCTGTTTGCAGACAGTTCAGACCCAGACAGCGCTTTTCTTACAAGAATGTTAAAGGTGGTACCGCAGTTGAATACTTAAGAGTGGTGTTAGGTCTAGAAAAGAAGAGTACAGAGAGGAGTAAGCACTTTTGAGATGGTAAATATATATTATAAAGATTATACTGAATATACTGAAATATATTTTATTTGATAAACATGTTTTTCCTAGCTTTTAATAGTTCTCTCTAAATTCACATTTTATAAAGTGTTTTATAATAAAGCACAATCACAAAAGTTTAGTTAATCATAGTATTTTTTTTTTGCTGAGTAAAGTTTGACTTCCTACACCAATAAATAAAAACTGTTATCTTTCTAGAGTACCTCCAAAATTGTAACATTTAAAATGGATGTTACTTTGTAGCACACACCTAATATGTTACTTATGAATTTAAAAAATAAACTGTCCATAATGCACTATTGTAACTGACTATATTGCCAAACATTTCCAGAAATTGAAAGCAACATTATATACTGAAAAACTGAAAGTTCCACTAAATATGGCAATAAAACACAGAATGCTGCTTATCACAGTGTTAAAAACTGCCTCTAATGGCTGTCAAGGCCATCACACATGATACTACACTCATATGCAATCTAAATAATTACAGCTATTCATGGACTTTCTTATATTTCTTTATCAAGTTAAGGGTAACAAAGCAATGAAAAACAGTGTCCGTGTATTTACTTGTCTTTGATTACCAGAAAAGTCTGACTGTGCAAGGCCCATCTTTCAACAGAGGCCCAGGGAGAAAAGCTGCAGTCAGAGCTGGTTCAAGGTCAAATGGGTCACTAGGCAGGGTAATGGATCGGGGTGCCCCATAAACAGCACCCCCCCATACACAGCTTCCCCACCCTACAGCTATTTCAGTGTCCCATTACTTAACTACTTCTCTCCAGTTACCATAAACACTGTTCACACCTCCAAGTGTGCATACTGTTTTTGCTTTACTTCTGCAATGATTACAGATATTTGGATTTAATTTAAAACTTTTATTTCAAATTTTATAACACAAACACTGACAGACATTTGCTAAATAAAGCAATGCAGTCTCACAATGAAAACAGACTTATCATTAAAACGTCTCTGCTCTTGAAACTCAAAAAGCATTGAAACCCACATTAAAAGAAAATGCATCTGGCCAATGGCAGATTAAGATTACCTTTGGGCTATTTTCAAATCACAGGCCCCTTGCACATATTTTTAGGACCATGCAAACATGCAAGAGTTGTTTGAGTCACCTTCCTGATTGTATTAAATTATATCCCTTGTGTAATACAGCACAACTTGTTAGAGCGTGTTTTAAATGCATAGTTTTGAACATTTTTCCATTAAGCAATGAAACAAAACATATGAACCAATAATGACAATACTGCCCAATTCAGAACATTTCAACTATAAAAGGCCACTCAAACTCCTGTCATTACAATCCATTGATATCAATCAATATGCACAATCTGTGCAGAAGTAAAAGTCATCTGAATAATTCCACATTAAAGAGATCTGTAACTAATGAAGAGACTGCTCATAGCAAACAACTTTATATTTCAGTGTTTTGTGTACAAATTCAGTGCTTGTTGCCCTTGAAGAATAAACTGCCTATGTTACATTTAAAAAAATGGTAAGCTGGAAATATTGCAAATAGGGAATGGATGGCAAACTGATATCAGGTTCAGAGTTACTAGGCATCTCATCCAAACGAGGACAAAGTCAGGGCTGCAGCACCGCACCCCCTTAAAGTACAACACATCGGCAGCAATCCATCTATATGCTGTAGGAGTAGAACTTACAGCCTTCTACATCAAAAACAAGCATGCTCCCTGTTGTGCTACTAACAATGCTTTTCGACTTTATAGCACAATGCTGATTACATTTGCTAAACAAAACAGTTGCACATTGTAAACAGATTCAGCATGAGCAGCAGTAAACTTCTCTTCCCTTCAAGCTCAGAATTCCATGAAAATACACTTGAAACTCATTTCCTTGAAAAATGTACCTGAAACTCAGTTCATTGAAAAATGCACCCGAAAGTCAGTTCTTTGAAAAACACTACTTGGTAGTCGGGGTAGAGGATTCAAGCTGTTGTTTCCTGTAACTTAAGGTATAGGGTTTGAGACTGAGCAAATTACTAACCATCTGCTGTCCTTAATTAGGGCATTTCACACACACACACACACACACACACACACACACACACACACACACACACACACACACACGCACACGCACACGCACACGCACACGCACACGCACCTACCAACCTCAACCTCTTAGAGCAAGAAATCTGGACAAAGCCTAAAATAAATACGGAGATATTGCTCCCATGAACATAGAAAGTTGCTAGAATAACATGATTTGTCTCAGTTTGCATTTTCCTAAAGGATATAAAGTCTGAAACTCAAGTATCTGTCATTATTTAGTAACTTCAGTCCTCAGTAGTTTTTTTCAGAAAATCATAAAATTACAAAATTTTATGAGGGACAGACCAAAAATATGGGGCAAAAATCTGGACAGTTGAGAGGTACGCTACCTACCTATCTCTTACACATAAATACATACACCCCCTACCTATCTACCTCTAATACACACACACACACACCCCTACCTACTTCTTATACACACATATGCACCTACCTATCTACCTCTTATACACACACACACGCACCTACATATCTATCTCTTATGCATACATTTCTACCTGTTGTACACACACACACACACACGCACAACTATCTACCTCTTACACACACACACACAAACACACACCTACCTATCTACCTCTTATACACACACTCACCCACCTACCTATCTACCTCTTACACACACACACACACACACACACACCTATCTGCCTGTTTTACACACACACACACACACACACACACACACACACACACACACACTATACCTACCTAACTACCTCTTACACACACACAAATATAACTAACCTATCTACATCATATATATATATATATATATATATATATATATATATATATATATATATATATATACACACACACACACACACCTACCTCTTACTTGTCTGTCTATGGTCTGCAGTCCAAACGTCTTCTAGTATTCAAATGTCGTGCACAGTCACACACCTGCACACTCGCATACACAACTCTTACTTGTCCGTCCTTGGTCTGCAAAGATGTAAAAAGGTCACACAGACGCAACAGGTGTGTGTGAACAGATGCAATGGGCATTCTTAAAGAAGAACACCCTTTAAAAAAATAAGTAATTTCATTTTTTAATTAAAAAAAAAAATAATCCCCTGGGCAGCAAGCCCTCTCCCAGCCAGGGGGGCCCCCTTCTAGCCAGTGGGCCCTAAGCAACTGCCTTGGTCACCTAGTGCTGGATCCGGTTCTTGCAACAGTAACACATGTACATTTACAGTTTCACTACATATGATAAACAAGAAGTACATTTACAATAGTACAACTTGTAGTACACAGAAATAATGCTAGAAGTACATTTCAGTTACAAAACTTATCTTTGACAACCATTCAGCAGACTGTATATCTCATTTTACACAGTACAAAGTAAACTGTACAACAAACAAATGTATGTATGACAGTCAGACAAAAGGCCTAGCCATCATTACAGGACAGGGGTTAGAGAAATGTTTCAAATACACACAAAATGAAATATGAGGTTTGATGTATATGAGGTAGGAAAAAAGGGAGGGTAATTGGGACAGAAAATTATGACAGTGAGTAAGAGTTAAAGAGCATTATGGGGCAAAATGTTAAGTAAAATAGAGAAATGGGTTAGTGTGGAGAGAGAGAGATAAGATTTGCATAGGAGTTATAGTCCATATAGAGGTTGACTTCTAGATATAGTGCAAGTTAAGTGCTAGTTATTGATGGTGGTGATGGTGGAATATGAAAGAATAATTAGATATGGTTAATGAGTAAAAAATTAGACCGAAGAGTTAATGTGGAGAAATGGTAGAGACGTATTTCACCGAAGGAAGAGAACACGAAGGATATATGGGTGAGCACAGTAATAGCTGAAGATGAAAATGAAAAAATAAGTAAAAATATAATTACCAATAAAATTTTAATTCATGCCAAACCTTATTTTATTAGTTCCACTAGACATCACACACTAAAGAACCAAACAGAAGTTAAAATATATGCATACTTGAAATGAACTGATTAAAAAAGTTGGTGCTGCACACAGCAACTCCAAAACAGTGGTACTACACCCATTCTAGGCCAGCTGTTTTCCAATATTCATCCCACCTCACTCTTAAAACTCAGTCCTTAAACTAGTACTCCTTACCTCACTGGTGCAAGGAATTTTGTGATTATCCACTTGTTAAGTAAAATGGTTTCTTCCCATTTCAGTCTCACACATCTCTGAAATACACCAGTCTTGGCTATGATCCCTAACTGCATTCTCTTGATATCCACTATACTGAGGGTTCAGAAAAATCATGCTTTGTCACTTCTTCCTGCAGTTTCCATAAGAAAAAAGTGGGAAATTGCCTTCTGTTTCACATCTCCAGTCCAGTAAAGATTTCTGTCACACATTTCTAGACACTATCCACTAGTACAATGGAAAGACCTCCGGAAACCAAACAGGATTCCAGAAACAGTCTCACTGCAGTTACACAGAGTGATCAAATAACCCCATTCAACTTAACACAGCTGTTTGTGCTGAAAAGAGAAGTTACACTGCTACATGAATACTAGCCCAAGACATTTTCCCCTAACCTATATTGCAAAGTTTAAATCTACAGTTTAGCTCAGAATGCCAGCTGCCTCCATTACCACAGGCTAAGCACCTGTTCAAATATTTTTATAACTTATGATTAAATTTGTAGATAAAGAAACTGTGAGATTGTGTCTAGATCTAGGGATGTCATTGTCCCCCTTTGCTCACCTTTCATTACGTCAATCAATGAACATGACGCCCTCTTTGGCATGTACTTGTCTAGACACATGCTACAACTGGAATGCCCACAGAGACAAGGCCTAAACAACATGTTGTACACGGACTGACTCAAAGCCCTGTCACTATACTAAGTAGCCTAAAAACTTCTAAGAGCTGATCTGTGTCTGACATAAAAGACATCCTCTAACCCACTACTGATGGATTTACTGCACATCAGCAAGTCAAATGGCATCAGAAATACTTAATCTAGGGATCTAAATATTTTCCTCAACATGAACAGAACAGTTTGGAAGGAACAGGTACATTTCACAGAGGATACACCTCTGCTATGGAAGACTCCCCATCCACATAAAAAAGAAGTTATTTACTCACCATAATGTTCCGTCGGTGTATTCCATTTTCATTCTTCCTCAACTGATGGGTTTGGATCCGATCCCTCAGATCTGACTTGGCCGTTGCTAAAGCTTGTGGCAACCAAAACCTCTCGAGTTTCTCCCTTACCTACAATGCATCACCTTAGTTACCTTGGATCTTGTTTGCTGACCTTCGTAGAAAAGCATATCCATATTCAAAAATTAAGAGGGCTATATCTGGAGCTTAATATAAAGGTCAGAAGTGTCCTGTAACCACTCATTCTTCCAGAAGTTTTCAAAGACAGGGGTCGGTGGGAGGGGAGTTGAGGAAGAATGAAGATGGACAACACAGATGGAACATTACAGTGAGTACATAATTTCTTTATCTGATACTGTCAATTTTCATTCTATCCTCAGCTGATGGGACAGAATCTCCAGCTACCTGAAATCCATGGTGGACTGAAGAAAGGTTATTCCTGAGCACCACTGAGCCAAATGATGCTCTACTTCTGGAAACCAGATCTAATTTGTAATGAGTAATAAAGGTATGGGGGGCAACCCAAGTTGCTGCTGCACATATATCATCCATGGACATTCTGGACTGAAACACAGGAAGTAGCCATGGACCTAGTGGAATGGGGTCATAACAATTTTGGTAGAATGTGTCCAATTTGTTATAAACAAATGAAATACCATCAGTTAGCCACCTAGATAAAATGACTTCGGCAACTGTCGTTCCCAGTTTTACTTCTGCGAATGAAACAACCAATTGGTCATATTTTTCTGATGTCTTTTGTTCTATGTAGGCAGAAACGTAATTGTCTGTGGGCATTCAAATGTAATATGTATTCATTTTTGTTAGTAAATTTAGGAAAGAATACCGTCAAATCAACGGAATTTACAGATATTATATTCTGACACCACCTTAGGAAGAAAGAAAGCATTAGTCCATAGTGTAACCCGATCTTTGTGAAAAATCACGTAGGGTGGTTTAGAGGATAAGACTTGAATCTCAGAAATTCGTCTGGCATACGTAACAGCTACCAGAAAGATAGTCTTTAAAAGAAAGGTATTTAAGGTCACATGTAGCTGCTGGTTTGAAAGGGGATTTAATAACAGCCTGCAGTACCAGATTTAGGTCCCGTGGAGGAGTAGGATCTCTAAAGGAAGGTCTTAGAAGAAGAGCGCCTTTCAAGAAGACTTTGCTTAATTTATGACAGGCGCCAGAGGAACCATCAAAACCAGTATGAAAATTTGATATGGCTGCTAAGTGAACTTTAATGGTTGATGAAATAGGTCCTTCTTTAAAAAGACGGGAGAAAAATTCAAGAATGCTATGTATGAGGGCTATAAAGGGTTCAGTACTATTTAGATGAGCCCAATGAACAAAACCTCTTCCATTTGCTGGAACAGAGCTTTCTGGTAGAAGGCTTATGGGAAGATAAAAGTATTTGTTGAACAAGTGAAGAAAGCATAGGCTGTCTGGCTATTAATGGAGCTGGAGAAGCCAGCCAGTCAGCCTGAGGTTCATTATGTTTAGATGAATCATGCCTGGCAGGTGAGACAGGAGGTCCGGAGTCAGATTCAGAATCCAAGGTTGGTGAAGCAAGTGAGGCCAAAGGAAGGAGAACCAAATTTGATGATGCCAGTAAAGTGCAATAAGGATGACTTTGGTCTTCAACATAGCAGCTTTCTGAAGGAATTTCGGAATTAGTGGTATGGGTGAAAAGGTGTAGACCGGGGGGAACAATCATGAAGCAGAGCATCCCTTGGTGATTCTCCCTGTGGGGGGATTAGTGCAAAGCAGCTGCTGCATTTGTTGTTTAGGGGAGAAGCAAAAAGATAGCAGCAAGGCTGCCCCCATTGATGGAAAATCATTTCCATGAGTTTTTCTTGAGTGACCATTTGTGAGGTAGAAGAATGCACCTTCTCAGTTTGTCTGCTATCACACTGGACTTCCCTGGAATGGGCATTGCTATGAGAAAGTGGTTGGATGAGATCACCCACTGTTTCACTTTGAGAGCTTCTCGACACAAGGGGCAGGATCTGCTCCCTCCTTGTTTGTCAATGTACCAAACTACTGACATGTTGTCTGTCTGAATTGCAATCGTCCCCAAAGGGAGAGTATCTTTGAAGGCTTACAACACTAAAAGCATTGCTCTCATCTCTAGGACACTGATATGCAAGTTGGCCTCTTTGAGGGACCAAGTGCCTTGGACTGCTCTCTACATAAAATGCCCCCCCCAACTGGGAAGCATCCGTGATCACTATTGCCTTGGGCTGAGGGGGAATGAACAGATGGCTTTTGTAGAACATGATCTGATTGAATCCACCACATGAGATCTCTCTTGCATGTCTGAATGATTCGTACCTGAGTTGACATGGGTCAGGAAAGAATCAACCACTGTGTTGCTAGCATCCATTGGAGAATCCTCATATAAAATCTGGGCAAGGGTACTAGGATTATCACTGCTGCCATTGACCATACAGTTTAAAGGATCAGACAGACTAAAATCTTGGTACTGCAGATTATCTTTGTAACCTGTGATCTTATGGTCTGAACTCTTGAGGGTGGTAGTAAGGCTATGGTTAAGTTTGTGTTGAGAATTGCTCCTTTGAACTCTAGAGTCTGAATTGGTTCCAGTTGGGCCTTTTCGTAGTTTATGGTTATCCACAGAAGTCAACAAGTCTAGGGGACCTGGTCTTTTGCCCTCATCAATTGATGCCTGGTCAAAGTGGAAATGAGACAGTCGTTTACATATGGAAACACCCAGAATCCTTGCAGTTTCAACTAAGCTGCTACAACTTGCCATGCACTTAGTAAACACCCTAGCATCTGTGGTGAGACCAAAGGACAGAACTCTGAACTGGTAAAGACTGGCTACCAGATGGAAATGCAAATACCTTCTGTATTGCCTACTCATCTTTATATGATAGTTTGCATCCTGAAGGTCTATTGAGTACATCAAGTCATCCTTGTCCAGAAATGGGAGGATGGACTGAACTGTGATCATCCCAAACTTGGTTCATTCAAATGACTTGTTTAAGTTGCTGAGATCCAAAATCGGTCTCCAGTCCCTTGCTTTCTCTGGCACTAAAAAGAACCCTGAGTAAGTTCCAGATTCTACCTGATCTGGTGGGACCTCTTGGATGACTCTTTTTTTCTAGCAGCTTTTGAATTTGGATTGCTGCTTGTTCTCTCTGACTGGGTGGAACATTGGGGATTTTCCTTGAGTTTGGAGAAGGAAGAGAAAAAGGGAATTATTTAACTTCCAGAAATAATCCTCTGCACCCAAGTATCTTTTGATGTTCTTCATTCCACATTGCTGCAGTCCTAACACTTGGGTAGTCCGCTGTCCCAGTCGGCCCGAATACCAAAGTATATGGCTGACGTCGGTCAAGGCGCATTAGTCTGACGTCAGGAAGTCAGGGTACAAATGCGCATGACCGACGTCATATCCTCAGTCTTTTTTGCCGCATGGTCCGATGCAGAAGCAGTTTTGCGAGTGCAGGTTGGCGTTCTGAAATTTTCTGAAGTCGGAGTTTCAGACCGAATCAAAGTTGGCTAAGTACCCCGTTGGGGAATATTTTGGTTTTTTCTTGCCTCAGTATTTAACCGGATGTCAGAAAAAGTGAATAACTGTATTTCTTGTGGGAAACAGATACCTCATAGGGATTACCATACCTTGTGTATACCTTGTTTAGGGCCTGAGCACGACGTTGTTGGATGTCGCTCTTGTGCTAGATTTAACAAACGCACTATAAAGAGAAGATTAGATTGTGCCAGGTTAGTTTTTGGGAAGCGTTGTAATTATAAAATGCCGTCGGATACTCCGACGCCCGCTTCGTCCAAAAAGCGCAAGGACAAAGCAGCAAAGCCTAGGTTGGAAGAACCGTCAGTCCCGGACGTCGGTTCTTTAGAAGGCTCAGTGGAGCCGGTGGTTCTGCCAGAAGTTTCTTTGGAGTCTCAGGCAGAGACTTTACTGTTACAAGATGTGTCCTCTCAGGAGGTAGGCCAGGCTGAAGGGGCTTCTCAGGTGGCTGTTCTCCCCTCTCTTCCTAAGGTGGTTAGGCCCTCCCCTTCTGTTTCCAAGGCTTCTTTGAGAGGCAAGCCAGGTTTAACTTCAGTGGGGGTCTCTCCTAGTTCTTCAGGATCTTTGCCTAAGAAACATATGCTTAAAATGGCAGAAGATTTGATTACTATGATTAGAGGTTCTATGCCCCCTCCTGATAAGAGGCCTAGGGTGGAACCTGAGCTTGAGAGTTTTGAGCAGTGTTCGGAGGCTTCTGAGTCTTCGGCTGAAGACTTGCAGGAGTATCCTCCTTATTCTGATTCTGATGTGGATGATTCTACTCCTTCGGCTTCTCCTCCTGAGGATTTTTCTTTTCAGAGACTCTTCATTCCATGAGGGAGCATTTTAAATGGGAAGGTCAAGATTTCTCTGATTCCAGGAAGAGGCTTAGGGAATTTTGTTTTACCCCAGCATAGGCCTTTAGCTATACCTCCTGTTCTGGATGTGGTGGAAGATGTTTTTGCAGAGGCTTCCCTGAACCCTGATTCTTTGCCTCCTGCCCCAGTTAAACCAGATAGGTATTATAGGGTGCCTGAAGCTCATAAGTATCTTTTTAAGAGTCCTAGGGCAGACCCAGAAACTGTTTCTCAGGGGCCTAAAGGTGTTAAGGCTTCTGTTGTTAAAAATCCTGTTCCTCCTGATAAAGAGGCAAGGGCTTTGGATAGATGGGGAAAGAAGGTGTATACTTCTTCCACTTTAGCCATGAGGGCTTTGAATTGCCAGTTCCACATGTTAAAATATCAAAATTATCTCCTTTCACAAATGAAGTCTAAGGTAGATGCTCTGGCGGAAGGTATTGAGTGTAAAGAGTTGCAGGATTTAGTTCATGTGTCTGAACAGGTGGGTAAGCATTCCTTGCAATGTGGTTTTGATGCTGTGCAGGCCTCTTCGAGGGTGGCTGCCACTGGTTCTGTTCTTCAGAGGCACGCCTGGCTGAGGGATCAGAATTTAGCTGAGCATGTTAAGACAAGGATTTTGGATGCTCCGTTACAGTCTGACGTGTTGTTTGGTTCGCCTGTGGAAGCAGTTTTAAAGAAAATGGAGGACAAGGCTAAATCTATGCAGACTGTTAAAGATTTTTTGCAGGTTCAGCCTCCGAAGTTTAGTAGAAATTGGCCTACTAAGGGGTGGACATATCCTGCTTATGATTCCCAGTCTAGGGGTAGGTCTAGACGTGGTAGGGGCAGAGCTCAAGGTTCTTTTAGGCCTAGAACAGGGAGTTCACCTGCTCAGTCTTCTGATGAGGGCAGGGGTCAGTCCTTTCGTAAACAGACCCAATGACCTGCCTTTTCAGCTGCCAGTGCTTTCTCGTCTGGCAGCACCTTTGGGAGGAAGGCTGGCACTTTTCAAAGAAAATTGGAGTTTTATTACCCAAGACAGATGGGTATTGGATATCATTCACCACGGTTACAGGTTTTATTTCCATACCTTGCCTCCTTTCAAAGGCATGCCAGACATTCCTCCTACAAAGAAAAGAGGCTCACAAGCAAATTTCTCTGTTACTCCAAATAGGGGCCATTCAGCCGGTTCCTGTGCCAGAAAGGGGCCTAGGATTTTATTCTCGCCTGTTCCTAGTACCAAAGAAGGGGAACATGTGGAGACCAATTTTGGATTTATCTATCCTCAACACTTATCTGGACATTCCCAAGTTCAAAATGTTGACGTTACAACAGCTTTTACCTCTGCTGGGCAAAGATCACTGGATGGTAACTTTAGATCTCAAGGAGGCTTACCTTCATGTACCTATCAGGCTACGTTGCAGGAAGTATCTGCGTTTTTGAGCTGGGAATTCCCATTATCAGTTCTCTGCATTGCCCTTTGGCTTATCTACTGCGCCCAGAGTATTCACAAAGGTTCTGGCTCCAGTGATAGCTTACTTCAGGCTAAAAGGAATACAAATCTATCCTTACTTGGACGACTGCCTGATTCTGGCTCAAGAAAAGGAAGACCTTCTAGTCCGGGCTGACTGCAAGGACAGTCCTTTCTAACAGACAACACAACTGGCATGTGGTACATCAACAAACAAGGGGGAACACAATCTTACCCTCTATGCAGGCAAGCAATGATTTTATGGGAGACTGCGCTCAGCTTGCAACTAACTCTTCAGGCAAGGTTTCTGCCGGGAGCACAGAACTCCTTAGCAGATGTGTTAAGCAGGCAAATCATGGATCCCCACGAGTGGAAACTGGATCTTCATGTATTTCGGAAATTGACAGTGTCATGGGGAACTCCAGACATAGATCTGTTCGCTTCTCCACTAAACCACCAGCTGCCAAAGTTTTGCACGAAAAGGTTTCATCACACAGCTTGGAAGGTGGATGCTCTTTCTTTCAGTTGGAAAAATCTTCATGTGTATGCCTTTCCACCTCTGCCTCTCCTCCCAAAGGTACTCCTAAAGGTCAGACAAGACAAGCCAAGGATGATTTTAATAGCTCCAGATTGGCCTCGGCAACACTGGTACCCATTACTGAGGAGTCTGGTAAGGAAGCCTCCATGGCCTTTAGCTTTGATTCCACACCTATTGTCTCAGAGGGACGGTCATCTACTCAATGTCAAGCTTCACTCTCTTCATCTAACAGCCTGGCATATTCTGTTTTGAAACATAGCAGGTCTCAACTGCCTCAACAAGTTTTGAATGTGATTATGGAGGCCAGAAGACCTAGTACAAGGAAAGTGTACGCAGAAAAATGGAAGAGATTTTTATTTTGGAGTGCAGCAAAGAATTTGGAGGTTTCTGAGCCTAATTTCAGTGTGGCTCTTCAATACCTTACTGAGTTATTGGACAAAGGTTTGTCTTTCTCTTCCATTAAAATTCATGCTGCAGCAATTTCAGCTCACTATGATTGTGACCCACCATTGTTTTCTCATCCTTTGTTCAAGCAATTTCTTAGAGGGGCAAAGAATATAAGACCCCCACGTAGAGCTCCTACTCCTGCTTGGGATCTCAATTTTGTGCTGGAGAAACTTACTCTACAACCTTTTGAGCCTGCGGCTACTGCTGAATTGAAATACTTGTCATGGAAGACTGCTTTTTTGTTGGCCATTACTTCTGCAAGAAGGGTTTCTGAATTGCAGGCCCTTATGGCGGTTGAGCCTTTTTGATTTTCCATAAGGATAGGGTATCATTACGTACTAATCCTTCCTTTATGCCTAAGGTGGTTTCTAGTGTGGCTTTAAACCAAACTATTCATTTGCCTACTTTTTATGCAGATCCCCAAAATAAGGGGGAAAAGATTTTGCACACTTTAGATGTACACAGGCAGTTGCGTTATTATTTAAGCAGGACTAAGGATTTTAGGCAGTCTCAGCAGTTGTTTGTTTCTTTTGCTTTGAGTTCTCAGGGCAGGCCTGTGTCAAAACAAACTATTTCTAAGTGGATTGGGTTTTGCATTGCATTTTGTTATTCCCATCATGGCAAGGAGATTCCAGCTGGGATTAGGCCTCATTCCACTAGGGCTACTGCCACTTCAACAGCATTTCTAAGGGGTGGCAACTAAGGATATTTTGGAGGCAGCTACTTGGAGTTCAGTGCATACTTTCTCTAAGCATTACCACCTTCCTCTCTACTCTAAATCTAGGGCTGGTTTTGCCACTGCTATTTTGCAGGGCATGTTGACAGCTCCTGCTTCTTTATGATTTGCCAGCCTCCCTTACCTCTGCTTTGGGATTCTACCCAAGTGTTAGGACTGCAGCAATGTGGAATGAAGAACATAGTACAGTTTTGTACCTACCATAAATGTAGATGTTCGAGGATCCACATTGCTGCAGTCCAATTTACCCTCCCTCCTTCCCCTCTGTGTTTAGGGGTGGTTGTGTGGGTGGGGTTATACTTTTGTAAATTTGTATATATTGTACATATATTTGGTGCAGGAGTGTTTGGTGTTTTTTGGTTTTGGCCTTATCTTTTTAGGGTCTTCTGACATCTGGGGCAAGAAAAGACTGAGGATATGACGTCGGTCATGCGCATTTGTACCCTGACGTCCTGACGTCAGACTAATGCGCCTTGACCGACGTCAGCCATATACTTTGGTATTCGGGCCGACTGGGACAGCGGACTACCCAAGTGTTAGGACTGCAGCAATGTGGATCCTCGAACATCTACATTTATGGTAGGTACAAAACTGTACTTTATATCTAGCAAGGCTCTGTGGTGCAGGGCTAATCAACCCCCTTCAGAGGTGGATAACTGGGCCTCCTTCAGGACTACTGTCAGAGAAAGACTCTCTGGACCCCTCATTTTGCAGACCACCTCTGCCACTGAGGTGTCATCTTCCAATAGATTTCCCTCCTCTGTCTCTGTTTCTGGGGGAACCTCCTCTACATGTTTCCTGGAATGGACCCTGAGACTTATTGAATTACATCTTTCAACCACCTCACTGATTCCTAGAAAAGGATCTTTGAGGGGTTGAAAAACATACGCCACGGCCGACAGGGACTTCTCATCCTTTTCACACCTGGATAGAGTGTCCTTCACCTTGGGGCCAAACAAAGATGTGCCGTCAAAGGGGGAATTGATGAACGGGACTTGATGGGCTCCGCAAAATCACATAAGCGCATCCAGGTATTCCATCTAATCGAAATGCCTGAACCCGTTGCCCTTGAGGTTCTTTCGGCTATATGTGAAATCAGCCTCATGGAAGAATCAAAATGTATTGCAGGGCAGCCAAATGAGAAGTCACAGATGACTGAACTTCTTCAGGAACAGTTCCTGAGAGGGTATTTGACAGCTCCTTAATCAAATCCCTCTGAGGTCTTTTGAAATGTGCCAAATAATTCAGTGACCTTAAATAGAAGGTCACTGAAGCATATACACACTTTCCACATCTGTCCATTGCCCAAGACTCTCTGTTGGGGGGATGGACAGTGGAACTCTACTCAACAAGTTCCTTTTTGGTGGCCGCCACTACAAGCATGGCATCAATAAGCACCCCTTTTCCCCAAACTGCTTGTCTACAGGTGGTGCCATAGTCCTATCTGGTCTCCGAAGTACAGGATCAATGGTGTCAGGTTCCTTCCACAACTACAGAGATCAAATCAACGAGCTTATCAAAGGGCGGAGTCATCCAGGAGGTAGAGTCTAGGTGTTTCCTCTTGCACGTCTATTTCTTCTTAGGAACCTCCTCAGTAGGATGCTTTAGACAGGTATCAGAAGAAGAAATCAAAATTCCCTGTGTGGAAGCCCGGGGTCATGGTATTGGCTGTCCCTGTGGAAAGACTTGGTAAGGCTCTCAGTGCACGGACTTCAAGGTTATAGATTTGGGATCCGAGAGGGAAGGATCCTTCCATTCTGTTGAGGCAGAGAAAACTCTCTTCACAGACTTGAAGGCAGATTGCCCTGGAGAAAGGGAAGAACTTGGATCCGAAAAGGCCAGCTTTTGGACCACAGCCTTCCCCCTACTCCAAGAGCAAAATCCCCAAGTTGAAAGCCAGAGCTGAGCTACCCATCACCAAGGCTCTGAGACAGAGACATCTCTGAAAGCTTCGGAGCCAACTGCAACACACCAGATCCGACAGGTAGGCTTCGGTTCTGAAAGATCTCCAGATCCAACAGGATTGAAGCACTCAGAGAAAGCTTTGAATCTGAGGATAAAGAAATCTTTAGATCCAAGATAGAGGGATATGGACAGCTAGGATCCAGGGACTCTCAGACAGCTGAAGCAGACAGAGGAGGAAGTTGTAGCGGGGGTGTAACAGAAAAACAGACTGACCCAGACAGGTAGAAGCGGAAGGAAAACCCATCTGCCCCTGCACAGAGAGAATTTTTCTCACCACTCTTTCCACATCTTCCTCTGTGATACTTCTGGAAGAAAGCATGGGTCTGTCCAAAAATAGGGAAGGTACCCTAGAGGGTACTGGAGCCATCAATGATGAATACCAAGTCCTTGGTAAAACAATAGGAGTTGAAAGAACAGCAACAGTCGGATCAGACATGATTTGTGTTGGATCCCAGACATTTTCAGCTTCTTCAGATCTGAGGGTGAAGTTGGATATTTGTGAGACCTTTTCTTTGATGATTCTGAAGCAGAACAGGAAGAAGAAGTCTTCAGAGATAAGAATTTTGTCTTAGTTTTGGTTTTTGGAGATTTATCAACAGATATAGCTTTCCAAAAGATGATGTCAAAAGGCCTTTAAGAATCAATTTGATCATGTATTCAACCAATGTCCTAGGGTTGAATCCATGGCAGATAGAGTAATCTTCTTGCAAGTGAAGCAGTCCTAAGCAGTATGCACAAAAAAATGTGGGAGTCTGATAAAAGGAGCTTATGCCCACACTTAGCACATTTTTTAAAGCCTGCTAGAGCTTTATCTGCCATACTGAAACACAAACATCAATCAACAAAAATAAAATATTCATTATTTCTACTACCTTTTTACATTTTTTAAACAGAGGCAGGCACAAATAAAAAGGGCAAACCAAGACAGATCTACCAACAATGATATCAGCAAACTACATAAAATGTAATACAGTGGAAAGGATACTAACAATTGTATCAAGAGGTACGCAAGCACAAGAAAGAACAGAAATACGAAATTTAGCAAAACACAAGCAAAGAAAATATGCAATAGGTAAGGGGAATACTTAATCTAAATATAGAAAATAGAATCAAGAAAATAAAGGAAGTTTTCACAAACTTATCTTAACATCGCTCAAGAGTGCTGGAAACCACGTCTTTCACTGAAAGTGACAAAAGGAATCTGAGGTAATTGGGTGGCTGCATTGCGGGTAACAGAAGCTCGAGAGTGTGATCCAAGGGATCGGATCCGAACCCAAGTTCAGGATAAAATGAAAACTGACAACATCAGATACAGAGTTTATTCCTGTCCATTTTTAAGTGCAACTTATACCTATGGATGAGAAATGGAAAATTTACCCCATTGACCATCCTCTGTAGTACCATGGATAGATAAAGCCACTCTATAACAAAATGGAATAGGTTATTTTGAGCAGAAAAAGGGAAACGGGCTAGGCTTAAAATGGCCGACAATGGCAGCTATCCTAGTACTTACCTATGAACCTATAACCCTACTATCCCTAAATCAAATTGTGTGGTTGCTACCAGAGTATGAACCACAGCTTCTCCGTGACCTTAGCTGCCACAATAAGGCAACTTTCTTGCTAATAAAAAAAAATGATATCTTTTACTATGATAATTCCTTAATGGGATGGCCAGAACACTGTTACAGAACAGGGTGTTTGCTCTTATGTGTTTGCAGGGTGCCCCAGCTCAATTAGTACCCAAAATATATGAAGACCATCTAGGGACAGGGAACACTGAACAACTGGTCTTCAGAGGATTGGGACTGTACTTAATCATACGGCCAGGCACATCCATTACACAGATAAGTCGTTATTTAAGATGTCTTTCAATGACTGAGACACGGGCCACAACTTGTACTAAGAAACTTATCTCTAGTACCCTGCAGCAACAATCATCAACTTGTGCTATAATAATATGCAGCTACTATCTAAGCATGATATGCAACTAGGACAGTTAAGATCAACGTGTTATTGTACACTGAATGCAAACTGCCTGACTCAAAACATTTACAAGTACCCGCATCCTAAAGCACAAAAAAAAAAATTACAGTCACTGTGGGAAACATTGCCCTCCCTACTCCCCCTTAACCATATATTCCACATTTGCGATAACAGCACTTTCAGGTGTAAGTTATACTTAACTAACAGGGAGCTTTGAAAGAAGACTTCTGGTCTGCTGGTGTCAGCAAATTAAAAGTTGGAGTGCATAGTTTCAGTACATAACAGAAAACCTAATACAGTTATTTAAGACATGGCAATTGTGTAGTTAAGGACCCAGCAAGCCCCTATATCTTGCTATGTCCTTCAACCTCCAGCAGATAGAACAGGACACATGCACAGTATACAATCCCATTACCCCCCCCCCCCCCCAAAAGAAGGGAAAGCATGTCACACTCTGTTTGGTCATTCATACAACCCATGCCTAGTAAACCATCCATACCAACTTCTGAACTTAAGTATCTGGAAGGACAAAGAAACTCCTTATCTTTGAGCAAACAAGTGAGCCTTCACTCTGGCAATTCTGAACAAGACTATTATGTTCTGACAAATTCGAATCCATACAATCTTTTACTACTGCTGCTGCTGTTGATAATGCAGTCCTGATTCAGGTAACACTAGAAATGGTCAAACCCGAAAAGCTGTTCGCAAAATGCATTAGAACTGATGCACGACCTGAAATCCCTAACACTGATAAATGTCTGTTAACAAGCTACTGTGTGAAAGCCATTTCACGCACAAACCTGGAAAAACATCTTCAGCTTTTCTGATCAACCTTTTGCCATGTATTTTACATCAAGTATGAAAGGCACTTAAACGCTGTCAATATATGAAAACAGTCAGCCAAGAAAATGTATTAGAATGCAACTAAAGAATGCTGAAATTTCTGAAAAAAAAACGGAAAAAATCTCACAAGGCCAATCATCTGTAAATGTCAGTCATTCTACTTTTCACCAGAGGTAATTTATGCTTAATTACCCAGCCGCTTTTTTATGTAACTTGTTTCGCATTATAAAGCTTAATAGCATGTAGCTTTAGTTTAGCCATAGAGATTGAATGTATTCATGATGTCTGCATACATAATTTTAATTATATTATGCATGGAGTTGTGTATTAGTAATTTCTGCTTTTTCATACGGAAAAAATGTCCACACAGGGAATACTGCTATCATAATGTTGTTCTGATAATGCAATATGCATGCAGCCTTGGACTGTGGCACAAAAGGTCAGCCCAGTAAGGAAAATGCAATGCCAAGGTGTATGGATCCTATCACAACACTGACACGCCACAAACCTGACACTCAAAACAACGACACAAAAACACCGAAAACGCACAAAACCGACAACTCACAAAACCGAACACCATAACACCGACACCCAAAACGCCGACACACAAAACGTAAACTACACAAAACACACAACTATACATGCACTAACCCTAACCCAAACCCTAACCCTAAGGTCCGACACTACCGCACACTTACCCTACCCGCACCCTAACCCTAACTCAATTAACCCGCCACTAAACCTACATTATGTCACTATCGCACACTTACCCTACCCGCACCCTAACCCTAACTCACTTAACCCGCCACTACACCTAAAGTCCGTCACTACCGCACACTCACCTTTCCCGCACCCTAACCCTAAATCCCACACTATCTCACACTTACCTGTCCGCTCCCTAATGCTAAATCCCTCACTATCGCACACTTACCTGTCCGCTCCCTAACGGTAAATCCCTCACTAGCACACACTTACCTGTCCGCTCCCTAACGCTAAATCCCTCACTAGCACACACTTACCAGTCCGCTCCCTAACGCTAAATCTCTCACTATCGCACACTTACCGACTCGCGCTCACACGTTGCCCATGTTGGTGTTTCGGCTGTCGGGATTTCACATTGTCGATCATCTGTCTCATCGGTCTTCTCGTGTCGGTCTTCTTAGCGTCGGTGTTTCGGCGTGTCGATGAAGTCAAGGGGACCCATATATATATATATATATATATATATATATATATATATATATGTATATCTATATACATATATGTGTGTGTGTGGGTGTATAGGCACACACATGTGCTGCTTCAGAAATTGGCACTATTATTAAAGCTTCAGGTAGGTAGATGAGTGATGGCTTGGTTCTTTGTCTTAAACAGACATTCATGAACACATTTTTTTGAATCCTTGAACTCTGACAACCTAAGAAGTAATGTATTTACATTCTTGAGACCCACTGGGCCAAATAAGCAGATACTGTCTATTTTTTAACAATGAAAAAGCAAAGCATTATAGGGAAAATACACTACTACTCACTGCAAGAATGGTAGTAACAGTTAAGGCAATTTCAAAGACATCTAGGAAACACAGATTAAAAATAAATCAGGAAAGCAGAGATGTACAAAAGCAGGAATATTACATTATATAAGGATGTGCACAATAGCAAAAAAGTCCCAGATGCATAAAAAATGAAAATGACATTCACTAACTTAGCACACATAGTTACTACAATGAACTAAGCATAAGAGTTGCTCTCAAATGTTAAATCATCATCTTCTTTCAGCTGTTCCCATTAGGGGTCGCCACAGCTGATCATTTGTTTCCATTTCTTCCTGTCCTCTGCATCTTGCTCTGTCACACCAACCACCTGCATGTCCTCTCTCACCACATCCATAAACCTTATCTGAGGCCTTCCTCTTTTCCTGTAACCTGGTAGCTTCATCCTTAGCATCTTTTTCCCAATATACTTAGTATCCCTCCTCAGCACATGTCCAAACCAACGTAATCTTACCTCTCTGGCTTTGTCTCCAAACCTTCCAACCTGGGCTGACCCTCTAATATACTTATTCCTAATCCTGTCCACCCTCATCACACCCAGTGCAAATCTTAACATCTTTAACTCAGCCACAACCAGCTCAAACTCCAGCCTTTTTGTCAATGTCACTGTCTCCAACCCATATAACATAGCTGGTCTCACTACCCTCTTGTAGACTTTCCCTTTCATTCTTACTGGTACTTGTCTGTCACAAATCACTCCTGACACTCTTCTTCACCCACTCCATCCTGCCTGTACTCTGTTCTTCACCTCTCTTCCACACTCACCGTTACTCTGAACTACTGATCCCAAGTATTTAAACTTATCCACCTTCGCCACCTCTACCTCCTTGCATCCTCACTATTCCTCTATCCTCCCTCTCATTCACACACATATATTCTGTCTTAGTCCTGCTGACCTTCATTCCTCTTCCCTCTAGAGCATATCTCCATCTCTCCAGGGTCTCCTCCACCTGTTCTCTACTCTCACTACAGATCACAATGTCATCTGCAAACACCATAGTCCACAGGGACTCCTGTCTGATCTCGTCTGTCAACCTGTCCATCACCATTGCAAATAAGAAAGGGCTCAGAGCTGATCCTTGATGTAACCCCACCTCCACCTTAAACGCATCCGTCACTCCCACTGCAGACCTCACTGCTGTCACACTACCCTTGTACATATCCTGTACCACTCTTACATACTTCTCTGACACTCCCAACTTCCTCATACAATACCACAACTCCTCTCTAGGCACCCTGTCATATGTTTTCTCTAAGTCTACAAAAACACAATGCAACTCCTTCTGACCTTCTATGTACTTCTCCATCAACACTCTCAGAGCAAACATCGCATCTGTAGTGCTCTTTCCCGGCATGAAACCATACTGCTGATCACTAATCATCACGTCCCTTCTCAACCTAGCTTCCACTACTCTTTCCCATAAATTCATGCTGTGACTGATCAATTTAATCCCTCTGTAGTTACTACAGCTCTGCACATCACCCTTATTCTTAAAAATCGGTACCAAAACACTTTTTTCTCCATTCCTCAGGCATCCTCTCATTTTCCAAGATTTCATTAAACAGTCTGGTTAAAAACTCCACTGCCATTTCACCTAAACACCTCCATGCTTCCACAGGTATGTCATCTGGACCAACAGCCTTTTCATTCTTCATCCTCTTCATAGCTATCCTTACTTCTTCCTTGCTAATCCATTGTACTTCATGATTCACTATCCCCACATCATCCAACCTTCTCTCCCTCTCATTCTCTTCATTCATCAACCCCTCAAAGTACTCTTTCCATCTCCTCAGCACACACTCCTCGCTTGTGAGTATGTTTCTCGTATTATCCTTTATCACCTTTACCTGCTGCACATCTTTCCTAGTTCAGTCCCTCTGTCTAACCAATCGGTACAGGGCCTTTTCTCCCTCCTTAGTGTCCAACCTTTCATACAACTCTTCATGTGCCTTATCCTTAGCCTTCACCACCTCTCTCTTTGCCATGCACCTCATCTCCTTATACTTCTGTCTACTTTTTTCATCTCTCTGACAATCCCACTTCTTCTTTGCCAACCTCTTTCTCTGTACACTCTCCTGTACTTCCTCATTCCACCCACCATGTCTCCTTGTCGTCTTTCCTCTGTCCAGATGTTATACCAAGCACCTTTCTAGCTGTCTCCCTTACTAGCTTTGCTGTAGTTACCCAGCTGTTTGGTAATCTTCACTGCCACCCAGTGCCTGTCTTAACTCCACCTCACAATTACCCTTTTTCAATTTCCACCATTTGATCCTTGGTGCTGCCCTCACACTCCTCCTCTTCTTGATCACCAATGTCATCCTACAAACCACCATCCTATGCTGCCTAACTACACTTTCTCTGGTCACCACTTTACAGTCTCCAATCTCCTTCAAACTGGCCCTCCTACATAAAATATAATGCACCTGTGTGCATCTTCCTCCACTCTTGTATGTCACCCTATGCTCCTCCCTCTTGTTAAAATACGTATTCACCAAAGCCATGTCCATCCTTTTCGCAAAATCCACTACCATCTGACCTTCTGCATTCCTTTGTTTAACACCATACCTACCCATCACTTCCTCATCCCCTCTCTTCCCTTCACCAATATGCCCATTGAAATCTGCTCCAAAATGTTAAATAAAAGGAAATATACTAAATCCAAGTATTTCTAATCAAAAGAAAAAAGATGCACTGTCTGGCTAATACTTAAGGGATTCACAGCTGAAGATGTTATAGTTTAAGCTGAAAAAAATAAAATAGGGCGACTGACCAGCAGCAGAAGGTGAAGAAGTGGGAAGAGGGAGAAAATTACTAGACCTCAGAGGCATAAATGATTTATGTAACTTTTGATGAAAGGATGCCTTGAAAAAAAGAAGTTATGTACTCACCATAACGTTCCATCTGAGTAGTTATACTTCATTTTTCTGCAACCTGTGGGTATTCAGATTCAAACCGGCAACTTATTTTCTAGCATCTGATCCGAGCTCCTCCCCCTACCCATAATACACCACCATCTCCTATCTTCTCTCAGATCGAGTTTGCTGCAACTATACACATTAGCAACTCAACTAAATAAACCTAACATGTTTATTCACATGAAAAGGTCAGGGGGACAGAGGGTGGGAAGGTTGCAGAAAAATGAAGTATAACTACTCAGATGGAACGTTATGGTGAGTACATAACTTCTTTATTTGAAGTGATTAACTTCATTTTATCTGCAACCTGTGGGACAGAGTCCCCAGCTACTCAGCAAATCCTGGAAGGCCCTCATGGAAGGATATTCCTGAGCACCGCAGAGCCAAAGGATGCTCTCCCTCTGGAAATCAGATCTAATTTGTAATGAGAGATGATGCCCAAGTTGCTGCTGCTTAAATGTCATCCAAAGGAAGATTAGACCAAAAAGCAGCGGAAGTCGCCATGGACCTGGTAGAGTGGTCTTTAATCAGCCTAGGAGGAGATAAACCCTTGGCTTTGTAAATGTGTAGAATGCAAAGAGTGATCCATCTGGCTAAAGAGATCTTGGAAATGGCCTTTCCCAAATGAGGTTTAGAAAATGAGACAAATAATTGATCGGACTTACGGAAGGATTGTGTTCTATGAAGGTAGAAACGAAGTTGTCTATGAACATCTAACAAATGAAGTTTATATTCCCCTTTGTTCTGAAAATTTGGAAAGAAAACAGGTAGATTAATTGTTTGGTTTGTTTGATTGAGATGCCACTTTGGGTAAAAATGAAGAAGTTGTACGGACAGAGACCTTGTCCTTATGGAAGACCAAATAAGGAGGCAAGGCAGACAAAGCCTGCAGCTTGGAGACCCTCCTAGCTGATGTAATAGCCACTAGGAAGGCTGTCTTCCAAGACAAAAACTTTAAATCCACTGATGCAGCAGGTTCAAAAGGAGGAGTTACTAATGACTGGAGAACCAAAGTGAGGTCCGAAGGAGGAACTGAATCTTTGATGGGAGGACGCAGAAGAAAGGTGCATTTTAGAAAGGCTTTACATACCCTAGAAAAGGCCAGTGCAATCTTATTTTCACCTGTATGAAAATTAGAAATGGCTGCCAGCTGTACTTTCACCGTGGAGGAACTAGCTCCTTGCTGAAAAATACTAGAACAGGGGCTGTAAAAGGATCCAGGTTTCTCTGAGAGGCCCAGATAGAGAAATGTCTCCCATTTACTGCGATAGACCTTCCTAGTGGAATCTTTAAGAGAAGCCACTAGAATAGATTTTACAGGGGATGAAAGACCGGGAGTCCTGGCAATCAAGGGAAATGGGGCAGCCAAGCTGTCAGCTTGAGACTGTCCAGATTTGGAGGGTAGGCACCCAAAAGATGAGAGATCAGGTCCGGGCAGGGATCCAGAATCCACGGAGGCACTAGAAGATGAGACCACAGGAAGGGGAACCAAACTTGATGAGGCCAGAACGGGGCAATGAGGATCACTTTGCACCCCATTCGGCAAGCTTTCTGAAGAAACTTTGGAATGAGTGGTAACTGTGGGTAAGCATACAGTAGCCCGGGGGGGGGGGCAAACATGAACTAGAGCGTCTCTGAGGGCATCCCTTGGTGAGGGAATCAGAGCGAAGAACTTCGCATTGGAAAGAGATGCAAAGAGATCGCAGCAAGGCTGTCCCCATGCAAGGAATATCTCCTCTGCTACTGACTGTGTCTGAGACCACTCGTATGGCATCAGAATAGCCCGACTCAATCTGTCTGCTAAAATGTTGGAGAGTCCCGGGATGTGCATTGCAATCAGAAACCAACCGGTGGAAATCGCCCACTCCCACACTCTCATGGCCTCGCAACAGAGAGGATAAGATCTGGTTCCCCCCTGCTTATTGATATACCAGACAACCGACATGTTGTCTGACTGAATTGCAATCGTGCCCAAAGGAAAAACAGTGTGGAAGGCTTTCAACGCTAAAAGCACTGCCCTCATCTCTAGAACATTTATGTGCAACTTGGTCTCTATCTGGGACCACGTGCCTTGGACTGTCCTTCCCGAACATTCTTCCTCCCCACCCGAGTTGGGAGGTGCCTGTGGTCACGGTGGCTTGGGCTGGAGATGACAAGAAAAGGTGTCCCGCTGCAACATCCGGTGAATGGAGCCACCAAAGGAGAGAGGTCCTGCAGGTGTGAATGATCCTTATCGAAAAATCTATGGGCAGGTCTAGCCAAGACCATTGGACAGCTAGACTCCATTGAAGGACCCGCATATGAAGGCGTGCACAAGGGAGAATAGAGATCGAGGCAGCCATGGAGCTCAGGGCCCAGAGAACATCGCTTGCTTTTGAAAATTTGAGGTTCACGATTAGAGCGATGTGGTACCTGAAGTGTAAAATCCTGTCTGGTGTTAAGAAAACTTTTAGCTGCAAAGTGTCTAGCCATGCCCTGATAAAGTCTAGAACTTGTACTGGTTGCAAAAGGGATTTGTAAACACTGACTGTAATCCCCAGTCAATCTGCCAAGAAAAGAAAGTAGTCTCAGGCCAGATACAGAACATGGTGGACGCAGCGAAGAGCCAGTTGTCCAGGTAAGGAAATACCTGAATTCCCTGAAGCCTCAGGTGAGTTGTTACTACTGTCTTTACCTTGGTGAACACCCTGGGGGCTGTGGTGAGACCAAAGGGTAGAGCTCTGAACTGGAAGTGACTGGCTCCCAGCCAGAAGTGAAGAAACCCCCTGGAGCTTCTGTGGACCTTGATATGATAGTAAGCATCCTGGAGGTCTAACAGGCACATCCAGTCGCACTCTCGGAGATAAGGTAGAATGGACTGTAGGGTGACCATCCGGAACTTTTGTTTGGCGACAGACAGGTTCAAGGCTGATAGGTCTAAAATGGGCCTGAGGTCCCACGTCTTTTTTGGCACTAAAAAGAACCTGGAGTAAACGCCTAATCCGTGCTGGTAGAGGGGGACTGGTTCGATGGCTCGTTTGTGAAGCAGCTTTGAAACCTCTAGAGCTGCTGCCTCCCTGTGAGCGGGTGGAACATCCGGGAGGCGTCTTGTAGCACTTGGCGGGGCAACAAACTGGACAGTGTAGCCTCTGGATATTATTTGCAGCACCCAACGATCTGCAGTTATAAACTCCTATGCCGCTGGGTGCAATGACAATCTTCCCCCAACTACTTCCAGAGTAGGGCAGTCGGGCAACCCCTCAGGGCTGCTGAGTGGGCCTGTCAGAAAAAGGTTCCCTAGACCCAAAATTCCAGGGACACCCTCTACCTCTGGGTCGGTGTCGATCCTTTCCCTCTCTGCCTCTGGGGGAAGAGTTGTCCTGAAACTCCCGGGAAAACTGAGATTTCTGGAACCACATCTTATTTTGCCCTCTTTGGTTCCTAGAAAAGGATTGCTGAGGCTTAGAGAAGTGGATCTCAACGGCAGACAAAGTCTTCCCGTCTTTTTCACTCTGGACAAGAGTGTCATATACTGTCTTCCCGAAAAGGGAGGAACCATCATAGGGAGCATTAGTAAATGACACCTTGAAAGGGTATGCAAACTGACACAACCTGGGCCAGGCGTGATGCCTCATGGCTACTCCTGTCCCAGCTGCCCTAGCTGCTCCTTCTGTGGTGTAGGAAAGGAGGCACATGGACACGTTTGATACCGACTTCAGAGTCAACATTTTCACAGAGAGCAGTTGTTTGTCCTGCAGCGATAAAGACTCTGGGGGAGACTCAGCGAATTCTGAGAAAAGGTCTCGCTGCAGAATTATCACATGTGCCAAATAGTTCAGCGCATGGATGGAAAAGGTCGCTGACGAATAAACGCGCTTTCCAAACCTATCCACTGACCTGGACTCCTTGTCCGGAGGGTAGACTGAGGAACTCTCTTGTGCCAGTTCCTTCTTGGTGGCTGCTGCGACCAACATAGCATCAATGGGGGCTCCTTTAGACCAAGGTTGTCTGTAGGTGGGAGGAGAAAGAATCTTGTTTGGGTGTTTGGGGATGGGCTCTACGGTGTCAAGCTCCTTCCATGCCAGTGTGGTGATGAGGTCCACCAAGGGGTCTGCTGGCGGGGACACCCAGGAAGTAGATGGGCCCGTGCCAAAGGCCTCCAGGAACACGGACTCATCTGTAGAAGGTTTTGGGGCTGAACAACCTCCCCTCTGGTGACGGATCTCCATGATGTCTCCGAAGGAGAAATCTTCGGGAGGTGACCTGGGGCAACCTTCTCCATCTAAATCCGTGTCCACAGAGAGGGACTCAGGGGAGTCCAAGTGCCTCCTTTTACATTTGCGCTTACAGGGGCCCTCTTCAGTGGGACTCTCTGAAGAGGACTTCTGAGCCGCTGGGGGGTCCTCAAGGGGAATAACCTGGGGCTCCTCTGGCATGAGCTGTCCCTGAGACAAGATGAAGGGAGTCATTGCCAAATCTAGTGGAGTCTGGGTGGAATCTGAGGGGATGGGTTGAGGTCTCAATCCCTGGGAGAGAACCCTCTCCACCACTTTGAACACCAAAGGAGAGTGTACCTCCTTGGCACCCAGCAAGGAAGAAACTCTCCCCGGGTCCAAAACGGGAATCGGAGCCGAGGCAAGGGTAGCCTGAGGTCCAAGGAAACAGTCCAGATCCAAAAAGGTTGGAGCCGAAGATGGATCCATTCCCTCGGGTCCAACTCCCTGTCCACGGCTCCAAGAGTCGCTCGGATCCGAACTAGCCTGATCCAAGGAACTCAAGGTAACAGCTGGAGTCGAGGTTGGAGGAACCGTAGGTGCCGAGCTACCAGCTCCAAAGGGTCTTGGATCCAAAAACCCCGAAGCAGACGCACAGATCAGGGAGGGAGAGATGGGGTGGAAAAAAGGCATGGAGGTCCCCCCTCCAGAGGGAAGGGGGCCTGGCAAGAAATCTCTGCATCATTATGACCATGTCCAAGTCCAATAGGCTCCAAGTCGATAGTGAAGAGGCGAGTGACTCTGATCTGGCTGGTCTGCGCAGGGAGGGTGAGGAAGGCCTCGGATCAGAAGATTCCATCGGCTCCGGCGAGAAACGGGGTGAGCGGAGCCTTGGAGAAGTTGGCCTCAAAGTCTTGGATAGTGGAGTAGGGAAGGGTTCCCTATCCGGAGACCTCTTGAGAGGCCTATCTCTCTTCTTCCCTTGTCTTCCTTGCGCTTTTCTCTGTCCTTTTCTTTTTCTCTCTCTTTTGCTTTTTCTTTGTTTTTATCTTCCCCAACACCAGAATGAGCGGGAGTTTGAGTCCCTGTCTGAGTGGGTGGTTGGGTGGGAATACCAGAGACCGAGGCCGTGGCAGAATCCAGCATGGAGGCAGGGAGAAGACCCTTGGCAACCAATTTGGCCTTCCAGTCCCTTTGGACCCTGGGGTTGAAGCCTGCACACATTGTACACTGGGTGGATAAATGGGGCACTCCCAAACAGATTACACACAGAGTGTGACCATCAGCTGGTGAGAGCTTATGGCCACACTCTGTGCATTTTTTGAAAACTGACTTAGGCTGATCAGCCATAGTCTAAAAACTAATTGCCACTTCCTAAAGAGGGAACACAACACACTAGCACACACTTAAGGGAAGTGGGCCTAGAAACTACTTTCAGAAAGAAAAACTTTTTTTTTTAAAAGCTTTAACAGACGAAAAGCGTGCACTAAAAAGGGGGGAGGGAGGGAAAACTAACGACCACTTACACACAATATAGTAATAACTAACTAACTTATCCCTGAAGCTCAGAGCAAAGGAAACCACTATGCTCACTATGGTGCGGCAAACGACATCTGGGGGAAGATAGGAGATGGGGGTGTATTATGGGTAGGGGTAGGGGGAGGAGCTCGGAGCTCAGAGCAGATGCTAAAAAATAAGTTGCCGGCTCGGATCCGATATGGATCCAAATACTCACATATTGCAGATAAAATGAAGTTAACTGCTTCAGATCAGGAGTTTGGCAGTCTCTGGTACCAAAAATAGTAACATTCCATATTGTAAGGGAGAATAACTGAAAGCACCAGTATTTGCCAGGTTTGCAAATAATAATGGGTTAAGAATGAAGTATCTAAGCAGTATGTCAAAACAGATGAGGACAGCAGGAAGTGAAGTCCCAGTCTACAGAACAATGCAAGAATTTCATCACCTCTCTCAGCAGGGTATGAGCAGCTGACATCTGATATTAGCTCCCCAGGTTAACAAATACAACCTGTCACACTAACTTATATGATGCTCCCAGGAGGCACCACATCTCTGAAGCAGGAAGAAACCAGGGTGACCTCCTCAACCCATTAGTACAGCATCCATTATCAAGGTCTGCAACAGGTTCTGCTTCTGAAAAGGAAGGTCCACAATGAAGTTGCATAAGGAATCCTCCACCACCTGACTGACAACAAGAATCTGACACCAAAAAGAAAGTTCTTGAAGATACAATGGCTTCATAATTAATGACCTCACCCCACGCTATGCAAAACCAGCATCATCAGGACTGAAAATAAAACCATGAACATAGGGATTGCCATGAATCCTGAGTTGCACAGAAAAATCTGTACCTGGACTTTTGCTTTGCCCTCACCCATGCTGTGAAGGTTACAGCTTCCTGGACTCTTTCCAGTGGAAGGAATGCTAAAGAAATTCTGCCACAATGAATTCAAATCTTCCAAGCACAAGGGGACTTCCCACAGTTTGTGATGACTCCCCAGGTCTACAACCACATAAGCAATCAACACTGCATTTCTACCAGTGAGTCCCTTGAGAAGGCACCAGGATACATTTGTCCATGTAAGAGAACACATGAAGAGCGTCCTCGTGTAAGTCCTCTGCCACCACAGACAGCACCCACGGTAAATACTTCTGATTAGAGGACACACCAAAAAGCAGCACTTTGGACTGAAAGTGATGCACATTCAGAACACAGAGAAGTAAGTTGTTGTGATGGCCCCAGACAGTGATATACCAAAAGGTGTCCCTCATGTACAGCAAGATGATCCATATACTCTTCAGACACACATGCATAATCCTCTGAGGAGTCTCTGTCAGCTGCCTGGAATGTGACATACAGAATATGCTCACTAAAGTCACTGTGATCCAAGATATGATATAAGTCTCCTATCCCATTCAAAGCCAGGAAAAAATAGGAGTAAAACCCTTTGCCTTTCTCAGTACAGGGACTAGGATCTAGTGCTTTCTTCCAGAATACTTAACAATCAATGCTCATGGCTCCCCTAACAGTCTAAGCTGATTGCTCCCCAAGACAAGGTAAACTGTAAGAAATGGTCTCTCAAGGGTGGCCTTATAAGACAGTCAGGAATAACATTATTGGATGGTGGAGGCACTCTCCTTGAAGACTTGGCCAGCACAACCACTGAAGTCAATGCTACCTGACACGTGGGAGTCCTCCTCAATTTACATGGAGTATCCTCTATTGACCATGGGGCAGACTAGAAGAGGAGAGCTGGGCCAAGGTATGTCAAAGAGAAATTTCACTGGGGTCATACCCTCTTTCTTCTTTTGAAGGTCTGTAACCACATCCTAGAATGACTGGCAAAAACGTCAGCCTGGAAAGAGCACCATACATAACCTGTCTTGACCTCTCCTTAAAGAAAAAAGCTAACAGCTATGCAATCCCATGTAAGCACAAACCTCAAGTTGCCCTATGTGTAGCAACTGCACAATCAAGATTACAAAGAGCAACATAAAGTCCCACTCCTGAAGTCATGATAAAGGTTCATTTCCAGTTTATCTTTGTCCTCAATTGAGAAAGATTTACCAACTTCTCCAGTGTCTGGCTAGCAAGAAAGAACTAAGACCAAGAGTGGAGAAATAAATAAGGAACCAGAGCACTGAAGAAGAATTAAAAATTCTCTATTGATAACCCTGTCCAAAGCCTTAGACTGCTTAAGCAAGCAGTATGATGGAAAGCTGCTTTAGCCTCTGGGGCCTATGCAGACTGCAGAGATCACACAGGAGTCTACCCTGAAATACTTGGCATTAATGTCACTACACTCCATGGGAGACATGGCACAGGTTCCTCATCCTTCTTACCTATACACTGATGAGTTGTGCCTGGTGGAAAAGGCATCAAAGCTGCAGGGCAGTCCACAGTGGACTTCATGAACCTTAAGGGTCTCTCTAAAGAGATCACTGGTGGGAGAATTTCAGGAGAGGTGCTGTTATCCTTACATATCTCACAGACAAGAGTCTCTGGGTCCTCAATGCCCTTTTATCATGACACTAAGAGCTTGGAGGCTCTTACCCTGCATATGAGGTGATGAGCATTCAATGGGAAAATATATATAGCTCTGCATACCAAACCTGGTATTCAATTGAGAGAAGTCTGCAAATTGACTAGCTCTGATATTAATCCGGATTCTTAGAGGGTATGTTTCTGCAACAACTAAGATAGCTTTCATAACTGTCAAAACAGACAATGTGCTTCTAATGCTTGAGTTACCTTTATAAGCCTAACTACTGAAGAAGGACAAACAAAAGTATCTTCTTATCTAACCAGCTAGCTTAGCATGAGATGGGGGAGGCCTGGTGAATAGTCTTTTTGATTTCAAACATTACCACTGAACAAGCACTACAGGACATGACAGACTCATACCTCTCAACCTCTTAATACAAGAAATCTGGACAAAGCCAAAAATAAGGGTGAGGACAAAGGTCCAAAAATAGAGACACATTTTAAATATTGCTCTTATAAACTTAGAAAATTGCTAGAGTAAAAGGTTTTGTGTTGCCATACATTTTGAGAAGGATATGAATTCTTAGTCAGATGTCATTATTTAGTGAATTCAATCATCACTGATTTGCCAGAAAAAACAAACTTTATGTGAAAGAGAACAAAAATACAAGTCAAAAATCTGTACATTCTGTGAAAATCTAGACAGTTTACAGGGTAGACTACTCCTTGTGAGCTTGCCAGGTGCAAATTTACTTCAGATGATCAAATAAAGATAAGACAGTGCAGAATCCCTGGGGTGCACCTATTAACTGTATGTCAGGGGTACAGGTCTTACACTTCTCTTGGCATAGGATAACAGGCGTAAGCCTGACACTTCACTAGTCAAGCTGCAACTCTCAAAATTAATTCAAAGCTATCTCAAGGCTGGCTTTAGTAGTATTAGAAGGAGAAGGCGGTAACTACTATCTGGCCTACAGTCCACTTACCTTTTCATGCTGGGTCAGCAAAAGCCCAGATTCAAGTTAGAGAGTGTTTGGTCAGTCCCTTTACTGGGTACCATTCATAGCCACCACTATGAAAGAAATGAAGTTGACCTTAAGTTTTCCTGTTCACCTCCTGCAGGAGGTCACGTTGAAGCAGTCACATTTATGGCAATACTTCCCAAGCAGTAAGGAAAGTGCCAGACTTGTTCCTCACTTGTGACATGGTAACAAAAGGAATACTTAATTTTCACCATGTAAAGCCTCAAACACACAAACTTTCCCAAAATAAATATTAGAATCAGGATTCATAATATGTGAGTTTGAGAAAAGAAGAAATGGGTGGTGCCAGGGGCTGCTTGACAGCATAAGGGATGCATCTCTCCAAAAATGGAATGACAGAAAATTTCAGAAATGTACCCAACTATGGATATCAGAAGAGCATGTCCTGACAGTCACTCATTACAAAAGAACTCAGAAATCAAAGCCAAAGACATTAACACTGGAATACAAAGAGAAGACAGACTCAGCACTCATGTCAGGTCAAATTATAAAGAATCATTAAACCACATGGAGATTAACATCCATGGCAATGTTTTGTCAAGCTCTCATGAACCTAGAAAACCTCTCTCCCACCCTACCACACAAGATTGAAAACCTGAATTTTATGCAATTACGAAGAAGCTGATACTGGCTGTCTGAATGATCTGGTAGACAGAATAAGAAGGCTTGCTTGATACTTAAAACCTTCATGCTAGTGATGGTGAGGTTACTTACTGGCAAAAATAAAAACGTGGCTGTTGGGGAAACACAGTAAGGATATATAGTTTCACAGACAAGGCTTTTTTAATTTTTAACTCTCATATAGCCCGACATAAGGATTTACCACAGTGTTTTTGGTTCTAGTTTAAATTGTCAGTTTCCTTGCCACAAAGAACCTTCCCTCTAAATTAGGGTATTCAAAAGCAACTGTGCAAATTACACATGGAACAAAGAGAAAATTATTCTAAGGTGCCTGTGGACATAGCTCTAGCCATTGGATCACAATTTCCAAAATTATGACTGACTACACAAAACTTTAAATTCTTTAGAGACTTTGAGAAGAATCTTTGTGGCAATAAATGGATACACTCAAAAGAAGCCACATCTTATCAAGGTCCTGTGACATCACAGAGTTCCAAAATTTGGCAAAACATAAGTAATCAATAACCTCGGCAGCAGTATAGGTAGTCTTGTTATATATGTCCAAGGCAGGAAGATTCTTGACAGAGGAAAGCATCCCAACAGATGGTTCACATGATCCCAGGGGTGAATTTCCTTTCTCCCATCCAATCGTATAGGTTCATAGGTTGGTACTAGGTCATCAGCCCTAGGGCCTATACAAGCTAGCCATAACAATTCCCTGGCTATTTCTTCCCACACTATTTACTTCCCTGGACCCCTGTCTAGCAGGGCGACTGACGTGATCCCCGGGGTGAAGCCTTCAGTCAGCAGTTGTTTGAAGGTGATGGATTAACTTTTCCTTCAGTATCTCTAAGTCTATTAAAATTCCAATCTCCATTGAAAATACACTGGCCTTTTTTGAGGACAGAAGGGCTATAGACAAGATGTCTCCAAGTCATGTAAACAGTATCCATATGACTGATTTCAAGGGAGGAGTCTCCCTAACAACCAGGTTTCCTTGCCCAACTAAGTATTCAAATGTTTCTTGGAACAGCAGTTGGCCACTCTGGACTGTCAGTCATCATTTCAACACTTAGAAATCCTTCTAACACTCTCCCAAAAATAGCAATGCTCTGAAGAAGAATTAACAGAAAAAGAAATTTCAACATCTTTATCACATTCTGATGGGAAGACGACATATTTTGATTTCAGGGTAAATTGAGAGCACAAGTGAGAAGGAAAACTTCTGAACTACTAACCATAAAAATTATGCTCTCTACTACAGTGTGCACAGATAAGGGATTGAAAAACTACATCGCAAGAAGTCAAAGTAAACTTTATTGTCATTTAGCCTACACAAGTGCACTCTAAACAAAATTGCGTGCATCAGGCTCGAATCCAGAAGACATATACAGTACATACATACAATAACACATATGACGGACATATATTCATCATTTCACATAGGATCATAGGAGGTTATTAGGCTAATAGCTCTGGGGCCTTTACAAGCCTAGCCAATAGTTTATCCCAAAAAAGAAACTTCAGTCAGCACTTGTCACCCCTGTCAATGAGGGACACAGGTAAAATCCCTGGGACAAATTTGTGGTTTCCCATCCACACATCAAAGTTGCACTTGAAGAGGGTCAGTGAGATACTCTGTTTGACGTGCATGGGAGTACCTCACTAACCCTCTTCCCATTAGACAAGTTATTCCTCCAGACCTAATAGCCCAAACTTCCATCACACTGTTTAAAACTAAACTAAAACACTTTCTAACCAACCACTGACTATGCCCAAGCTGATCTTTACAACTCCTCACATCTCCTGCATCCTTTACACTTTCTCCCAGCTCCACTTTTTCAGTGTTTTCATTTCTACTAGAAATGCTGTCTCTTATCTATCAACTATACTCTTCTCTACATTCTATTGCTAACTTTTAAACATCTTAATTACTGCTGTTTCATACTACACATTCCAGTACTTAAGTATCAGCTTTATCTCCTATTACCTTTCTGTACTTCCTCATATTGTGGTTTAAATGCCTTGAGTAATTTTGTGCTTGAAATGCCTTATGTAATGTATATATGCTTTTTGTGCCTGAAATGACTTATGTATTGTGTTTATATTTTTTTAACCATGTATTAGATAGCGGAGCTTTTCTCCTCGGGCCTCCACTGAAAATGGACATGTATCCAGTTGGACTAGTCCGGTTAACAAATGTAAAATAAAATAAAAAAATAAATAAATAAATGATTCTACTACATATTACCACAGTTTACCTCATCTATAATTTTCAGCAGTTGAATAGTTTCTTATTGCACAAGTTCCTACTGCACTGTGTGAATCTCACATGAATAACAGGATCTAGTTAGTATAATATTGCACATTCATTGCCTTCTATGTATTATTTATGTTTAGAATCCAAAGAAGTGAGAAGTCCAACTGCTTCACATAAACACTAGCTACTTACAGGAATCAAAAAGGTAAAGTAAAACACTTGCTTGGGTAGATACGCAAGCAAATCATAGTAATGTTCAACATTAAATAGCATGTTGCAACATCCTAACAGCTGTATCACTGCAATAATTGTCAATTTGCAGAATCATTTGAAATATGTGAAAAATAACACATCCTGGATATTCCAAAGGCAGGGGTCTCGAATTAAAGTCATTGCATCAGACCAATTTAATATTATACTTTAATGAAACATTTAAATAAGACAGTGTCACCAATCATAGGAGGCATAACAAAGCACTATAACCAATCATATTACACATTTACTATCCATCTGATGGCCATTCAAATTTCATTAGATGTAACAATAAGACCAATCAGAGAAAATTTAAAATAAAACATTACCACCAATGACAGGTGGCATAATGTAACATTGTAACCAATCACACTACACATTTGTTAACCATTCAGTGGCTTAGAACACAGTAATACAGATTCCACTTAAGTGTAGTATTATAACCAATGGTATAGGTTCCTTGCAACAAATTTTCTACCAATCACACCTACAAGGGAAAAACAATATAACTAATCATGTTGCAAAGTTACTAACGAAAATACTGCTATTCAGGCTTTACTTAGTGTAGACTTGTAGACAATCGTGTTCCACGATTAAAAACATATAGTATAGTGGCTTAACTAATCAGACAATGCAAATTAAAATAATTTAGTTAATAACTGCACATCACCTAGCCGTTGGCTTCTCCTCACAATAAACACTCCCTTCTAACATATTTCCACACTGTTCAAAAAATGTGTGATCAGTACCTACCAAAATATTAAAACTCAGCTTAGCCTAGAATTAAACCCTGGCCTCTTAAATGAAAGACAAAAATTCTACCACTGCACCACTTCTACATAGTTGTATTTCAATGTTGTAGCCTCCTGGCTTTCAAAAATGGTTTCAAAGGGACCTTGTTATTCAGTGGGCGTTCGAAAGACATGCGTTGAATGGGTGTGCCTTTGTTGAGGGTTGGGCACCGGGCTGGCAACTCGACACCATAAAAAACAGCTGCCAATCATTAGTGGACCGGAGTTCCGCTGTGGCGACCCCTAACTGGGAAAAGCCGAAAGACAAACAACAACCCCTATCCACTCTAAGTTTAATAATCCATCGTGCCTCAGCACTTTCTGTTCTATTTCTAATATCACTTCATCTAATATTCACTTTGATAACCTCTAAAACATTAAACATAAAATAGTGAGTTTCATCAGTGTCAAGAATATGTTTAAATAATGCATTAGTAGCAGAATTAATCCTTATTTGTTACAAGTGCTGTCTGACATGAACTTTCAATGGTCTATCCATTTTACCAATGTAAAATGACCCATATACCTGACAGGTAGCAAGATAAACTACAGGGCAGGTGTTACAACTCACTGGTACTCTGAAATTATATACCTGGCCATTATCAGGATGCACACATGCATTAGCTGTGGATATAAACCGACAGTATCTACAGGGATTGCAGGGAATAGTACCTGGTTCCATACCAACAAGATCAATATTGACAGTATCTTTGGGGTTACATAGCATGCTCTTGATGTTCCCTTTATTTTTACACCTAAACCTGGGGGTCTCTCTCTGATCACATTCTCAAGTGTTGAATCAGTCATTAATATTGTATTGACCAGTGTTTCTTAATAGTTTCAGTGATGCTATGTATATTGCTAGTATAAAAAAGGAGGGAATTACCACTGTCATTCAAATTTTGCTTCCTAATAATGTTATCTTCATCACAGTCTCGTAAAGAAAAATAAGGCTTTGCTCTAACAAGGTGTAAAAGTGAAAGCTGACTCATATTAGCATTAATTTCACAGCTTCTATAACCTCTCTTTTCCAAATTTATACTCAAATTTTGAATCTCATCATTAAATTTATCATCACAGGCATTCAGTAGAGACCCTCATCCCCTGCCCTTTAATTATATTCTGAAAGATACACCAGTGGTTCATACTCTGTCTGTGCAAGTAAGTATTCCTATGGCAGGGCTTCTTATAGACTCCACTGGTTATACACCCATCATCAAGTCCAGTAATCAGAGTATCCAAAAAAACTAACTTCATGGGGACAGTAAGTTACTGAAAACTTCAAAAAAGAGGTTGATCCAGCTAAAAACTCATAAAATCTTTCCAGATCGTTCTCTCTACCTCCCCATATAACAAGGTCATCGACAAAACAGCAGCAAAATAAAATACAGCCAACAAAATCATGACCATTTAGGATAAATTCCTTCTCCCACTCTGCTGTTACCACATTGATGTAACTATTGGCACTGGAAGTGCCCATCGCCATGTCATCATTCTGTAGGTAATATCGGCCATTGAATACAAACACATTATTCTCGAGTATGAGCTCCATGAATAAACACAGTAGCTCAAATCTTTCATCATACACACTAAACTTTATAAGAAAATGTTTGCTTGCCTAAACACCATGTTGGTTTGGTATTTTAGTGAACAAGGATTGTACATCCAACGTAATCAACAAAAAAGGTAAATCTGTGGGATAATACACTGTAAAGTCGAAAAGGTGTTGTACAAATTTAGTCCTTCAGTATATACACATTCTTATACAAAACTGGATGTAGATGTCTCTCAACAGATATAGAAACAAGCTCAGTACACCAATTCCTGCCGGCCACTATGGAGCAGTATGTGCATTCTTATGAATTTTTGGTAGTCCTTGAATTAAAGGCACCAACGGTTCATCTACCTTTAAAAATTAAACCAATCAAGAGTGATCATCCTATTCAACAAACAATCACTCAGAGTTGAAAAAATTATATTCTTCATACTTATAATATCACTTAACTCTATTCTATTATACATGCTTGTGTTAGATAAATCGTATTCATTGAGTCAAAATAATAACTCCTATCCATAATAATAGTGGGGCCGCCTTTGTCAGCAGGTCTGATATAAACATTGGTATCATTTTCTAATTAGCATATGGCCAGTCTTTCATTTAAAGTTAAATTATTAAAACAATGTTTATTTTGTCTGTGTTCAAACAGACTACAAAAATAATTTTCACATAACTTCCCAAAGTAAAGGATGGTAAATACAAACAAATAAACTAGGTTTTTAAAAGGTTGGTTAGTTGTCTCAGGGGCATTATTACTGTACATAAGTTTTAAAAACATGTTTCTTAAATGTTCCTGCCTCTGGTACGGCTTATCGGCAGCGAGTGAGGGTCAGCAGTCGCTCATGCAGAAGAGGCAGGACGAAAAGGAAGAACCAAATGGATACAGATGGCAATTGCACTTTGAAAATGATGTGGACATAGAAGGAGCTTCATTAATATGGAACATTTTATCTAGAATACTTAATACTGATGAAATTTCTGTGCTGGAGAAAGGGTTGTCCTTTATTCCTGCACAAAGAGCAAAACTGATGTGTCTTTAAAGCTTGTGTACAATAACAATACACCTGATACAACTATCCAACCTTTTAAAAAAAATAGTTTATTTGTTCATATTAACCATCCTTTACTTGATGCCTTTAGGAAGTTATGTGAAAATGATTTTTATAGTCTGACCACAGACAAAATAAAAATTGTTTTAATAACTGTAAATGAAAGACTTGCCATATGCTCATTAGAAACTTATACCAATATTGTTATTAAACCTGCTGACAAGCCGGCCTCACTGTTATTATGGATAGGAGTTATAATTTTGACTCAATGAATATGATTTAGCTGACACAAGCACGTATATTAGAATAGAGTTAAGTGATATAAGTATGAAAAATAGAATTTTTTCAACTTTGAGTGATTATTTGTTGAATAGGATGATCACTCTTGATTGGTTTAACTTTCCAAAGGAAGATGAACCGCTGGTGCCCCTCATTCAAGGGCTACCAAAAGTTCATAAGAATGTACATATTCCTCCATTCCGCCCCACAGTGGCTGGCAGGAACTAGTGTATTGATTCTGTTTCTATATTTGTTGAGAGACATCAACGTCCAATTTTGGATAAGAATGTGCACATACAGAAAGACTCTAAACAATTTTTACAAGACCTTTTTGACTTTACAGTACATTATCACAGAGATTTACCTTTTTTGTTGGTTACGTTAGATGTACAATCCTTATTCACTAAAATACCAAACCAACATGGTGTTGAGGCTATCAAATGTTTTCTTACAAAGTTTAGTGTGTATGATGGAAGATTTATTGATCTACTGTGTTTATTCATGAAGATCATACTTGAGAATAATATGTTTGTATTTGATGGCCGATATTACCTACAGAATGATGACGTGGCTAATGGCACTTCCAGTGCCAGTAGTTATGCCAATATTGTAATGGCAGAGTGGGAGCAGGTAATTTATCCTAAATGTCCATGATCTGTTTGGCTGCTCATGGTTTTGGGTGAAATGCTGACAACCTATTTTGCATTTTTCATGGGTGCATGTGAGAGATTTGCTTCCAATGACATTGTGTATCTATATTTCTTACATACTGTGTTTGTCTGTTCTAAAATTAAGTGGTTGTCAGTAAACATGAGGCAGTTACTACGCTGCCATAGGATGCCCATATCCACCAGGGCAGAAAAAGAGATGACAGGGAAGTGCCTATCCATTATACCAGAGCCTTAGTAGATGGGATGGAGTATGGCGCAGTTACT
This sequence comes from Protopterus annectens, assembly GCF_019279795.1. Lineage (NCBI taxonomy): Eukaryota > Metazoa > Chordata > Ceratodontiformes > Protopteridae > Protopterus > Protopterus annectens. Next base: position 1,299,311,438 of record NC_056733.1, read on the forward strand.
TAAAGTTCTAAGTGAGGGTGTTTAGTAGTATAGTATAGGATAACCTTCAGTGGTGCTGCCCTCAGCAAACCAGCCACTCTTTGAAAAGCTGTGAACATGGGCGACTATAAAGAGCATTTGCTATAGAGAATTTTAACCTGCTTAGGTTTGCATATATATAAAGCGTGGGTAACCATGTTTACGCAATGCACAAATGCAAGGGTTTTATACCACCAGGATGAAAGACTTTTACACAGTTAAGTCCTCAGGCCAATCAAATAAATATACAATAAGCCTTCCACCAGCAGTTCCCAACTCAGATGGGTTGAATCAGCCGTCTGCTTCTACCAGAGTTCCCTCTTAATGTAAAATGAACTGGTTTTGAGCTCAAGTGCAGTAAGAAATGCTTACAACAAAAGGCAGAACACCTGCAGTATCAGAAATCCTTGAAAATAAGTTCACAAGACCCAAGAAATGTTCCCAAATGCATAAAAATGTGGCAAACATAAGAACATTTCAAAAGCACAGAATAACTTTGCAAAACTCAGACATATTTTGGCAAACAAGAGAACTTTGGTAAACTCAGAGCAGCTTTTGCAGTATCAGAGGAGGTTAGGACATATCAGGATACGGTTAAAATGAGCTAAAAGCAGTACAGTAATAAACAGATGGAGTTTTTTTTAACAAATGCAGGCCGAAAAACAATGATAAATTCAAACAAATCAATAAATGCAGCACATAATTGTTAAATACCACTGAGATATAGCAAGTACAAAAAAAAATACTTATATCAGCTTTGGAGGTCCACAGATGGCTTTAGATGCAATCCAAGGGTTTTGTAGTCAAAGGATTACAAGACAGGTATAGGGAAGCTCTGAATCATGGACATGATAAATAGTGACATAGGAAACATCCAAACACTGGTCCCATTCCCAGTTCAACTTTGTCAAGGGCACATCATGCCTGCTCAATCTGGTGGTCTTCTTTGAAAAAGTCACTTGAGCCATGTGTTCTATCCATGAGCCATTTGACTATCCATCGGGGGATGTGCAGATTTATGCCCAGTTTTGTAAGTTTATCTATAATAACCAAGTGGAAATTGTGTCAAATACCTTAGCCAAGTCAAGGTAGGTAGTATGCACTGTTCTATCCTCATCCATGGCCCTAGTGACTTTCTCAAAGAAGTCCACCAGATTCAGCAGGCATGACCTGCCCTTGACAAAGCTGAACTGGGTTGGATCCAGTGTTTGGAAGTTTCCTATGTTATTATTTATCTGGTCCATGATTATTCTTTCCATGGCCTTGCATATAAGACTAGTCAAAAGTATGGGTCTGCAATTTCCTGGGTCTGTTGATTGCCCCCCTTTACCCAGAAGGATGACTGTTGTCATCCCCACTCTACAGAGACAAAGCCAATCTGGAGGCTGTGGTTAAATTGAAATTCTACTAGGCCTAAAAGGTGCTGTTTCAAGCTATTTCAAGCTATTTAAGGGCATCCTGGGATATTGTCAGAACTCATTGAAGCTGTATTTTTAGCCTTAGAGAGCGCAGTGGTGACTTGCTCATTAATAATAACTGGCAGAGGAATGGTGGAGGGTATTTCTTGAAGGATAACCAAAGGTGATAGTGAGGTGAAATTTGAGCTGAATTTATCATCCGGCAGATTTGCTGCATCTTCTAGCTGGGTATAGGTAATGCCGTCTGCAACTAATTCCGCACATTGTTGGGTGTTGCACTTAAGATTGCGAACATAACTGAAAAATGCTTCATAGTTATCCTTAGCTTGGGAGGCTATTTTTGACTCAAAATTTGCTTTTGAAGACTTGACTAGTCCCCTGATTTGCTTGTTTAGAGTAATAAGGGAGTTTTTGCTCTCTTGTGCACATTCTCTCTTACTTCTCAACAGGATTTTCTTTCTTTTGTTGTATAATCTATTTATACCAGAGGTCAACCAGGGGTTTTTGTGGTTTGCCCTAGGCTTATTTTGGTCTGGTACTGCTGTTCCTGTGCAACTGTGTATATGGCCATACAGGACTGTTGTGTATGTATCTGCATAGGCTTCTGGATTTGGGGGAGCTTGGAAATTAGCAAGGTCATCACTTAATAGGAGGTAGATTGCTTTAGAAAAGTTCTTAAATGCTTTGGAGTTAGGCTTTGTGATCTGATCTAACCAGTGAGGACATCACACTTGGGGGGGGGGGGGTGCAACACTCTCCCATATTTGTGAGCACCAGGTCTAGGATATTTGTACCCCTAGTGGGAGTGCAGATTAGCTGCTCCAGGGCATTTGCATTGACAAAGTCTAGAAATCTTTGAGCCTGCATGTCAATTGTCGTGTATGCTTCCTAGTTAATGGAGGGGTAGTTGAAATTACCCATGAGTATGGTATCGGACTGAATGGTAAGTCATTCTAGTAAATTCACATATGATGCATGGCTTTCCCAGCTCCCTGTAGCTAACAAGGATATGGTAAAGGATTTTTCCTAAGGTTAGTTGGATACAGACTTCCTCAAGCGTATCATATTGTCATATGTGTAGTGCTTGGTCGGAATGTATGAAAGGCATTATAGCTTTTGCACTGCTGGGGTGCTTTTCGTTGCTTCCATCCACATTTCAGTAGCTGCACAGAAGTCAGCATTCTCCAGTGCTTCCAGGGAATGTAGTTTCTTGCCAAGATTACTAGCATTGAGCAGTAATACCTTTAGCTTATCGTGAGTAGATTTTGCTATGTTGGAAGGATTTGTCTGTGTGGTAATGACTAAAAGAGGCACTACAGGGGTGGATAATGCTTTGGCCAATATCTGAAAGCCTAGAGGCGACAGGTGAAGTCCATCCCAGGCAAAGCAGAGTGACTTGCCAATAATGTTCTTCCAGGCTGACAAATACTGGACTCCTTTGGAATAACACCAGTAGCTAAGCCAATTATTAAAGTCAATCATTTTCTGTTGTTATTGTGGCATCATCCTTGGAGACGGTTGAATGTTACTCAATGACAGGCTCATACCATCTGTGACACATATTCTGAGAGCTGAATCATAGTTCAGGTAGATATGTCTCAGGCCATTTACACCCACATGAACTATGACTGAGTTGAGTGCTTTGTGTGAGCTGATGAATCCTGGCCCCTGACAGGCAATTAACTGTAACTTTTTCCTTATCCAGCCTGGTGAGAGGGACATCAGCATGTCCCACAATGGAGTCTCCTATGACCAACATATTGGGTTTTGTGGTGTTTCGCCTTATTGGTTGAGACATTATGAGATGTAGTTTTGTGTGTCGTGGTGGGAGTTGTTTGTGTGCAGATATTTTGAGGACTCTGTCTGGGAGGCCTTTGAGGTTTGGGTAAGTTACATGTGACACCTCTGCATATGTGGGTCTGCTTGTCTGGTCCTTTGTAAGTGCGATGAGTGTTCTGTGAGTGAGTTGCTGACAACCTGTTTAACTTTCTTTGTGTTTGTATTTGCTAGTCTTGTCTCCAGTGACATTGTTTAACTACATCTCTCTCAAACTGTATTCATCTGTTGCAGAATTAAGTGGTTGTCAGTGTACATGAGGCAACTGATACATTGTATCAGGATACCCATGTCCACCAAGCAAGATGCAAAGATAGTAGGAAAACTGCCTATCCATGGTTGCATGTCCTTAATGTGTGCTTTACATTGAACAAAATGGGGAAGGGAAGTTTGCAACTGGATGAGGGATGGGTGCTTACACAGTGTAATATATAACTTAACTGGATCTGCTTCAGTAGATCAAATTAACATTAGATTGAAATGCATAACATTGAAATAAGAATATCGAAAAGGCAATACAGCGAATGGTCACAATCCCAAAATGTACAGCAATGAAACACACACATTCAATCCATCATGTTTTCACATCTATAAGTAAACACTCAACACAAACAGAAACCAGTCCCTTTAAACTACACTGCAATGCCTGTCAGTGTCTGGGCCATACATGAACCATGTCTTGACTTACAATAAAACAAAGTGATATTTTACTTACCCTCACAACCTTATTTTAGGTTTTGCAAGGGGGCAAGCCATTACATATACCAACTCCAAGATCACACTGCAATGGGGAAAAGGGTGAATTTCCCGATCCTCAATGTACTGTGATTTCCAATCAGATACTTCATGGTTTCAAAAAAACAAAGTGCTATATGACATTCACAACTAATTCTTCAGTGGTATGGATTTTGATTTTGTGCAAGTTCATCCTTTTAAGGTTTCACTGTTTTCATCTAGTTCATTTACATTTCAGTCTTATATTCTTCTGATAAAATCATAGGGATCCAACTTAACTATGCGACAATGCTGCCCAGCACTCAAACCAGTTGCTCTCTGAGCACAGATAGTTCTGAGTGCTGTAATAATGTAATCTAGAGCTATTTAAATGCAACAATGCTGCTCAGTGTGCAAGCTAGTTGCTCCTTGAGTAGCACAGGACCGTGGGAAACTTCAGAGGTAGTTTTTAAAGGGAAAAGTACAACTTCTAGTGATTACATATATACAGGGCACCACTAACCACCACTGTGCGAACAGCAGCATCGGGCAAGTACAAGGACTACATACAAGCAGAAAAAAGTAAGTTTTAAAGTAGGTATGCCCACAGGCCAATCAGATAAGTACACAATAAGCTTTCCACCAGCAATTCACAGCTCATATAGGTGGAATCAGCCCTCTACTGCCACAAAAGTGTACACTTTAACCCTTTTTAATGTAAAATAACTGGCTTCGAGCCAAGTGTTTTTTTAAACACCTTTATTGAATTTTCATTTGTGAAACAGGCAAATTTACAATTACATTAAAGTAATCAAACTATATTAACAAGCTCAAGTCTACAAACATTAAACGTCACATATATTGCTAAATATCATATAGCCTAAGCAGCATTACATAAATTGTTCAATTCCTACCCTTTTTTAAATACGAAACATCCTCATTAAACGATCACTTACAACACTGGCAATCATATATTTATATAATTGAAAACAAATCACACCAACACAATCCTAGTTGCAAGCATTTTACATCACAAACCATACTGACACTCCCAGAGGCAAACATTATGCATAATTTATAATCAACCCAATCATTTTCAGTTAAATATTACATAGCTTAAGTCCCGCCCTCTTTTAAACCTCATTCCTCCCCTGCATGTATTGTTCCCACTTTTCCAATTTTCCTATGTAGTTTGCTCCCACCCTTTTCTAAAAAAATCTCGGTTTCAGTTGTTTTTATCTCTGCTGCCATATTCATTATTCTACTATAGCTGGTTTAGATTCTGATTTCCATTTTGCAGTAACTGCTTTTTTGGCAACCACCATAATTAGACACAGCAAGGCCTTACCACATCTAGGCAATTTCAATTCTGTATCACAGCTCAGAAAAATCATCTCCTTCTTCAAACCAATCTGCCCACCCAGCATCTCTGACAGTGCATTCCACAGGGAATCCTTAAAGTCCACCAACTCACTGCATTCCCAGAAAGTATGTTCCCAATTACCTCTTTCTTCCCTGTCACACCTCTAACATTTGCTGTCTACCTTAGGAAAAATTCTCTGGAGTCTACTTAGGGTATAAAAATATCTATGTAAACATTTCCAAGCAAAAATCCTAAATCTTCTAGATTTTGTTGCATATTTGGAAGACATACATATATCCTCACATTGTTTATTTGTGACTTGCTTATCCAATCTCTCTTCCCAATCCTTTCTAACCTCCTCTGATTAATTCTTATAGTTATCACGCAATACTTTGTATGTTCTTGTAATTATTCCTTTTTTTATGGGAGCTTCTGTCCAGCCTCCTCCGTATCATCATGTCATCCACTCAGATAGCTCCCGAACAATCTCCACTACCCAATTCTTAAATTTTCACTCTTTTCAAAGGACTGGTGGGTAAACGACAGTGTCTCATTTTAATTTCATTACCCTGTGTTTTTATTTTAGCTATTATTGGTGCATGATCTGAAATAGTTTATGGATGCTTATCAATACATTCAAATAAATGCACATGTTCCTGTGAAATGTAAATTCTGTCAAGGCTAGCCTTTGTATCTTCGGGAATAAAACATAAATTCACTTCAAACTCTTATTACAGAATTCACATCTTCCATGCCAAATATTTTCATAAATTTCTTCAAAAATCTACTCTCCCTTGTTAGATTTTCCCTTCTGAGCCCCCACACATCTTCAGTGCTGCAAATCACATTCCACTCCCCAACTATAAGTAATTTTCCTTGCTGAAAACTGATTATTTCTCTCAGAATTTTCTTAAGCTCCATTACAGCAGTTTTAGGTGGAATATAAATACATAGCAGTATAATCCTCCTCCCTTGCCAGTAGCCCCTTAACACTACAAATCTGCCATTATTGTCCTCTTCTATCACTATTGGAGCTCCTCTTGCAATTAATATAAGTACTCTTCTTTTCCTTTGTCCCAGATATTCCTCTGAATAACCATCCTGAAAACCTTTGTTTACCAAATTTACATGTTCAAATCTTTGCAAGTGTGTCTCCTGTAGCTACTATTTGCAATCTACATTTTAATACAGTTCACTATTCTTTCTTTTTTATATTTATCTGTGAGACCATTGACATTTAAAGACATTACAGAAAGCATCATTGTATTAAAAACATTGGTGCTTATGTATTATTGCAACCACATTTTGAAGTCACCGTTATTCCTAAAGTTGTACCAAAAGTACTTTAGCCTGCAGTGGGAAGGGGTGTCTAAACTCCAAAAAGTTTTGCTATCACTTTGTGAAACAGGGAGAGGAAAAAAAAAGGCAAAACATTCCTCCTCATGGGTACGGTCCTTTACCCATTACAGTACATTTATTATTTTAATGGGATGAACCATTTCAGGAGATGGGATACTTCTTGCTGGTATAAGCTCTTCTAATGACAACTAACCCCCAAGTACCCATAAAAGATTAGCACAGTGAGTAATCTAAATACAAGTGAGGTATATGGGTATGTAGAAAAGGGGAGTTGGAATTCTGGTGAGATGTTAATGGGAGTATGGATTGTATTAACATTCTATACACAAGGTAATTAGTAGGGTGAAGAATCGGGTACTAAGTTTGTTAGCTGTAACAAGCCAAAACTTTAACTAAAACGCATGCTCATTTTACATTTTCCTAACAAGCTTAGTACCCGATTCTTCACCTTGCCAATTTCGTGGTGTATACAATGATAATATTGCTATCATTTGCATCTTCGTGTTCTAAAGAACACTTGCAGCTGCCGTAGAAATGTGGTTGCGATAATACGTAAGTACCAAAAAATTATTCCCACCTTTTATGTATAGCACCTTTCTTGTTAAATGTGTAGTTCCAGTTTTTGTGTTGCATACATATACTGTTTGGCAGGTTGGACTTTTATATAGTTGTTTCTTGTCATATCCACTTGAGCCTATGTCATATCTTACAAAACTTTTGATGTGATGTTGCCCTATCTTGCCTTCATTCTTACTAGGTTGGGTTTGGATTCAATCCTTGGATCCGTCTCGGCCTTATTTACAAGCTCGAGGCTCTCTGTCAGCTCGTGGCTAAATCCCTATCCCAGCATGCACCAGGACCATCCCCAGATCTTGTCTGCCAGTAAACAGATTGAACATTGATCTGCTAGTTCTGGCTAAGTATAACCATTTTTGATATATTTATTTCACTTGCAACTCCGAGAGTTATTGTTTAATATCTAGATTTTTAGCTAATTTAGCTAAGTGCCTTTCTTATTACTGGATTTTTTCGAGCTGAGCTGTTTATTGCTGACTTTTGACTGTCATCTATCCACTACGCCTTGTATCACTTCCCGGCATCTAATTTTTTGTATTTGTCTTGTTCTATTACAGTTTGTTTAAATTAGAGAACTATCAAGCGGCGCAGTGGTGCAGCGGTTAACATTGTCACCTCACAGCAAGAGGTTCACCGGTTCGATTCTCGCCTGGGGTGCCTTCTGTGTGGAGTGTGCATGTTCTCCCTGTGTTCGCGTGGGTTTCCTCCGGGTACTCCGGTTTCCTCCCACATTCCAAAGACATGCATCTGGAGAATTTCTCCCCGGGCCTCCGCTGAAAACAGGCTCTGTGGAACATAGTCTGACTTTCCCGGTCAACAAATGATAAATAAAATAAATAAATAAAATCAAGCAGCCCGTTTTATTTAGAGGTCTTAATCCCCTTGTCCCCATTGTTCCTGTTGTTCTTTTTTCACAGTCTGTCCCTTAGTGTAGTATCATTGTACAGTCCATTTAAATTACAGGACTAAGTGTTTCTCCCCTCTGTCTGTTCTGTGTCAAGGCCCGTTTACGTTAGTGGGCATTGTTTTGTTTTTTTTCGTGTGTGTATTGTACTTTCCAATAGCTTGACCAGTTTAATTTACAGGGTCCAAAAAAAACACTCCTTTGTTATTTGATTGTTGTTCTTCTTGTTGTTCTTGACCTTAACAATGTCAAGCAAAGAATCTAGGCCAATGGGTTTCAGGAAATGCGAAAAATGTAGCAAAAAAAAAAAAAAAACACCCCTTAGCGATAAACACATCCTTTGTGTTTATTGTCTATGGCACTGTCCATCTCCAGACATTGTGCTCTATCAGTCATTCCTTTAATCATAGAGCCCTGGAGAGGAAGAATAAACTGATTCTAAAAGGTCTTTGTAAAACCCCCTTCTGAGAGGCACTGGAAGAAGGTCCGGGATCACCTAAATTAGACAAATCTCCTTCTGCCAAATCTGACAAGTCAGGAAAATCTGTTAAAAGATCTTCCCCATCTACTTCTTTGGATCCAGCCTATAAAATACCAAGATTATCCTCTTTAGATCCGAAAGACCCCAGATCAGACAAAATCCCATTGGCTACGACCCCTTCTTGCTCGGTGCCAATGGAGTTAGAACTAAGGAACCAGTCCCCGACCTTGCAGCCAGTGTCTCCTATTTTGAGGTCTCCTATACTTCAAAAAGCAAACTCTCCCACCCCATCGATCCGGTCTTCAAGGAGTCTTTCAGATGACAATGTGGATTGGGTGGTACAGAGATTGCTATATAGACACTAGCTCTGGAGAAATTACTGTTGGGTCCGACCTCTAGGTCTTTGGATCCTATCACATTCACCTCCTCTGCTCCACATCCTCCTCTTATCCAGCCTCTGGCATCAGAGTTGGAAGAACCAGAGTTGGTATTAGTGGAACTGTCGGATCCTAGACCTACCTCGGGTTCCAAGATCCGACCACGGCTTGGACAGCCTCAGCTCCATTGGAGCTGGAGGAGTCTAGGAGCCGACACTCTCTAATTGGATCTGAGGGATGAATCTGATCAGACATCTGTTGGATCCTACTATACTTCTCAGGGCCTTGGCTCAGGTGAGTTCGGCTCCTATCTCTGCCTTGGATCCGTCATCCTTGGCTCCGTGGGGGTCATTTGGCTTCTCTGGATCCAGGGATATCCTTGGATCACGGATGGGGGCTTTTGAGATCATGAGGAGGATAGTGTCTCCACAGACAGGTCTGTAATCCACTCCAGAGATTCCTCCCACCCACATCACTGGTGCCTGTCTTCTTACCTCCACATCCACAGGGATGTAGAGACCCTAGGCCTCAGGATCCCCCTCAGGGCACCCCCTCATTCTTCCAAAACCTTCCCAGAGACCATTCTGAGGAGATCCCTTGGAAGAGACCGTGCATCCCCAGAGGAGTCTGTCACCTCAGACATAGACCTTGATGATGCTGAAGGGTCCCCATGATCACCTCCTGATGATGTCTCCTTTGTAGACATCCTGGAAATACTTAAAAAGAGGGGTGGCTGGAGGTCCTCCAACCCTTCCACAGAGAAGTCCATATACCTGAAGGCTTTTGGGTCTCACCCTTCCACACCATGGCTGTCTCTGCCTTTTGACTTCTAGACCTGGTTTCTCAAAAGGCATGGGAGTCCCCAGATTCAATGGAACCTATTCCTAGGAAGCCAAACAAGTTCATCACATCCCCGTCTGACAAAATCTTCTTAACTAAAGGAGTTCCAGTTGATGCCATGGTCGTGGCAGTGGCCACAAAGAAGGAACTCTCTGAGACATATTCTTCTGTCCATCCTCCGAACACGGGGTCCAGGACTACGGACAGGTATGGAAAGCACATCTTTTCTTCAGCGGCATTTTTCTCTCAGATCACTGAATTATCTTTCCCATTTCACAAAACTGCAGAGAGATCTCCTGAAACAGCTAGGAGATACCCTCCAAGGTTCAGTAGCTGAAGGGGTTACTGACAAGGTATCCTCTCAGCTCACTACCTTAAATTTAATAGTTAATGCATCCATGAGGCTCATATATGTAGCTGATGGAGCAAGTAGAGAAGTGGGTTCTGGAATTTCCCTAAGGAGGCATTCTTAGATGTGCTTATGTGACTTCGCGGAACTGTTTCAGTCTTCCATGTAAACACTCCATTTGACTGCTCATCTTTCTTCAGGCCTAAGGTAAAGGACACACTCAACAGGTGTGAACAAGAGGGAAAGACGGTCTGACATGGAAGTCCATTTTTCTATGTTGACTAGACCTTACCCCAAAGTCAGAGAAGTACTGGCAAAATGTGGTTCCAAAAAATAAAAGAAATCTTTTCAGGACATGTGGTAAACTTTCCCCCAGAGGCAGAGGGGGAAGCAATAATGGAAGATGCTGACCGTGTGGGAGAGGGGGTCCACAAAATCAGGGTGGCACAGAATCTTTCTTTGGCAGATCCTTTCAACGCTCCTGAAAGGAGGCCCGATTGTCCAGCTCTGGAGGCAGTCAGGAGTCATTTATCCTTGTACCCTGAAGCCTGGGAACAAATAACAAAAGACAAATGGGTACAAGGCATCATATCCAGAGGTTACGTCATCCTCTTCTCCCTTCTTCCCTCAAAGATAAAAAAACCTCCAGACATTCCACCCAGTCAGAAGGAACGGGCAACTTTAGAAATTCAAAAGTTGCTAGACAAAAGTCATCCAAAAGCTCCCCACAGACCAAGAACGATTCAGAACTTACTCAAGATTATTTTTAGTTCCAAAGAAAACAGGGGACAACAGACCAATTCTGGATCTCAGCTTTCTAAACCAATCAGTAAAGAAGAACAAGGTACGGATGGTGACAATGCAGTCTATACTCCCATTTTTGGGAAAAGACAATTGGATGTGCTCGACAGATCTCCAGGATGCGTACTACCACATAAAAATGGACATGCAATCCAGGAGACACTTGCACTTTCGGCTCGCAGCCAGTCACTACCAGTTTCAAGCTCTGCACTTTGGCCTCACTACAGCCCCAGAGTGTTTACCAAATGTATGGCAGTAATAGTAGCTCACCTGAGATGACTAGGATTCTGGGTTTCCATATTTAGACTGTCTCTTAACCTGCACGACTAGGCATTGACTAATCAAAGCCAGAAATATGACCATGCAACTCTGCTCCTGCCTGGGGATTATGATGAACTACAAAACATCCTCCTTAGAGCCTTCTCAGCATTTGGTATTCATAGGAGCAGAATTAGACTCCACACAAATGGTGGTGAGACTTCCACCTGAAAGGATACAATCCTTAAGGTACCACGTGATATACCTTCTAAGAAGAAAGAAACTTCAAGCAAAGATGGTCCTCAAACCTCTAGGGGTCATGGCAGCAGCAAGAGTTTTGGTTCCCCTCACACATCTACACATAAGGATTCTTCAGTGGTTGCTGTTCACTCAGTGGTCAATGCAAAAACTACCAATGTCCCACAAAATATTCATAACAGAAACTTGCAAGAAGGCTCTTCTAAGGTGGCTACACTCCTCTCAAGTAACTCTAGGTCGACCATTTGTCTTTCCACAAACTGTAGCCATGGTGACCACAGATGTCTCTCAGATAAAGTGGGGGGGGGCATTATCTGGGAAAGACTGTCCAAGACACCTGGCAAGATCATGAGGCCCATTTGCACATCAATGTCCTAGAGATGAGAGCAGTGCTTTTAGCGATGTAAGGACTCCAGGGCTCTCTCCCCCTGGGAACCACTGCAATACAGACAGACAGCATGCCAGTTATATGGTATATAAACAAACAAGGAAGAACTAGGTCTTACTCCCTTTGTTCAGAGGCCCTGAGAGTATGGCTATGGGCAACCTCTTCCCATTATCTGACAGCAACGCACATCCCAGGGAAATCCAACATGATAGTGGATAAGCTAAGCAGAGCAATTTTGATGTCTCATGAGTGGTGTCTGAAATAAAAAGTAGTGGAAAAAATTTTCCGAAAATGGGGCCAGCCTTGCTGTGACCTCCTTGCGACATCTATGAATGCCAAATGCAGCAGCTACTTTGCCCTCATTCCCCCCTCTGGGGGTGTCAACAAGTGACGCACTCATTTATGATTGACCTCCGGGTCTCCTCTAAGCCTTTCCTCCCTTTCTTTTAATTCTGATTCCCAAAGTCCTTCAGAAAGCCAGTTCTTTGGGAAGGGACTTAATACTCATTGCTCCATACTGGCCTCACCAAATCTGGTTCCCCTTCCTGTGGCCTCATCTTCAGGAGCAGCCTTGGATTCTGGACCCAGTTCCAGACCTCCTGACTCATTCATCAGGGAGTCTTCACCCATCACTACAAACCCTCAAACTGATAGAATGGCTCCTCAAATTCCAACGATAGCCAGGTTTCCAACTCTCTCCTCTCAGGTTAAACACATCCACATCTCTTTCCATAAGGCATCAATGAGAAAGATTTATAACAGCAAATGGAAGAGATTCTGCCTATAGGCTAACAATAGCCATGTCACTCTCTTTTCAGCTCCTATTACCTTCATCCTGGACTTCCCAGCAAAACTTTTTAATGATGGTGCAGCTGCAGCCACTATTAGGGTTCAGCTAGCAGAGATCTCCAGTTTTCATGTGGGAGACTCTGGCTCCAACATAATGTCTCAAACTATGTAAGGCCTTCCTGCCTATTAGAGACCGTCCAGCACCATGAGACCTAAACTTTGTTCTATCCCACATAATTTTTCCTCTTTTTGAACCAGCATCATCTTGGGAATTAAAGTTCTTGACTTGGAAAACTTTTTTCCTGGTTGCAATCACGTCTGACAGAAGGGTGTCAGAGTTGCAAGCAATGTCCATAAAGCCCCCATATTTACTTTTCTATAAAGACAGGATGTCTTTACGAACAAACCTCCCCTTCTTACCTAAAGTGGTTTCAGAGACAAATTTAAACCAAAGTATAGAATTACCAGTCTTCTTCCCAAAATTTGAAAAGGCAGAGTACATGCTGCATCAACTTGACATACACAGACAACTACGTTTTCTTCTACATAAGACAGCAGAATTCCAAAAATCTGATCAGTTATTTGTTTCCTTTTCAGATTCCAAGAATGGATCTCCTGTCTCTAAAGTTACATTTTCCAAATGGCTATCAGACTGCATAACTTTTATTTACAAGGCTCAAAATAAAGAAAGTCCAAAAAAAGTTAAGGCCCATTCCACAGCAGCCACTGCAACTTCAGACTTTTTGGCTAAACTACCAATTAAACCATTTGTGCTGTAGCAACATGGGCTAAACCACATACCTTTATCACTCATTACAAAGTTGATTTAGCCTCCAGGAATAGAGCCTCATTTAGATCCATAGTTCTGATGAATATTCTACCGTGAGCCACCCAAGACTCAATGTGCTAGAGACGCTGTCCCAACTTAGTAAGAATGAAGGCGAGATAAGACAACATCACATAAAGAAGTTATGTACTCACCATAACATTCCATATGTGTTGTCCATCTTCTCCTTCATTCTTACATCCCACTCTCCTTTCCCAAGACCGGGTCTATACAAATTGGATTACCATGGCCTCTATCCTTCTTCAGCAGCCTCTGACTCCTTCCATGAAGTACATATAATGTTACATTTAGGGCAAGCAAGATCTAGGGATGGTCCTGGTGCATGCTGGGATAGGGATTTAGCCACGAACTGGCAGAGAGCCTCGAGCTTGTAAATAAGGCTGAGACAGATCCGAGGATCGGATCTGAACCCAGCCTAGTAAGAATGAAGGCAAAGATGGGCAACACACATGGAACATTATGGTGAGTACATAAATAGAAGTTATGTTCTTACCATAACGTTCCATGTTAGTTGTCTTCTTCTCGCCTTCTTTCTTGCTGGATGGGTTCGGAGCCGACCTCGGCTCCGACTCAGCTACTCTAAAAGCTCGAGAGTTGGTTCCACCGGCTCGAGGCTCCCCTTATATCCCACAATGCTAGGCGGTATTACCTCAGATCTCGTTTGTAAGCTAGGCCCAGCCAATAATAAATCCAGAACTACTGGAAATGGGAAAACCCACCTCTATAAAAGGAAAGGAAGAAGGTGACCTGAAACCTGATGAAGGAATATATGCAAAGTATAGCATATACATATATACAATAGAGGTGGTAGAAAGAGAGGTCACAATCAAACTCCTCTAGGTCTGTCCAGGCTAGGGGGAAGGAGGGTGGGACGCAAGAAAGAAGGCGAGAAGAAGACAACTAACATGGAACGTTATGGTAAGAACATAACTTCTATATGTTAAGTTGTCTATCTCGCCTTCATTCTTGCTGGATGGGACCGCGTCCCTAGCACCTTGTCCCGGGTGGCCTATCGGAACAGACTCTTGAGAACAGTGGAACCAAAATTAGCTCTATGTCTAGAAGCTAGATCCAACTTATAATGAGAAATGAAAGTGTGAGGAGTAGCCCATGTAGCTGCTGCACAAATGGTATCAATGGGCAGCCTGTCTTGGAAAGCTATAGAGGTAGCCAAAGCCCTAGTCGAATGAGCCTTAGGTTTGTTAGGCAACTTTTGGTGTCTAATTTCATACACAAAGGAAATCAGGGATGTTAGCCATCTGGAGAGTGATACCTTCGAAACTGCAAGGCCCTCTCTACCTTCTGCATAAGAAACAAACAACTGGTCAGTTTTTCTGATCTGTTTGGTTCTGTCCAAATAATATCTTAATTGACGATGAACATCTAGCCAATGCAATTTTTGTTCAGACCTGTTAGAAAAATTAGGAAAAAACACAGGGAGGTCTATGTCTTGATTTAGATTTGCCGCAGAGGCTACTTTAGGTAAGAAGGATGGATTGGTCTGTAAGGATACCCTATCCTTATGAAACAACAGATAGGGTGGTCGACTGCTGAGTGCATGAAGTTCTGAGACCCTTCTAGCTGAAGTAATGGCTACCAGAAAGAGAGTCTTCCAGGATAGCAATTTCATTGAACAAGAAGCTGCAGGTTCAAAAGGGGGAAGAATCAAAGATGTGAGAACTAAATTAAGGTCCCAAGAAGGAGGAGGAGTTCTTATTGGAGGCTTAAGGAGAAAAACTCCCATTCAAGAACGCTTTGCAAAGCTTGTGGGACATGATGGCAGAATCTGAGATGCCCACATGAAAGTTAGATATAGCTGCCAATTGAACTTTAAGAGTAGAAGGAGATGAACCTGCATGGAAAAGTTCAGCTAGAAAATCAAGAACTGTTTGGATGGGAGCAGTGAAAGGATCTAAGTCCCTTCCTTGAGCTCAATAGGCGAAACGTTTCCACTTACTCAGATAAATCTTCCGAGTGGAAGATTTATGGGAAGCTATCAAAATATCTCGAACAGAGTGAGATATTTGAGGAAACCTGGCTAAGGTTGGAACTGGAGGGACCAAGCAGTGAGGTTCAGAGAGGGGAGGGAGCGATGTAACTGAACCGACTGATGGATCAAAAGATCTGGAACTAGGTCCAGATGCCAAGGTTGCTCCAACAGAAATTGATGTAGAAAGGGGAACCAAACCTGTCGAGGCCAGTAAGGAGCAATGAGGCCTTCTGAGCGATAGCTTTCTGTATCACTTGAGAGATTAGTGGAAAGGGAGGAAATGCATACAGAAGTCCCCGGGGCCAAACTTGGACTAGAGCGTCTCTGCTGGGCTGGCCTGGTAACGGGAATAGGGTGAAATAATCTCTGCACTTGCTGTTTTGGGGAGTAGCAAAAAGGTCGCAGCAAGGCTGACCCCACTTGAGAAAAATTTTCTCCAACATAGAATCTTTCAGAGACCACTCGTGAGGCATGAGGATAGCTCTGCTCAACTTGTCCGCGATAAGATTGGACTTCCCGGGGATGTGCGTTGCTATCAGAAACCGCTGAGAAGAAATCGCCCATTGCCACAGTCTGAGTGCTTCTCGACATAGGGGATAGGACCTGGTTCCGCCTTGTTTGTTGATATACCACACTACAGACATGTTGTCCGTCTGGATTGCTATCGTTCCCAAGGGAAGAGAGTCTTGAAGGGCTTGCAACGCTAAAAGCACTGCTCTCATCTCTAGAACATTTATATGCAAGTGGCGTTCGTCTGGTTGCCATATGCCCTGGACTGTTCTGCCCTGATAATGCCCCCCCACCCGATCAGGGAGGCGTCCGTTGTCAGAGTAGCAACCGGAGGGGGAGGAACAAAGGGTCTTCCCAGGAAGAGCTGGGGGGAAGAAATCCACCAAAGAAGATGATTCTTGCATGCTTGCGTAATCATAATGGTGTGGGACATCGGAAGTTGCTGGTACGACCATTGTGTGAAGAGCATCCATTGAAGGATTCTCATGTGAAATCTGGCTAATAGAAGTAGAGGAATAGCAGCCGCCATAATCCCCAGTACTTTCAGAACTAATCTGACTTTGACTCTGTTGCTGTGGAAGAGAAGGGAGACCAGTTTGCGTATGTCTGCTATTCTTTGGTCTGTGAGTCTCGCAGACATGTTGACTGTGTCTAGATTTGCGCCTATGAAGGTAATAGCACGACAAGGCAATAAAACAGACTTTCCGCAATTTATTGAGATACCTAACTTTTGACAAATGCGAAAGGTGTAGTCTCTGGCTATTAGAAAAAGATGCTTGGTAGGAGCTGTGAGGAGCCAGTCATCTAAGTATGGAAACACCTGGAATCCTTGACGTCTCAGGTGAGAAGCTACCACTGCCATGCATTTGGTAAACACCCGGGGGGCAGTGGTGAGTCCAAAGGCCAGGGCTCTGAATTGAAAGTGACTGGTTCCCAGCCTGAAGCGGAGGAATCTCCTGGAGCGTCTGTTCATTTTTATATGATAGTACGCATCCTGGAGGTCTATAGAGCACATCCAGTTTTCCTTTCCCAATAGGGGTAGGATGGATTGTAGCGTGACCATCCGAAATCTTGTTTTCTTGACCGACTTGTTCAAGATACTGAGATCCAAAATGGGTCTCCAGTCCCGTTTTCTTTGGAACCAAAAAGAACTTGGAGTAGATTCCGGATCCTTGCTGGTCTGCTGGCACTGGCTGAATGGCTCTTTTTGCAAGCAACTTTGAAATTTCCAACGCTGCTTGATCCCTTTGAGCGGGTGGAACATCTGGAAGGGATTTTTTTGATTGATTTGGAATACGAAAGAACGGAATGGAATAGCCTTTGGAAATGATGGACTGTACCCACTTGTCTTGAGTTAGGGATCGCCAGGCTTCTGGGTACAGTGACAATCTTCCCCCGACTGCCTCCGAAGGTGGACAGTCAGGCAACACCTCAGGGATGCTGGAAGGGCTTATCGGAAAAGGTTTCTCGATTGCCCTGGTTTTGCGGACCCCCCCCTGCCCCTAGGGCGACGTCTACCATTATTGTTCCCCCCTCTGCCTCTGGAGGGGAACCGACTCTGTGCGTCAGGCAAAGTCCCTTGAGATTGTTTGCGGAACCACATTTTCCCACTTTTCTGGCCTTTGGGGTAAGGCCTAGAAGGAGTAGAAAAACGGACTCAGACGGCAGAAAGAGTTTTGCCATCCGTCTCGCACCTCGTCGAGGTTTCTTTCACTTGAGGACCAAAGAGGGATGATCCATCAAACGGGGAATTAGTGAAAGACGTTTTAAAGGGGTCCGCAAAATTGCATAGCCGCATCCAGGCATGCCGGCGTAAGGCCACACCTGTCCCTGCAGCTCTGCTCGCTCCATCAGCCGCATATGAGAGGAGGCGCATGGAGGAGTTAGCTATAGAATTTAGGGTAGCCAGCTGAGCATTCATCTTATCCTGAAAACCCGCAGCTGTAGGATCCTTTAACATCTCACTCGCTTCCTTGATCAAGTCTCTTTGAAGACGAGTGAAATGACAGAGGTAGTTCAGCGAACGCATAGCAAAGGTCGCTGACGAAAACATCCGCTTCCCATACCTGTCCATAGACCTAGATTCCTTGTTAGGAGGATGGACAGGAACTGAAGGATCAGCTAGCTCCTTCTTAGTGGCGGCAGCTACCACCATAGCATCCACAGAAACTCCCTTAGTCAGAAATTGCTTATCTGCTGGTGCTGTGATAAACTTTGAAGGTCTCCTAGGGGTGGGGTCCACAGAGTCAGGAGCCGTCCAAGCCTTTTTAGCTACCACCTGCATGAGGGGGTCAAAGGGGGGGGCACCCAGGAGGTGGAAGGGCGAGAGCCAAACGCCTCAAGATACACAGATTCATCCTCCGAAGGGTTAAGGGCTGGCCAATTTCCCCTCTGTTTCAGGATCTCTAGAATGTCATCTTCAGAAGGGGAACGGGGGGAACCCTCGGAATCCTCTAAATCCGGGTCAGAGGTGACAGACTCAGGTGAGTCTATGTGCTTCCTCTTGCACTTTCGCTTCCTAGGGGGCTCCCCTGTCAATTCAGGGGAGGCCTCGGAAGAGGATGAGATCCCCACGGGGGATTCTTGAGGAGCTGGCTCTCTGCGGTCTGGGATGAGGGAGTGAGCAGACGTAATCTGAGGCACCGAAGGAGGGACGGATGGAGCCGACTGTGGTGTTGAACCAGGTTCCAACACACTCCGCATGACCTCGAAGGCACCCCTGTCAGGCAAAGCCAAAGGTCCCCGCTCTGAAAAGCTGAAAACCTCCCTCGGCACCGACAGCGATGGCTCCGAGGCCGATGTCGGAGCCAAACTCACCAGCGCAGAAGCGCCGAGAGGGAGAGCGGGGTTGGACAAGGGTCCGATGCCACTCACCCCCTCGGAGCCGACGAGGGAAGTCCGGCGCCGAGATTCTTCCAAGGAAGAAATCGGAGCCGATGACGAAACCGAAGACAATTGTATCGGTTCCGACGCTACCACAGTCTCGGTTCCGAAACGCCCCGGCTCCAAGCTCAAAGGAGTCGGAGGAGGAACATTTTGAGGGATAGGGTTAAGCATCGACTGATGAGTCGGGCTCTGAAGCATTTGGGCCAGTGCCTCGGACTTAAGAAGTCGACTCACTACCCTCTGAAGGTCATGATCCGAAAGCCTCGATGATCTAGAGGAGTGAGATCTATGGCTCCGTTCAGACAGCAAGGGAGATGCTGGAGCCGAATGAACGGAGCCAAGGGACGGTGACCTGGACCTCTTTCTAGATGTCGGTTCCGATGGTCTGATCGGAGCCGACTCAGAAATTTCCAATGCCTCGGCTCCAGCCGGAGCCGAGGGAACCACAGAAGTAGCAGTTCGAGTCTCATCGGCTCCAGCCGGAGCCGATGTCGTAGTAGACTTCGATGCCTTAGGCGTCGACTCAGTAGCTGGAGTCGAGGACCTAGGAGCCTTAGAGGGTTTACCCGAAGTAGCAGTCGGGGGACCCTCAGGCTTAAGCAAGCCCCTTAAGATGAGCTTGTTCTTTCTTTCCTGTAGGACTCTAGGGCTGAAGCCATGGCATACAGCACAAGAGTTCTGCAGGTGTAAAGGTCCCAGGCAGTACACACAAGAAGTGTGACCGTCTGTCAGAGACATTTTCTGACAGCACGAGTCACACTGCTTGAAGCCTGAGACCTTCGAATCCTAACACAAACACACCGATTACACTAAAAACTAAAAACAGAAAACTTAAACTAAGTAAATTAGCTGTTTACTGTTATAAAGTCCCTACAGAAAACACATACACTCCAAGGGAATGGGAGGGCCCGAAGGCCTAAGGGAAGAACTATAAGTTCTTAAGGTAAAAAATAATGAACTAGATTAAAGGGATCAAAGACCTTTAAGGTAAGGGGAAACTGTATGGAAAACTAAATTAAAGGGTTTCTAATCAACTTTTTAAAACTATTTCCTACACTAACCTGAAGCCGGTGAAGCAACACGTCTCGATAGCTGTAGCGGCAAACGAGATCTGAGGTAATACCGCCTAGCATTGTGGGATATAAGGGGAGCCTCGAGCCGGTGGAACCAACTCTCGAGCTTTTAGAGTGGCCGAGTCGGAGCCGAGGTCGGCTTCGAACCCATCCAGCAAGAATGAAGGCGAGATAGACAACTTAACATCTTCTTTTTTTATTGAAAGCCCTAAAAAAAACAACTAAACTGACAATACCACCTAAAACCTATTAATTTAATACTAACATAAAAACTATGTACATCTTTAGATATTGAAATTTTACCCTCCCAATGGGAACAAATGTCCCATACTGACAGCCACACTCACATACTTGAGTTAACCTAAAAGAAAGGTTATCCATGCTAAGATGTGTGGTGCAGCCTGTGCTTCTACTAAGTGCTAACTGGTTTTGTCTCATCTTTATAGCTCTTCCAGCTGGGAAAACCCCAGAATGCTTTCAGATAACGTTATCTTCTAGCCAGTTTCTGTTTTCTTGTTTTTTCCCCAGCCAATCACTCTCCACCAGACAGTAACCAGTTTCACTTTATCAGACTGTCTCCATGGAAACATGAAAATCAGACAGCCAATTTCTCATAATCAGATTTCTCCATGGAGACATGAGAATCAGACAGTCAATTTCTCTTTATCACATTGTTTCCATTGAGACATGAAGGCCAGATACAGAATTAATAATAAGCTTACATTCATTTACTAGAAAAAGCCTAATACATTTCAATATTATTTTTCATTTACTTCCTTTCTCTTAAAACTTGTTATTAAATCAATCTAAGGTCCTTAATCCAGTCATTCACCCATGCCCCCATGCAAGAATGAGGAAAAAGCACTTTAATTTTTTTTGTCATGCTGTTTCAACAAGGCTTTTCACTACATTGTGGCTTCCATAACTCTGCACCAACTGGAAGTCCCCATAACATAAACTTTTAAAACTCACATGATTACCAGCTATCAGAAAGTATTAGTCATTAGGCTACCTCAGCATAAGTCATACAGAATTACTGCTGGTTTAAAGGAGGAGGCCGAAACAAACAGTAGGGACCTTGTCATGGTAGCTGTGTTGTTTCTCAAATATTAAGACTTACACCAAACTCAGTATGAATCAGAAAAACATAAAAAAATTATATGGAACTACCATAGACATTTGAATTTGCCTAAAGTTAATAAATATGAAGCAGCAACAATAAGATCAACATCATATGAGGACATATGGGTTGGTATTGAATGAGCAAGCAATAGGTAAAACACTTGGTAGTCATTTGGAAAATGCATAAAGAAAAGATACAGTCTTGCTTCCTTAAGCAAACACTGAAATGCCAAAGACTAGAGATCTTCCCCACTCCTGCAAATAACCAGCAGCAAGCTTTATTTCTGCAAGTTTGGCCACTTCACATAGGTATTTTTCAGTGTCAATTCATGATTATAATATGCTTATGTTAAGGGACTGGCAAGATATATTTTGTATTTGTTTGATAAAGATGAGTGTTGATCTGTTGGAGGAAGGCACACCTTTTATAATATATCAAAAATGAAGATAATCATGAAGGAAGCAAGGTCACAGAGAGGAAAAATATTCACAATAAGATTGTTTAATTTAATTAAAATTAAAGTTTGTTTGTGTAATGTAAGCTTAATGTTACTATAAAACTGAAAGGGGGCTGATAGGTAACAGAGTTTTGAGAGATAACATCTTGAATTTTGGGAATTTGTCATTGAGAATGAGATAGGATAAATCTAGGACTGGTCTCCAATAGCCTTCTTTCTTTAGCGCCAGAAAGATCCTTAAATAAGATGCTTTTCCTGCCTGATATGACAGCAACAGTTTTAACCGACAGAGACAACATTAGTTTGAAAACTGGAGGAATACACACACACACACTGGCAATACATAAAAAAACAAACAAGAATGGTGGAGGGAAGCTACAGCAACAGTGATCTATTTGAACATCTGCTGAGTCTTTTCTTATACAACTGTACTATGTTCAAAATTAGATCACTGCTGCAGTAGCCCAAGCTATTAGAATGGATAAAAATAGTTTTGTAACACAAACAAATGAGCACGTACATTAAGAATCCAGGAAACCCTTAAGAATGGTCCTAGAAAAGTCTGTTCTCGACCTGGAAAATAAATCTAGTTTTTTAATGCTTTGTAAAATTATGTACAGGGGACCAATCCCCAGAATACTTCCACCACTTTCCAGCCAGCCACAGAAGAAGCCAAAACCCTGGTAATGAAAGCCATAACTCTGCCTGGTGAGAAAAGAAATAGCACAAGGCTGTCATCTTGAAATAGTCTGCTTTGACACTGGTTGTCTTTTTCTCTTTCGTTCACAGTAGATAAACAGCTAATCGGCTTTCCTGAAGGACTGAGTTTTCTCCAAGTAGTATCTGAGCTGCCTGTGGACATCCAGAGTATAAATAATTTTTTCTCCCTTGTTTTGGGGTTATGAGAAGGAGACAGGAAGATTAACAGATTGTCTCCAAGTAAAACTTGAAACTTCTTTAGGCATAAAAGAAAGATTTAGCCTCAAAGAAACCCAGCCCTTGTTAAAAATGAGGTACAGTTGACTCGGCATAAAATCTTGTAACTCGGATACCCTATTTGCAAAACTCATAGCAATAAGTTACACAGTCTTCCATATTAAGAACCTCAAATCAACCTGATGAGCTTGTTTAAAGGGAATAAGGGTTACCTTTTCAAGAACAAAGTTAAGAGCATAAGAAGGAACTGCTTAATTGAGGATAGGAAGAGAGTGGGGGATCCAAGGGAAGACAGTCTGAAATAGCCAAAATATATTAGAAGAGATGTTAAACTGAGATCCCATTGCTTCAGCTGGTGGTAATTCTTGTGGATGTAAAAGATCCACAGGCATTTGTTAAAATGAGTAGAGATGCTCACATTTATATTCACTTCATACCATAAAAATCTTTGATTATTTACACTCATTTTTGTGTATAGTCATACTTAAAATGATTTACAAGTTATCAACACAAAATATGTCCAAGATGGCTGCACAGTGAGTGACAGATTAAGTTCAGCTCTCCCAATATGAAAACAAAAACTCAGAAGACAGACCCAGTGAACACATTTTTTGGAGTACATTTCAGTACCTGGCTAGTAAATGCACTGCCTGGATGCCAGCAAAAAGGAAATTCAGAGAACCTGTAAGAAAATCAACCACAAAATGTGAGAAAAAACACTGGCTGGGAAGAATTCTGCAGCTGTTCAGCAAAAAAGCAGTGCAAGCTCCAGCTTTTGTGCAAGGCATGACTTTCAGTAACCTAGAGGAAAAAATAAGTCAAATGTACTCAGAGCTGATGAAAAAAAACTGATGGAGTACATCAAATCAAATAACAAAAAGCTGGATACAATGGGAGAAACTTTAAACGGATATTCAGATGAGGTGATAAAACTGCAAAAACTGGAGATCAAACTAAAGGAAAGGCTGGCTGAATATGAGACTGCTCAAGAAGTGAATTAGAGGACAGAGCACACAGGGAAAACCTGAGATTTTCTGCTGTACCACAGAAGCTGGAAGGAATAGACTAAATTAATTTTATGAAAGAGCTAATAAGCAACTGGACTGATATTTCACAACAGGAGTTGTTAATTGAAAGGACACATCGTGTTTACCAAACCTGGCCATGAGAAAGCAAACTAGACTTTTAATGGTAAAGATGCAATCCTACCAGCAGAAGGAGTTGATTCTGACAAAACTGTGGCAGAAGGACAAAGTATTAAATGTGGCAGACAATAGAGTGCTTTTGGAAAATGATTACTCACTGTACACCACTGTACAGCAGGCAGAAGAGGAGCAAGCAGGTGTGAGATTCAAACTGCTGAATCCAGCTATCTTCAGAATATTCTTTCCTAGAGGGACAAAAATCACTTTTTGATTCCAAACATCTATGAAGGAAATATAAAAGTTTGCCCAACAAAATATGAGCTGTGAAACAAAAGGAGATTCTGCTTCTTGTTCTTCTGGTAATAAAGACTGCAGAGAGACTGCACCAGTGAAAACTTTCCCAGTGTTTTAATGGAATATGCTTGACAGACAGGAAAAAAAGCACAAGAGTTGACAAGATAAACTGAGTACATTGGAAAGGAAGCAGAGACTGGATATGAGAGATGAAGATAAACTGGAATAAAACCAGCAACTCGGAAATTGACAAATAAATGTGGGATTATAAAGCATTAATTATATTTGTGAAACATGACTGAACAAGAAAACCTGGAAATGGTGGACTTTTAAACTTGTACAGGACTCTAAAGCATATGCCCTACTTCATATCATTAATGTTTGGAGGAACACTTAGGAGAGGGGAAGAGGAAGGAAAGAGTTAACTAAGTAAAACAAACTTTTGTTCTTAACAGTAATATTTGTATAGTGCAGGATATCTGCACACTATAACGTTTTCTCAGTTATTTTTAAGTGTAATGGAGATACTAAAGTAAATAGGGGCCCTTGTTTTTTTTCCTTTTTTTCTCATTCTCCTTCTTCAGTTTTAAGAAATGAAGGCACTGCAAAGTAAAAAAAAATGACTGAATTAAGGCTCTGGGCTTTATCTAGTAAGTTTTATGAGAAAGCAACTAAATAAAAAAAGCACATTGCATACCAAAGCAAATAAACAAATACTTGTAGATGCATCTCTGTATCTGGTTCTCATGTCTCCATGGAGATAATCTAATAAAGAGCAATAAAAACCAAATACTTCTTTCTTTTAATGGCTTTCTTTCAATGGCTAGGAAACAATGTTTTCTGAAAGCATTCATTTGTTTTCACATTCTGGGGAAAGCAATAAAGATAAGACAAAACCAGACAGCATTTAGTGCAATCATAGGCTGTACCATGCGTGGGGGCAGCCATGTTGGTGCAGTGGTTAACATTGCCGTCTCACAGCAAGTGGTTCTCCAGTTTGATCCTCGGCTGGGGTGCCTTCTGTGCAGAGCCTGCATGTCCTCCATGTGGTTGTGTGGGTGTCCTCCGGGTGCTCTGGTTTCCTCCCACATCCCAAAGACATGCTGTAGGTGGATTGGACACTCTAAATTGACCCTAGGCGTGTGTGGGTGCATGTGTGTGCCTTCTGTGGAAGGTTGGGCGCCGGGCTGGCAACTCTACACTGTAAAACTCCACTGCCAATCCCATGCGGACAGGTGATCCGCTGTGGTGACCCCTAACCAGTAAAAGCTGAAAGAAGAAGAAGATAGGCTGTAGTATGCATCTTAGCATGAATAACCTTCTTTTTAGATTAACCCAAGTCTATGAGTGTGGCTGTCAGTCTGGTACAATTGTTCTTATTAGAAAGGTAAAACTTCAATATTTGAATATGTACATAGTTTTCTGTGTCAATATTAAGTTAATAGGTTTTGAAGTTTACTGGGGGTGTATTTGTTTTCTTTTGTTATATTGAAAGCCCTCAAACAAAAAAAATAAATTATTTTGTAAGCTGCAACATAGGCTCAAATATATATGACAAGAAACACCTGTATAAAAGGCCAACATGCCAAATATTAGTGTGTGCATGTAACACAAAAGCTGGAAATAGATACTTAACAAAAAAGCTGTTACAAATAAAAGGTGGCAGTAATAACTTTTTAACATAAGACCCTTTCAATATTATCTTTAAATGCTAACCATCTCAAAAAAAAAGTAGTGAACTATACTAAAAAAATGTAAAGTCCAAATAGCTATCCTACAGGAGACACATTTTGAAAAATGTACTGAACATGTGAATTTGATAAGAAAAAGTTTTCATGATTGCTATTCGGTGGAATACCTGGCACAAAGGAAAAGAGGAGTACTTATATTAATTGCAAGAGGAGCTCCAATAGTGATAGAAGAGGATATAAAAGATAATACTAATGGGCTACTGGCAAGAGAGGAGAATTACACTGTCATGTATTTATATTCCACCTAAAACTGCTATAATGGACCTTAAGAAAATTCTAGGAGAAGTCTGTTTTCGGCAGGGAATATTACTTGTGAGTGGGGGCTGGAATTTGATTTGCAGCAGGGAAGATGTGACTGGGGCACCCAGAAGGGAAAATATAACAAAGAATGTTAGATTTTTGAAGAAATTTATGAAAATATTTGGCATGGAAGATGTGAATTTAGTAGTAGGAGTTCGGAGTGAATTTACATATTATTCCCCAAGATACAAAAACTGGGCTAGGCTAGACAGAACTTACATTTTACAGGAATGTGCATTTAATTCAAAGTTTTGAGATGCATCCAATAACTATTTCAGATCAAACACCAATAAAAATGATGGGTAATGAAATAAAAATGCTGAAGTCCAATTATTTTAACGGACAAAAGTGCTTAACTTTGTGTTGACTTTTTTTCACTTCAGTTAAATGGATTGTTTATTTTTGGGCTACGGAAATGGTGTTTTCCTGGGAATGGTTTTGTCAACACCTCAAACTAGTTTTGGGTTCTAAATAAAAATGAGACACTGGTGCTTTTCTGCCTATCTGTTGAAAAGAGAGGAATTTAAGGAATGGGCAGTGGAAAGTATTAGGGAGTTATTAGAGAAGACAGAGATTATTTATGAAAATATAGCTAAGGATTGGGATAAAATTAAAGTGGAGTTTAAAAATAGGGTGGAAATAAAAGAAAGACAAATATTGTTAAGAAGCAACATAAATTGTTTAGATGGACTGAAAAATGTTAAATTATTGCAGAATAGAGGGAAATCTTACAGATCAAGTAGATGAGCAATTGCAGAGTGCTGGGCAGAAAATATAGGATTATCTTCATACTACGCATGAGTTTAGAAAGACTGCAGTTAAGCAACTGTTTTTTGACAATAATTTTGTTTTCTAACAAATTCTAACATCCTTTTTTTCCACAGCACCCATATTGTTACAATCAGTATTTTATCCTGTTTATCGGTATCACATTTTCTTACTTTATTATAGTGCCCATACAATTTCATATTTGTATTTAAATATTTAAATCTACTTTAATTTTTAAACTTTCCCAAAACTCTTTATTCTCTTTGAAACCCCCCAAAAATAAAGCTTTGTTGTTTATCCTTTACTATATTCAACACATTTTCTTTCCTACATCCCCTTATATTTCATATTCACTTCCCCCAGTAACTTTTCTAATAAAATTTCCACAAAAAACAATCTGCTTTATAATAATTTTCAAACCTTTTCATTCTGCCTTTTTTCATCATATTTTAATTACTTCTAGACGTACATACAGCAAAAAATGTAAAATCATATCATACCATTGTTTTCTTTTCCCCATCAACCTTGCTGACTTTTAACTTCCATAATTATATTTTACTTTCATATTATTTTTCTTTCATCTTATCTTTTTCCCCAATTTTTTCTTTCCATTTAGTTTTATATTATTCATATAACATTTAGCTTACCATTTCTTTTTGTCTCACTTTTACCTTTCTCATTACCCAGAATAAATGCACAGATGCTAAATGCGCCATTGCTTTTTTTTAATTTAAGCCCCCTTTTTTACCTTCTTTTTTATTATAAAACAATCCTTTTCTAACCATGTTCAGCCTTGAGCCCTGAATGAAGCTAAAATTAATCTCTAATGACTCTTTTTTCATTAGAGCGGGAAACATGTATATTGCTATTTTTTCCTAATACACAAGTATTCAGCATATATGTCTTTCTGAAATGCTTAATAAACTTCTCCACCAAGCTAAGATTTTTTTTCATTTGTTCCAGCATTTCTCTCCACTGACTTATAATACTTTCATACACGCCAAATGTCACACCCAAAATCTTTACTTCCTTTCTTGTAAAATATATTCCATTTATTTTTTTTTCCTCATCAAATCCCTTACACTTCATTAGGTTTTACTGCAGACCAGCTTTTTTTTAACAATATTTGGATCCTTATTACAACCTCACTCATCCATCCTTTATTTTTAATTACAATTAAATTATCGGTATATGTCATACATATTGGTAATATAACATTTCCTTTTACTTCACATCCTGCTTCCCTTATTTCATACACGGACATCTATAGAATTGAGTGTCCCTGTTTTACTCCTCTCTTAATAACTATTTTTGCATCCACCTATTTATCGTAACTTGTACGCATGAATTTTCATAACATTTCAATACATTAATATTTTTCACATATGACATATGCCTCTAAAGTCACATTGCTTCATGACTCACTTTACTTTATCATATACTATTAGTCTCACTCCTTTATTTTCCTTCAGAATAATCTCTACTACTTCCTTCACTATAATTAACATTTGTTCTCCTCTCTTTCTTTTATACCACAGATTCCTTCTGCTACTGCATCATCCAATACTTTCTCTATCCTTTTTATGGTATTTTCATAAATGTTTTATAGCCAGCATTCTCCATTTTTTATATTTCATTTAATATTTTTAAAAAACTTTTCTTTCATTTTTATTCACTTCCTTATAACATGCAAAACTTAAACCACCTAATCCAGGTGCTGATTTCTTCTTATATTTTTATCACTTTCTCTACTTCTTCTATTTTTATAATATTTTTTAAAATGTCTTCATATTTCAAATATATTTTTTTCCATTTTCTATTTTTTCTTTCCCATTCATGTTCTCTTTTTCATACATTTACTATCCAAATTTTTATATCACATCCATAATACTTTCTTGTTTGTACTTATGTCTCATTTTCCATCTAAGATAGTATTCATCCTTCCCTCTTTCATATTAACTACTTTGCCTTAATGAGAGGACACCTCTTGCTTTTCTTTCAGAAAAAAATCTGTGCCATTGTAACATTTTTTTTTACTTTTTCACTATTTTTCATATGTTTTTCTACTTCCCTTTTTGTCACTTTCTTGCTTATTGCTTTCTCATAATTCCGTAAAATGTCTTCAGATTTCATCTCATTTATTTTCTTATTTCTACTTATTCATATATTTTTATACTTCTGCTTATACACTACCCACAACTGTATTCACCTATTATAACATGTTATCATTGTCATATCTTTCCATAATATTTCATTCTCTTACCAATTTCTTCCTCCTTTTTAAATTCTGCAGCTAATCTCTTTATCCTTTTTTCCAATGTCTTCCTCTATTCTAGCCTGTACTGCTCTCTGATCTGAAGATGTTCTGTAATTCCACTGTTATTTCTTTCATGTCTTTAGAGTAAACTAATCAATTTTAGTCTTAACAATTCCCCTTCTATATGTCCATTCTCTATTTCTTTCGACTTTTACATTTCCATATTTTATTATTCCTTTTTTCCCTTAGGTTAGAGTTAAAATCTCCAACTATCAGTATTTACATGTTTACTAACACATTTTTTATTTCTTCAAATAGGTACCTTCTCTCTATCAACAGTGCATACATAAATCACTATTAATGTTATACATTCTTGTCTCATTCTTGCATAACATATTACCACTCTTCCTGGAATTTCTATTGCTACATCTAAAATAATTTTTTTCAGTTTTTTATAAGAATTCCTATTCTGACTTCCAAGATGGCTGCAAACTGATAAACAACTTACCTTCAGCTCTCCTGGTGTGAAAACAGAAACTGAGAAAATGAAGTGCAATTGAAACTTTTTTTTAGGGAGGGGGGATTCAGTTACTGGCTTCTAAATACACTGTCTGGATGCCAGCAAAGAAGACATTTGGAAAACCAGAAAGGAAATCAAACAGAAAAAGTGAGGAGAAAATGCTGTCTGGGAAGGATTCTGCAGCTGTTCAGCAAAAAGCAGTTCAAACTTCAGCTTTGCGTCAAGAGATAGCTTCTAGTAATTTAGAGTTAGGAGACAGAGTGCACTAAGAAAACCTGAGATTTTCTGCTTTAGTATTTGTGGAAAATGATTAGTCAGTGTAGATCAAGCTGAAGAGAAGCAAATTATCCCAGCAATCAAGGAATGCCAAGAGGTAGGTGTGAGATTCAAGCTGCTGTACCTAGCTGTCTTCAGAATATTTTTTCTGGAGGATCAAAGACATTTTTGATGAAGAACAGGCTAAGGAGAAAATAGTTTATCCAACAAACAGTGAGCCAGAGAGACTTTATGAGTGAAACTTGTTCTAATGTTCCAAAGGAAAGTGCTTGAGAGAGAGATGGAAAAAAATGCACGAGAATTGTTTAGAAGATTCAGGAGTACCTTGAACCTGAACCAGAGTCTAGTGTTGGGAGATGGTGATGACCACGAAGACCAACAACACTGAAATTAGTAAATAAATGTGAGATTATAGAGCATTGATCATATTGGTGAAATATGGTTTTGCAAATAAAAGTGGCTGAGAAAAGACTGGATGTTTACTGACTTACTTAAACTTGTGGGTGGACTATAAAGCATATATCCCACACTGTCTTTATAGTTTCATGGGTTCATAAGCATTTACTAAGCTAATGACCAGAATTACCTTTTTAAGCCTAGCCATGCATGCCAAATCTCTGACGAGTTCTGGTACCATTGATAAGTGCAAGAAGGGAGTGGGAGATGAAACATTTACAAGCAGGGGCCTAGGAGAGGAACCATTTACAGGCTGCCCATGTCCATTAGAGACATAGATGTCAAACCACAGATGAATTTCCTGTTTCCTATCCAATTGTCCAAGTTACTCTTGGATTCAGTTATGAAAGAACTCTGCTTTACATGGATGGGGAGCCTGTTACAGAGAAAGGGTAGTCTCTGGAATATATACCGGTCTCTCCTGCAGGTCTTATTTATATTACAGGCAAGGTTTAAGTCTCTATGGGTAATTCTGGTGCAGTTTATTTTGAAGATATACAGGCAGTCTATCAAAGTGGGATCTGACAATACCTTGTTTGCCAGGTATAGATCCCCCTTCAACAGCCTGTAAGAGACAGAATACAGGGATAGGACTGTGAGGCGGTCTGCATAGAACATGTTACTCATATCTTGTATTCTATTAGCGAGGAACCTCTGTGGATGTTCCAGTTGTTTGATATGGCTTCTTAGGTATATACCAAAAGCAGGATTACACTTAATGACAGCCTGATGAATGCCAAATACAGTGGAACAATGACTTCCTTGGACCTAGAAGGCATACTTTTGTTTATAAGTTGCACAACACAGAATTATTTCCTCACTACTGTGCACAAGTGATGGCAAAGGCATGATTACTGTCTGTGTGTGTACTCAAGTCCCCAGCTACTGGGTCATCTCTTAGGGGTGTGTTGTCAATATGATAGTTACCAGGGAGTGGATAACTTCCCAAAATATATTATTATGCA
Source organism: Protopterus annectens (assembly GCF_019279795.1). NCBI lineage: Eukaryota > Metazoa > Chordata > Ceratodontiformes > Protopteridae > Protopterus > Protopterus annectens. The sequence goes on from NC_056733.1 coordinate 1,299,342,721, forward strand.
TTTCTTACCATTTAGTTTTAGTTCATAGCTCTGACACCAGTTATTTTTCTGTGCCCACCCTTCCTGGAGAACATCTGTGTCAGTGGGGGGTTCAATGACAGCTCCTAATTTGCAAACATCTGAAAATTTAGTCAGCCAGAGGCCACTGACATTGGCTTTGACTTCACAGAAGTAAATGCCAAAAAAGAAGCAGTCCCGTGATCGATCCCTGGAGGACTCCAATTGTGACTGGCCTCTTTGTAGAGGTGGACTCCTCAATTCTAACTTCCTGGGTCCTGTCTGTAAGCCAGCTTTCTGCTGGGTGACATAAGGGTATGTATCTAACCTATGGAATTTGTCAACAATACCGGAGTGTCAAATGTCTTGGCCAGGTCAAGGTATGCAGTGTGAACCATTCTGCCATCATGTACTGCTTTGGTGACCTTCTCAAAAAGTCTACCAAATTGAGTAGGCACAACCTGTCTTTGACAAAACCAAACTAGGTTGGGTCCAGTGTCTGGAGGTTTCCTATGTCACTATTTATTATTTACATGATAATACTTTCCATGGCTTTGCATATGAGACTAGTGAGACTAATGGGTCTGTAGATGGCCCACGTTTGTAAAGAGGGATAACTATTGCTATTCTCTATTCATGAGGCATGAAGCCTGTTTAGAGGCTATAGTTAAATAGCAATTCCAGATGGCCTGATATGTCATGTTTCATGCTGTTCAGAAGGCATCCTGGGATATTTTCTAGGCCCACTGGTGCAGTGTTTTTGGCCTTAGAGAGAGCATTAAGGACCTTTTTCCAAGTGTTAGCAGGGGGAGTTATATTTGATGGCATTACCTGAGGGAATATTAAGGGGGAGAGAAGGGTAACACTGGAACTGAATTTTTTTTGCCCAGTTGGTTTGTTATATCTTCTAGCTCAGTATAGATAGCTCCATTAACAATGAGCTCTGCACACAACTGTGTATTGCCTTGGAAACTGTGGACACAACAGAATAATGCCTTGCAGTTGTTCTTGGCCCGGGAGGCTAAATTTACCACAAATTTGGCTTTGGTAGACTTTATTTGTCCTCTGAGTTGTTTGTTTAGTGTGATGAAAGTGCATTTATCCTGTTGGGTGCTGCACCTCCTAATTTTTGCCATCATTTTCTTCCTTCTGTTAGATTCCACCAGGGTGGCTTGTTTTTAGAGTTAATTCTGTACTTCTTCCTGGTGGGTACAACTACCTCTATGCAGCTGTTAACATGCTTGCATACAGTTTCTGTGAACAGTTCCACATAGGCAGCAGTGTTCTCAGGGTTTATGGGGCCTTGAAATTTTGTCAGGTTATTACTTAACAGTAGGAAGTTAGCCTTAGAAGAGTTCCTGAATATTCCACAGTTAGCTGGGATTCCAAGTTTTAATTTTTACTTCAAAGGAGACCATTTTATGGTCTCACCTATGGTCTCAACTTACCAGAGAAGGTATTATATACTAGGGGATGTACAGCACTCCCCCATATTAGTGAGGACTAGATCTAGTATGGCTGCACCCCTGGTTGGTGCACTGAGAATTTGGACCAGAGAGTTTGTGTTTACAAAATCTAGGAAATGCTGTGCTTGTAAATTTGGTGAAGTACAGGATTCCCAGCTAATAGTGAGGAAATTAAAGTTACCCATAAATATGGTACTGGCTTGGATGGTTGAGTGTTTCCCAGAAGTTTAAATACATGGCATGGGTTTATTGTGTCATAGAGGTAGACATAGCTTGCAAGGAAGTGGTACGGAATTTTGCCTATGGTGATTCGAGCACGATGAAGCTCAAGTGCATTGTCCTGTTTGAGCAGCCTTGAGGTATATTTATTTTTGATGTAAATTGTGAGACCTCTGCCTTTAGATGATAATTTCCCTTGTTTTTACAAGGGTGGATGTCTAGATTAATGTCCTTGGCATAAGCTATGAACAAAGCAAATATGCTTGAAAAACAAGAGAAAATGATGAAAGCTTTTTAAAAATGCTAATCTGCTTGCATCTGCAAAGATAAGAGCTTGTCTTTTTCATTATCAAATGTTCACTGACAAACAGCAAATCCACAGCTGAAGGCAGTTAGCCAGGGGAATTACATACATTCTGTTCTCGGTGAAATTTACAAACATTCTTCCAAGCATCTGGAAGTTGTTTAGCTGTTTTGTGTTCATTGCTGACTATTTTTACAGGGAGACAAGCTGTCTGCATGTTCAAGCAATTAATCTGCAGAGTTCTGAGTATTCTCTTCTAAAGGAAATGCAATATTTAAAGGTGCAATGACAAGCAATTCAGTGAAACATAGTTTGAAATAATGGGAAGTGAATAAGAGATACAGCCGTAATAATTTAATGCGTTTAACAAAACAGTGTATAATTTAGTTTTATTTAAACACAGCCAGTACACCTTTTTAAGCCTAAACATACTTTCTGAAAGCAAATAAGCTGTTTGTTTCACATCTGGGAGAGGAATACAGGTAAAAAAGAATGGAGAACAATCAGTGTAACTGGGAACACAGGCTGTAACATGCTGTTTAGCATGGGTAACCTTAATTTTAGATTCAGTTATACCTGTGGATGTGGCTGTCTATTTGGACAACTGTCCCTAACTAAAGGGTTAAACTTCATTTGTTAAAAATGTGTTTGGTCTAAGATTACAGGAGATGGGGATGTTATGAAAATGTATTCTTTTTTTTTTCAGGGTTTTCATTAAAACAAAAAGTCTTGAGAAATGTTCACATGGAGATGAGAAGAAAGAACTGTTTAAAATATCTTCCTGCCAAACATTAGTGTGTGCATGTAAGACAATGGTTGGAAATATACATTCAAAAATCCTGTCAAGCATAATAAGTGGGAACAACAGCTTTTTATCACAATGGCTACTCTATCCATAGTATCTTGAACTGTAAATGGACGTACATGTAAAGACAAAAAGGAAGGAGGAATTAATTATATTAAGAAATGCAGAGTGCAAACAGTAATGCTTCAAAAGACACATTTGGAAAACAAATGAGCACATGAAATTGACAAAGAAAAGATTTCTGAATGGATATTCAGCAGAATATCAAGGATAAAGGAAAAGGGGGCAGTAATACTGACTGCTACAGGAGCTCCAATAGTGACAGAATATGGAAAAAAGACAATAATGGTAGATTCGTGGTAGCAAGGGTCTACTGTTAAGGGACAAATATTATGCTGGCATGTATTTATATTTAACCAGAGTCTGCTTTTACCGAATTTAAGAGCATTTTGGCAGAAATAATCAGCTTTTAGCAGGGAATATAACTTAGAGGTGAAGACTGGAACTTGATTTGCAACAGTGAGGAGGTATTAGGGGGACCTAGAAGGGAAAAATTACCAAAAGGGTAGATTTTTGGAAGAATTTATGAAAATATTTGATATGGAAGGTGTGAATTTAATAGTATGAATTCAGACAGAATTTATATATCATTCCCAAGGTACAATAACTGGTATACACTGGATAGAAATTATATTTTGCAGAAACTTGTGCATTTAATTGAAAGCTTTGATACACATCCATTTACCATTTCAGATCATGAACTAATAAAAATAAGATACTAGCACGTTCCTACCTACATAATTGAAAGAGAGGAATTTAAGGAATGAGTAATGGAAATTATTCGAGAGTTATTAGGGTAGACAGAAATTTCTTCAAAAGAAATAGTGAGTGGGATAAAATGAAAATGGAGTTTAAAAATAAGGTAGAAATAAAACAGAAAGAGTTACGGTTAAGAAAAAAAAACAGGAATTATTTAGAGGGGATGACAAAGTTAAAAGTATTGCAGAATAAGGGGACTCTCAGAGAACAAGAAGAAGAATAACTGCAAAATGCTAAACAGAAAATAAGGGAATATTTGGAAAATATGCATAAGTTTAGAAAGATTGCTGTTAAGAAGCTATTTTTTGATAAAAACTCCACAACACAAAACATTTTAGCATAGAGACTTAGACAAGAAAAAGTAGAAAGAGTTATTATCAAATTTAGGAAGCCTATGACAAAAAATAACATGAGATCCAACAGAGGTATTTGAGATATTTCGGAAATTTCATGAACATTTGTATAAACCAGAGGAATGTAGAAACAAAGAAAGCACATAAATATAAATATCTGTGGAAGACTTAATTATGCCAAGATTGGAGGAAGACGAGGCTCAAAAACTAATAGTCAGCATATTTATTTTATTTTATTTTATTTATATTTGTTGACCGGGAGTGTCCGACTGGACGTAGGTCCATTTTCAGCAGAGGCCCGGGGAGAAAAGCTCCACAGTTAAAATAAACAGACAGTAGTTACATTGGATTACATAGCGATTAACAATTTACATAGCAATTACTTACAACATATTTACAAATGAAGAACATAGTACATCAACAGACAACTAGAATCTTTATCTGTGAAGTACATAACAGACATTGACAAATGTTAAAATAAGAAGTTCCTGCTGTATAATAAGTACTAGGCTTATGAGCATCTGATCTTGCTATAATCAAGGTAGTTAGTGGAGTGGAAAGAAAGGTAGTGGTTGGATGGGGTGGGTAATATTAGAGTGGGAGTTGCAAAGACACAGCCAGCATGTTTTTAGGTGCGCTTTTAGTAAAGTTTTGAAGTGGGTGCATGATGGTATGGAGGTAATTGTGGGTGGGAGTTCAGCAAGTGAGAGACAGTGGTGACTACGGTAGGATGCCCCTGTGGCAAATTTGGCGATTTTGTTGTAGCAGGTCTCTAGCTTGTTTAGATCGCATTGCCTTAGGTTTGTATATATTGGAGAGGCATAAAGTACGGCGGAGATAAGGTGGGAATTTGCTATTGAAATATCTGCTGCTTTGGTGAGAAGATGCTTATTTCTGTATAATGCTCCTAGCTTTTTGTGGACTTTTTTATGGTCATGGATATGTGAATGTCAAATTTTAGTTTATTGTTTATTTCCACTCCTAGCAATTTGGTGTGTTCAGTTGGGTATATAGTGGTGTTGTCTTTTGCTGTGATGTTAAAGTGAGAGTTGTTTTGAGTATGTTTGGTGGGCTGGAAGATGAGTAGTTTAGTTTTGTTTGGGTTGAGTATTAATTGGGCATCGGATAACCAAGTTTCAACAGAGGAAAAGGCTTCCTGTGTGACTTTTTGCAGTTTGGGTAGGGACTTGGCTGAGCAGATGATGGTCGAGTCATCTGCGCATTGTATGAGTGTACCATGTGTGGTGGCAGAGGCTAGATTATTGGTGAAAACAGAGAAGAGTAGGGGTCCAAGGATGGATCCTTGGGGAACCCCTATGGAGACAGGTAGTTGGGGAGATATGTCATTCTGCCATACAACGGATTGCTGGCGGTCAGACAGGTAACTCTGAAACCAGTTGGTGACTGATTGTGAGAAGGGTAGGTTATTGAGGACAGAGATAAGTTGTTTGTGTGGGACCATGTCAAATGCTTTAGACAGGTCTAGGAAAGTAGCAGAGGAGAGATAGCCATTGTTTTTATGCTGAAGGACAGTGTTAGTAAAGGAGAGTAAGGCAGTGGTGGTGCTATGGTTTGGTTGGAAACCATGCTGAGTATTGGAAAGGAGGTTGTTAGTAAGGAGGTAGTCTGAGACCTGAGAGTGTATGCATCTCTCTAGTATTTTGGAGAGTGGAGAGAGAATAGCTATGGGGCAGTAATTGGTTAGTTCTGTGGAGGGTTCGCCTTTGTGGAGGAGAATTACATGTGATACTTTCCACAGTGTGGGAACATAACTTTCTGACAGAGATCGGTTAATCAGGATGGATACCGGGTAGGCCAGAGCATCAGCTGCGATTTGTAGGTATTCACTTGGGAGGTTGTCTGCTGCTAATTTGGTGGGCTTAAGTTTAGTTAAGAGTTTTTTTATGTTGGAGGTAGGTACAGGAGAAAAACAGAAGGCAGTGGGGAGATTACTAGTTGAAAGTGTGGGTTGGAGGGGAGGGGGGTTGTGTTGTTTAGCTAGTGATATTATGGTTTGTGTTTAGTGTGTGTTGAATGAGGTAGCAATATTTTCTGAGGAGTGAGGGATGTTAGGAGGAGGGGTACTGACTTTACCTGGGTAGAGGATGGAGTTTATGGAGTTCCAGAATTGTTTGGGGCTGTGTTCGGAGGAGTCTAGGGCAGACTGGTAGTATTGGAATTTGTCCTGTTTTATTAGCTTTTTGACTCTATTGCGTAGTTCTAGGAATTTCTGTCTAGTTGAGGGGGGTTTGCGCCAGTGCTCCCAGGCTTTATCCCTGTTTTTCATTTCTGACTTAGTGGTTTTCTGCAGCCATGGGGAGGGTTGTGCTTCGATTCTGGAAAGTCTTATGGGGGCATGGTAATTAAGGATGCTCAGGAAAGTAGAATTAAAAAATTCAACTGCATCATCAAGACTGAGGTACTTTAGAGGATGCCAGTTACATTATTTGAGGGATGAGATGAATGTGAGTGGGTTAAAGTTTATTTTTTTACGTATTTGACTTTAGATGACAGGTTTAGCTTAGTATAGGTATTTTTTCAGTAGGAATGTTGGGGAGTGATAACTGAGGCTATCTGATAAGCAGCCTGTTATATATGACTGGGGGCTCTTACTGACTAGTATCCAATCCAGGGTATTGTGCTTGCTGGAGTTTTTATTTATCCTGGTTGGCGAGTGGACTAGTTGGGTGAAGCCATGAAGGTTTACATGATGGGTTGGATGGTTGCCAGAACAGGATTGCCAGTCAATATTGAAATCACCTAAAATGATAGTTTCTTGGGGGAGGGAGATGGTGGGTAGACCAGCTGAGGAGGTTTTCTAGTGGAGGGATGTTTTGGCCAGGTGGGAAGTAGCATCCAATTATGTTGATAGTTTTGTTTTGGTTTATTTTGAGGTTGGTATATATTATTTCTTCATTGCCTATTTGTGGAGCAGATGATTTTAAGATCTGGATGTTTAGATGCTGTTTAAATATTATAGCTACACCGCCTCCTTTCTTGTTTAGCCAGTCTACTCTTAGTATGCCATAACCTGTAGGGAGTATTTGCTCACTGGTAATGTGAAGTTTTAACCAGGTTTCTGTCAGGATGACTATATCTGGGGAGTACAAGTCTATGGTGGCATTGAGTTCATGGACTTTGTTGGATATACTTCTAATATTTAGGCTTATTAGAAGGAAGTCATTTGGCTTTTTATTGGCTGTAATATGGGAGAAGTTGTGGTTTCTAGTCTGATTATGAGGATTGGGGTTGGAGATGGTAGGGCCAGGGTTGGGGTGGATATCTCCACTTAGGGCTAGTTTTGATATGCATGAGGTTATTAGTTTTCTCAGTTTTTGAATGTGTTTGTTTATAAGGGAAAATATTATGATTATGCTCTTTGGGTAATAGGTATGGTGGGAGGGTTACTATGTTAAGTTGTAGGGATGCTTTATGTTTGAGTAATATAGTTGGTAGAATATGTGGGGGGGTGCATAGGGATGGTTCTTGAGTTGGTGGGAGGGGAGCTGAGTGAGGGTGAGACATGAGTGGTGGTGAGCATATAAGGAGATGAAGTAAATATAGTGATATATAATCCATCTGCAGGGAAGTCTCCAGAAACAAATGGCATTCCTGTGAAAGTTTGGATGTTAGAAGGGAAGATTTTGTTTAACAGTACTTTAAAAAGAGGGGAATATTTCTTTATTTATTTGCTTGTTTATTTATGTATTTACTTATATGAAACAAAACCAGGGGCATTTTACAGACTTTCAGAGACTGAGGAAAGACTTGGTGAATTGTGTTACCCCTATTTATGAAATAACACTGACAGTGATCAACCAGATACTTTTTGGCAGTATTTCTTGCTTTAATATTCTTGTCGATGAAAGGAATGGCTTGGTGAGGTAAGTGCTATAACTATTTTTACAATCTTGCTGGCAAAGCTCAACCAGATCTTTTGGGCAATATTTCAGGCATTATGATTTGTGTGGTCAGTTGAGATAAGTGTTATTATTTTTTTTTCAGTGATGAGTGGTAAAACAGATACTTTTGGCAATATTTCTCTGACTTTTGCCTTGTGCACCAGTTTACCTAAGGCTGTCCCAATTTCCAGTTACTGATAAATCATCATCACTCGTCCTGTAGCCAGGTCTGCCATGACTATGACCAGATGATCCAGGTTTGACTTTTAGCCTAAGTACTAGCCAGCCGGGGCAGAGGGGAATGGATAACAGAAGCAACCGACTGACACTAGCTCATACATTTCTAAGTGCAAACCCACCACTGAGTGTATTCAATTTCAGCTGAGAATTATGGAAGTGAAGAATGAATCTACAGTGGTACACTGTAGTGGTCACTGTACTACTGTTTTTGGCCAAATGTGTAAGTGTGTGTGTGTGGGGGGGCTAGCATCTAAAATATTCTCCTAATCCATTTTGACTGTCTATAATCCTCACTCTTACCTCCCTCTCCTAGCATCCTTAGATGCCAGGGGTCAGGTATTATGAACTGTTAAGTGAAAGAACAGGAGGCAAAAAGTATTAAAAATCATTATTCCTAATCTATCATGACTGAAGTGATTGCAGATACTACTCTGGTTATTACTCAAGGAATGGAACAAATTGCATCACTATGGAAAACTCACATACTCTGTGTGTGCTTTAATTGCTTAAAACTGATCATATAACCTTGGGATAAGATTTGTAACATTGAGAATATCACAAAGACACACTAAAAGTCAAGTAAATATTAGGGAAAAATAGTACTGCTAAAAAAATAAAGAAACTAGACTTTTATCATCTCTAAACAATGGCGAATATATTTGGTAGGCTTGTGCACTCACCTTTTTGTAGATGATGCCCATACTGCCACTACTCCACATGTGTTCTCACCACCCCCAAGTGAGGTACTGAACCTTTTAAACTAATTAAAACTGATCTGTTTTTAGTCTGGATCTATTAAAGTTACATGTACCATATATTATAGTTGTTTATGGTCAGCTCCACTGTTCTTCATATAAACACATCAGCAATAAATGATTTCCTGAACACTGTGCTTTTTTGTCTGCTTTTGTGTGTGTGTAGGGGGGATGCACAATGGAACATAGGTTCATAGGTGTGTACTAGGCTAATGGCCCTGGAGCCTTTACAAGCCTAGCCCATAGGTTTACCTTGGCATCGTGCCACCTGACCTAAGTTCCCAGTGCCTCTGTCGAGTAAAGCCATTGGAGTGATCCTGTGGTGAATTTTCTATTTCCCATCCACTCATCAAGATTTCTCTTGAAGAGGGCCAGTGAGGTGCTCTGCTTGACTTGTATGGGAAGTCTGTTCCATAGCATGGGGAGTCTCTGGGTTATGAACCTGTCCCTCCAGCATATTCTGTTGATTGTGGTAATGAGGTTGAGGTCTCTGCTGCGTGTGGTGCGGAGGGATTGGGATTTCTTTAGATGCAGTATTTCTAACAGAGCTGGGTCAGACATGGCTTTGTAAGTCAAGCAGAGATCGGCTCTAAGTAAGCGATATAAGACAAATAGTTGAGTGTTTTTTTGTGTCTGTCCATATAGGACAAATGTTTAAGGCCTAGGATCCTCTTTGTGAGGTACGTTTGAGGCCTCTCCAGTTGTTGCAGGCGTTTAGTGAAGTACATGCCAAATGGGGTATTGTACTCCATGACTGGCCTAATGAGGGAAGAGTAGAGGGATGGATGCAAAACCCTTAGTAATGAGATGTGCCTCACAGAAGGACTTTCTGAACACAGTGGCAATGTGGTGGTCAAAAGAAGTTGCTGTCAACCTGTGTTCCCAGATCTCTTATAACCCCTTTTGTGTTCATTGGACTACCATCGGTGTCCTAATTCATGGTAACCAGGTTTTTCCCAAAAGGGATGAAGACACATTTTTTGGCATTGAGCTTAAGGCCACAGTCCTGACACCAGTCGTTTGTCTCAGTGAGGCCTTTCTGTAGGACGTCAACATCACTTTGGGAGTTAACGATGGCTCCCAACTTGCAATCATCTGCAAACTTTGTCAGCCAGAGTCCCTTTGTGTTGGCCTGGACTTCAGAGAAGTAGATACTAAACAGGAGAGGACCCAGGACCGAACCCTGTGGGACTCCACTAGTGACTGGTCGGCAGTCTGACTTGAAGTCGGCTACTTTCTTACTGTGGGTTCTACCTGTGAGCCAGTTTGCAACCCACCTAGTGATATAGGGGTCAATGCCTAGCTTAGTGAGTTTTTCTATGATTTCTGAGTGGGGAATGATATCAAAGACCTTGGCCAGATCAAGGTAGGCTGTATGAACCCACCTTGCCTTCATCCACAGCTCTGTTGACCAAGTTAGCAGGCATGAGCTACCCTTCACAAAACCAAACTGTGGGATCTAGAGTTTAGAGATTCCCTATATCCCTGTTTATTAGGTCCATGATTATGTGTTACATAGCTTTGCATATCAGACTCGTCAGGCTAACGGGGTGATAGTTCCCAGGGTCTGTAGTCACTCCTCCTTTGTGAAGAGGGATGACTATAGCAGTGTGCCATATGGAAGGGACAAAGCCTGAGGTGAGGCTGTGATTGAACAGGGCACACAGGTGAGGTGCCAGTTCACTCTGTAGTTCATGTAGAACACAGCCAGGGATATTGTCAGGTCCCATAGAAGCTGTATTCTTGGCCTTGGACAGTGCTGTTTTAACCTGTGCTGTAGTAATACTGGGTGCCTGGCAATCTACTGGTATTGTGACTAGTCCTTTGGGGGTGGGGAGGGGTAAAATTGGCACAATCTGTTGGCCAGTACACTGGCAATATCTGTTGGCTCGGTATAGGAGATACCATTGTGCAGTAGCTCAGAGCAAATCTGGGTATTGCTGTGGAGGTTCTTTACACAAATATAAAAGGCCTTATGGTTGTCTTTACTATCTGCTGCAATTCTGTTTTCGAGGATTTGTTGAGGGATCTCAACTTTTTGTTGAGGCTGATAAAGGAGTTTTTCCAGTCTTGGGACTTCACCTTATTCCGCATCAGTTTACTCCTGTTGTACAGTTTGTTTATGGCAGGGGACCACCAGATTGGCTTTCTTTTTAGGAGGAGGGAGTCTTGGTTCTATTGGGTATGGCAAAATCCATGCATTTATGTACATGTTCATACAGTGCCCTGGTGTATGATTCAGCAATCATGCAACTTATTCTCCATTTGCATGGGTGCCGTGAAGTTAGCCACCTCTGTTTTTAGGAGCCCAACGGTAGGATTTCCAAGGGGATTAGTTTGTGGTCAGATCTAACTAGGGAGGAGTTGACGTTTGGCCTACGACTGTAGAGCAACGGTCGCCATGTTAGTAATGGCCAGGTCAAGGATGTTACTACCACTAGGGGGGGTAAGAATGAGCTGGTCCAGGGCATTGGAATTGATGAATTCTAGGAAACGTTGGGCAAGTGTATTGGTACATGAGTAGTTTTCCCAGTTAATGGAGGGGTAGGTGAAGTCGCCCAGTATTAGAGTGTTAGGTTGGACCCTAATATTCTCCAAGGTGCTTAGGAGCATGGAGTGTGAGTCGTGGGACATGGTTGGGGACCTATAGCAGGCTATGACCTGAATCGCTGCCTTACCCAATGTTAGCTGTACCTGCGTTGTCTTCAGAGAAGCACATTCTGAACAGAAGTGGGGCAGTACTGAGGTCTGTGGCACACTACTAGGAACTGGCCTCTTACTGGATCTGGAATCATCCACTTTAACCACGTGTCCTGTCCATGAGCCAATTGGCTATACACCTGGTGACTCTGGGATTTTTGCCCAGCTTGAGAGTTTATTTATAATATAAAAAACCACGAAATGTAGAGTATAGAACACCATAAACAGGAGCCAGGATACAGCAAAACCTTCATCCATGGCCTTAGTGACTTTTTCAAAGAACAACACCAGGTTCAGCTGGCATGGCTTGCCCTTGGCAAAGCCAAACTGGGTCGGTCCAGTGTTTGGAGGTCTCCTATACATCATTATCAGGTCTAGGATTATTTCTTTCCATGTCCTTACATATAAAAGACTGGTCAAACTTATGGGTCTGTAATTTTGGTACAAATTCAGTCTGGAGGCTGTGGTAAAAGAGATTCTTGGAGCTTTTCTCCGCGGGCCTCCTCTGAAAATGGACCTACGTCCAGTCGGACACTCCCGGTCAACAAATATAAATAAATAAATAATAAAAGAGATTCTAGTTTGACCTAGAAAGTCCTGATTTAAGCTGTTTAAGAGGCAATCTGGTGTACTGTCAGGGCCCACTGAAGCAGTGATTTTAGCTTTAGAGTGAAGTGGCAGCCTGTTCTTTGGTGATAACTGACAATGGAGTGGTGGAGGGTACTTTTTTGGGGGAGAAATATGGGTGATGAGGAGGTGAAATTTGAGATGGATTTGTCTGCCAACAGATTTGCTATGTCTTCTGGCACAGTATAGGCGATGCCATCTACGACCAATTCTGCACATTTTTAGGTGTTGCCCTTAAGATTGTGGCCATAACAAAGATGCCTTGTGGCTATTCTTTGCTTTGGAGGTTGGTTTCACCTCAAAGTCTGCTTTCAGAGACTTGGATTAGTCTAAACAAGCAAACTGGGGTACTAATGAGAGACTTGTTTTCTTTCTTTTGTTGTAAAGCCTATTAATACTAGGGGTCCACCAGGGTGGCTTATTTTTGCTGTGTGACCCGGGTTTATTTCAGTCTAGTACTGCTGTTTTTATGCAGTTTACATGCTCATACAGGACAGGTTTGTATTTAAAGTTTTTGGAGTTAGGTAGGGGGACTAGTTTTACCATTATTTCAAGGGAGATTACTGTGATCTGATTTTACTAGCAAGGACATAATACTGGGGTGGGGGGGTGCAGCACTCTCCCATATTTGTAGCAGATCCAAAATATTTGTTCCCCTAGTGGGAGTGCAGACTAGCAATTTCAGGGCATCTGAATTTACAAGGTCAAGAAATCTTTATGCCTGCATATTAGTGGTCATGTATGCCTCCTAATTAATGGAGGAGTAGTTAAAATCACTCAGGAGTATGGTATTGGGCTAGATGGCAAGCTATTCTAGTACCCTCAAGAATGATGTGTGGGTTTCCTGGGGACCTGTAGTTAGCAAGAAGATGGTAATGGATTTTATCCCAAGGTTAACTGGACATGGAGTAGCTAAGCTGATTAATAAACCCTCCAAAACTATAGAAAACTTGAGTGTTTCCCCAACCCAAATAGACCAGCCTACCACCTAGTGCACTAGATGAAATACCCACTGACCTCTTTTTTTTTTTTTTTAATCAAAAATGTTTTCTAGAGTGTAAAAATACACTACTTTATCCAACTAGATAATGAATTTCAGAGCAAGTAAAATCAGTAGAACAGACAATGAGAGGCAAAATGCACTTTTTTTCAAAATAAGCAAGAGGAAAGAAAAAAATTAAAAATATTAATAGCAGTGTAGAAAGGGAGGATCTTATAAAGATCAATTTACAGGAATTGTGGGCAGCTTAAAATCACCAGGTTTGAAAAACAGATCAAGGAAAGGGAGGGTTGCAATCACCAGCAGTGCTTGTAGTTTATGCAGGCTTGGAGACCTAGAAATTCACTGCGTATTAAGTATCACTCAAGAAGCAATTTAAGAAAAAAAATAAGTGAAATGTGCAGCCTATATAACTAAAGTACATCTTTCACATCAAACAAAAGCACCAGGCCAAGGAGATTTCTCAAAACAGAAAGCAACTCTATTAGCTCAAGCATGGTAATACACCAGAGGGATCTGGGGTAAAAGATGAGTGATTTGAGGTACAACAAATGGCCACAGCAGAGTCACCTATTTGCAGCTAAGGTAAATTGACAGCCTAAGGCTATTTGCTTAACTTTTTCTTTTTGTGGCTGTCAGGACCAACCATGGGACCAGTAGTTTGTTCCATGGTCAAGCCAAAAGTGGTGCCACTTTCTCAGCGGGAAATCAGCAGCAGCAGCAAATGCTGGTAAAAACAAGTCTTAAAGTCACTTTTTTCACAGCACTTAAAATACTTTGCCAGTCCCAAAAAGTAAAATGAAGACAATTTCTCCACAAAAAAAGTTTTTTTTCAGTTATTTTACACAGCTTTTAAACAGACAGAAGAGGGGGAAAAAAAGAGACAAGGAACCCATTTAAAAGTACGGTACAGTCTGTTGAAACACAGAACTTCTTGCATAACTTACCTGGGGAGCCATCGATCCTCAAAAGCCTTAAGAGGAGCATACTGTTCTGTGGCTGTAAAGCTCTGACGGGCTTAGTGCCCAAACTTGTCATCTAGTCAGCTCAGCTCATGCTGCCTGATAGTTTGGGTGTATTGAAGGTACCCTGAAGCTTTGAAAGTTGGCCATCTGTTACAGCCTTCCCAGTATATAACTTGTATAGCTAAGTCTACTGTGGCAGTATTCTATTTGATAGATCATCTACAGTCTCTCAGCAAAGCAGTACAGCTCGAAAGCTCTCAAAAAGAGCACACTGACATGTACTCAGATTATCAACGCTCCTGAATGAAAGGAGGTGGTCCTCAATGGCAACCATACCCATCAACCATCCAAAATTTCACAAGATGGCCAGATTTTTGCCTCATACTGCTTGTCTGTTCAAGTTTTGAGGTTTCCTGGCAAATCATTGAAAATTAAAGTTACTAAATAGTGACAGACATTTGAGTTTTTAAACTTCATATACTTCAGAAAATGCAAGGTAAAGCAAAAAATCTGTCTGTTATTCTATCAGGTAAATTTATGACAGTTTATAAATCAGTCTAATTTTGGGCCTTTACCCCCCCCCCAATTATTTTTGGCTTTGGGCAGAATTCTTGTGCTAAGAGGACGGGGAAGGTATGTAACACATAAAACATCATCTGCCAACACATCCTGCACAGCTCCCTCTGTTGCACAGCATTCCCATGAGTACAGCAAGTCCTGCTGTTCCCACGACATCAAGAACTAAACATACTGACATACAGCATCAGATTCTCTTATACATCCTAGTTGTCTCCCCCTCTGTCCATAAGACAGTTTCTGACTTTTCATTTAAGAGTCCATTCATTGCCTGGTAATCTTTCTGGATATTAAAATCAGAGGACAACACATTTCCCTTACCATGGATGTGCACCATCAATTACAGCTCTACCTCCACAAGTTTTGTAGTTATCAAAAAAGACCTTACATAAAATGTCTGCTAACTGTACCTACTTAACATTACATTGGTCACTATGGCAACAAGATATTCCACCAAAGGAGTGCCTGGTTTTGCAATGTGTTTCAGGAGTGAGCCCAAGATGGACCACTCATAGGAGTGGCTACTTCTAGAGTATGCTTCAGAGTGTGCCAATGGTAGACCAACCATGTTGCAACCAACTAGGTAGTGCATACATTAACCAATACTGCACTCTAGACCACCATAAAGAGCAGAAGAACTTTCTGAAAGAAAATATTCTTCAGGGAAACCTACGTCTACTGTACAGGAGTTCTTTATGCCACCTTTTTGGTTAATTTGGAGACAGTGGCCGGCAAGTGTTCTAGTCACTGCAGTGAGCCAGTCACCTTGCTCAAGACACTCTGGCAAATGCTTCCATGACAACCAGTACTGCTGACACAAAAATGACAAATCTTTCAGTGTGCTTTCTCAAACCTAGAGCTGGAGTACTCAGAGACTAAGCACAACCAGACTTAGGTTCATACGTTCATAAGTATGTAAAATGCTATCGGCCCTAGGGCCTATATAAGCCTAGCCAAACAATGTTCCCTGGCTTTCACCACCCAAGAAAATTATTTTCCTGTGCCCCTGTAGAGCAGCACCACAGCAGTGATCCCCAGGGGGAATTTTCCATGTTAGTAAAATCAACTTTTGTCTAGGCTTAGAACGTTATAGCTTTTACCCATATCAAAAAGCTGCTCCAGTGAGACAGACTGAAAATATATAATTATAAGGATTTGAAAGTGCTGACTGTGGAGTAGCATTGGAGGTGAATTGTAGCATCAGTGATTAAACAAGCGCAATATGTTAAATGAACTTTTATACTAAAGAAGTGAAAACAACAGATAGTTTAGTGTGGAGGAATAACGCTACAAGCTTTATCATGTTGGCCAGGGTAAGATGTCTACTGACTCCTCTTGCCTAACACAGAATTCTGATAAAATCACTTTATCATTTCACCAGACAGTATATTCGAGTCACCCCGAAAAGAGGTACCTGTGTACAGTGGATTTACCCAGTTAACACACAAAAAAAAGGCAAAGAAGAAGAAAAAATCATTAGTGCATTCAAAGCATAATAGTCGTTCCCTGTTTTTCTATGTTAAATGAAGATCACCAATGGCTCTGGTAAATCCGCATTACATCCAGGAACTCCGTATATCACAGGACGAACAAGTACAAAAACCACAACAGAGATGCAAAAAGGTATCTGTCCTCAGAGGACTGACTTCACTTCCCTGCTATTTCTGAAAAATGGAAAATAAAAACGCTTAAATGTTATAACATTAAGTAAGCAACATTAATAAACAGTCCAAAACTTCAGATGTTAATTCCTCTTCTATGAAGATACTGAAGAAACATTCTAACTGGCTTAGTCACCGGAATCACTCAGCTTTACTTCATAGTCAGCACTTTTGTTCACCAACTGGACTTCATGAGATCAATTTTTCAATAACAGCTTTAACCCTTGGAAACTAATATATACATAAAAAGCACAAGGGATCACAAATGATGACTGGCCTCATACACAGTAATAAGCCTAGTCTACAACTAAAAGCTAGCTTGATGTAACACAAGTCATTTTTTTTGCAATCCAAACTAAAAGAATAAACAAAAAGAGTATTAATAAAACAAAGTCCAAAACTACTACTTCTTTCAGGTGTTCCCATTAAGGGTTGTCACAGCGGATCATTTCTTCCTGTCCTCTGCATCTTGCTCTGTCACGCCAATCACCTGCACTGTCCTCTCTCACCATATCCATAAACCTTATCTTAGGCTTTTCTCTTTTCCTCTTACGTGGCAGCTCCATCCTTGGCATCCTTTTCCCAATATACCCAGCATCCCTCCTCAGCACATGTCCAAACAAACGCAATCTTGCCGCTCCGGCTTTGTCTCCAAACTGCCCAACCTGAGCTGACCCTCTAATATACTGAAATATAATCCTGTCCATCCTTGTCACAACCAGTGCAAATCTTAACATCTTTAACTCTGCCATCTCCAGCAGCTCTGACACCTGCCTTTTTGTCAATGCCACCATCTCCAACCCATGTAACATAGCTGGTCTCACTACCCTCTTGTAGACCTTCCCTTTCTCTCTTACTGGTACCAATCTGTCACAAATCACTCCTGACACTCTTCTCCACCCTCCCTGTACTCTCTTCTTCACCTCTCTTCCACACTCACCATTACACTGAACTGTTGATCCCTGCATCCTCACCATTCCTCTGTCCTCCCTCTCATTCACACACATATATTCTGTCTTAGTCCTGCTGACCTTCATTCCTCTCCTCTCTAGGGCATATCTTCACCTCTCCAGGGTCTCATCAATCTGTTCCCTACTCTCACTACAGACCACAATGCCATCTGCAAACATCATAGTCCATGGAGACTACTGTCCGATCTTGTCTGTAAACCTAGCCATCATCATCATTGCAAATAAGAAAGGGCTCAGAACTGATCCTTGATGTCATTCCACCTCCACCTTAAACGCATCCGTTACTTCTACTACTTCTACCGCAGACCTCACCACTGTCACACTACCCTTGTACATATCCTGCACCACTCTTACATACATCTCTGCAACTCCTGACTTCCTCATACAATACCACAACTCCTCTCTAGGCACCCTCATATGGTTTCTCTAAGTCTGCAAAGACACAATGCAACTCCTTCTGACCTTCTCTACACTTCTCCATCAATACTCTCAGAGCAAACATCACATCTGTAGTGCTCTTTCCCAGCAGGAAACCATACTGCTGTTCACTAATCATCACCTCCCTTCTTAACCTAGCTTCCACTACTCTTTCCCATAACTTCATGCTGTGACTGATCAATTTTATCCTTCTGTAGTTACTACAGCTCTGCACATCACCCTTATTCTTAAAATTCAGTACCAAAACACTTCTGCTCCACTCCTCAGGCATCATCTCACTTTCCAAGATGTCATTAAACAATCTGGTTAAAAACTCCACCGCCATCTCTCCTAAACACCTCCATGCTTCCACAGGTATGTCATCTGGACCAACAGCCTTTCCATTCCTCATCCTCTTCATAGCTGTCCTTACTTCCTCCTTGCTAATCCATTGCACTTCATGATTCACTATCCCCACATCATCCAACCTTCTTTCTTTCTCATTCTCTTCATTCATCAGCCCCTCTTTCTATCTGTTCAACACACTCTCCATACTTGTAAGTACGTTTCACTCATTATCCTTTATCACCCTCACCTGCTGTACTTCTTTCCCAGCTTGGTCCCTCTGTCTAGCCAATCTGTACAAGTCCTTTTCTCCCTCCTTAGTGCCCAACCTTTCAACTCTCCATATGTCTTATCCTTTGCAGTCACTACCTCTATCTTCACCATATGCCTCATCTCCTTATACTCCTGTCTACTTTCATCTCTCTGACAATCCCACTTCTTCTTCACCAACCTCTTTCTCTGTATACTCTCCTGTACTTCCTCGTTCCACCACCAGGTTTGTCCTCCTTCTTCTGTCCAGAAGTCACACCAAGCACCTTTCTAGCTGTCTCCCTTTACCAGCTCTGCTATTTGGTAACTCTTCACTGCCACCCAGTGCCTGTCTTAACACTTCCCTGAACTTCACCTCACAATCACTTTTTCAGCTTCCACCATTTGATCCTTGGTACTGCCCTCACACTCCTCCTCCTCTTCTTGATTACCAACGTTATCCTACAGACCACCACCCCATGCTGCCTAACTACACTTTCCCCTGCCACCACTTTACAGTCTCCAATCTCCTTCAGACTGGCCCTCCTATATTGGATATAATTCACCTGTGTGCATCTTCCTCTACTCTTGTACATCACCTTATGCTTCTCCCTTTTCTTAAAATGCATATTCATCACAGCTATGTCCATCCTTTTGCAAAATCTACTACCATCTGTCTTTCTGCATTCTTCTCCTTAAACCCATACCTACCCATCACTTCCTCATCCCCACTCCTTCACCAACATGCCCATTGAAATCTGTTTCAATCACCACTATCTCACCTTTGGGTACACTCACCACCACTTCATCCAACACACTCCAAAATTTTTCTTTCTCTTCTATTGCACACCCAACTTGGGGAGCATATGCACTAACAACATTCATCATCACAATCAATTTTCAGCATCATAAACATCTATCAGACCCTCTTTTCACCTCCAAAACACTCTTCGCATACTGTTCCTTCAGGATAACCCCTACCCCATTTCGCCTCCCATCCACACGACAGAACAATTTGAACCCACCTCCGATAAACCTGGCCTTACTCCTCTTCCATCTGGTCTCTTGCATGTGCAATATATCAACCTTCCTTTTCTCTGTCATATCATCTAGCTCTCTCCCTGCACCAGTCATATTG
Organism: Protopterus annectens; assembly: GCF_019279795.1. Lineage (NCBI taxonomy): Eukaryota > Metazoa > Chordata > Ceratodontiformes > Protopteridae > Protopterus > Protopterus annectens. Next base: position 1,299,362,230 of record NC_056733.1, read on the forward strand.
TCAACATTCAAAGTTCCTACCCTCACTACCACACTCCTAACCTTCCTCCTCTTTTCCTGCCTTCGGGCATGCCTTCCCCCTCTTCTTCTCCTTCCGCCAACAGTAGCCCAATTTCGACCAGCACCCTGTTGACTAGCAGTACTGATGGCAGTCGTTGTTAACCCGGGCCTCGACCGATCCGGTACGGAAATCTGTATTGTTGTCCGCATATGTCATTTGACAAAGGTTTTACATAAGATGCCCTTCCTAACATAACCCTTCCCATTTATCCAGGCTTAGGACCGGCACAAAGAAATGCTTTGGCTTGTGCATCCCAAGTCCAAATGAACTTTCCTAATCTGTCTCCAGACAGGGACAAGGTGTCCTACAACTCCCTTCACTACAGGTTATTTAGCTCCAAGGAGACAGCAAGATCTTTCTAAAAAGAATGATAGAGTTCTTTTTCATTTTCCAAGTTGGTGCTCAGTTTGCTTACACATTACAAACTACAATCACTTTCAACTCTTAGACATATCCAGTACATTAATAGTACTTATAACTGTACTGTAGAATGTTGGCTTATACACAGTGCCCGGACTGCTACAAATGTTTACTTTATCACACTGGTCACTAAATGATCAAAAATCACTTTTTCCAACAAAAAATTAAGGTAAAACCTGGCATGCAATTACTCCTAATCTTTGACATTGTGAAGAAATCAGATCATACTGTTACACTTGAAATGATTGGGACAGCACTGTTTACAACAGGTGTACCATTTAATTGAAATACATTTCCCAGTAACAGGTTGAAGCAAATATTTTTGACGGACATCTTTGCCCCTCCTTTCCCATTATTTTGTCAAGTTTATTTCAGATTTCTGCAGCTATGTTTAAACAATGAAATATTTTAGTAGATCAGGTAGAGAGAGAAGAGGAGGAGAGTTGCTCACTTACTGCTATTTTCTTCCACTTAAAGTTCTTTTCTCTTTTATTTGTTGAGTAAATTATTTGGTTTGGCCTTAAGGTGTACACCCAGGTTGGTAATGAGCTTGCTTGCTTATTTGCATGTTACAAACTACAACCACTTTCAACTCTTAGATATATCCAGCATTCTACTAGTACTTACAACTGTTTTGCAGAGTGTTGGCTTATACATTCATATCCTTTTTAAAAATAATAATTTCATTATACAGTTTATCATCACAGTTCTAACTGGAATGGTTTGTAAAGTAAGCTAACTAACCTCTATCATTTTAAATATGTTGTTGTGTTGTCAGTTTTGTGGTATTGTCATGTAGAAGTCCATACCAGAAAAACAGAAGTGCAGCAAGTGAGCTCTCACACCATGTTTTTCAGCATCAGCATAAAAGTGCCATGTACATATTTTCAAGCATACTGAAAAAAGTTATTATGCAGAAAACACTAGACCTCATGTAAAAACATCACCTAATACTGAACATGGAGTTACAGAAGTTCCAGTGCTCTCTATAATCACTGCTGAACCAATAAGAAGGGAAATTAGAGCAATAATCAATGTAGAATAGCAGCTGCAACTGAGGTGCTGCTATAAAAAATCTTTAATCCCTTTAATACATCACAATCACGGTTAAGAATTCTGTAAATACTAAAATGGGGTGAAATCCTGTTGCAAATATTGTAAAAAAATTTCATTTGCTGTAAATAAAATAAGTGTTCACATGTTAATCTTACTATTAATCAAAGCATGAGGTTACTAAGTCTAAATATTGCCTTTGTTTAATGATACTTATACTTCTGAAATGTAGTTGTGATGTCATTTATGTTTGCTGCTCCCTTGGGGCCCGGGTCATGGCTGAAAAGGATCAATAAACCAACTCATCTACCTGGTTATCAAACTGAAATAAATAAATTGCCCATCTGCAGGCCATAGCATAAGCACCTTGCAAGGGTTGCACATTACATGGTCAAGGACCACATCTAACCTTAGCAGTAGTTTAAGACTCTTGATATCAACAATATGAAGTACAATTATTCAAAACAATCAACATTATTAATGTATATTTAACATTGTCAATACAGAATTTTAAATAACTCAAAATAAGTCATACCTATTTTATCACAGTACTTTTCTGCTGGGTTGGCAAGTTTTGATCTACAAGCTCTTGTCATTTCTTTATAGCTTGATGAAATCTCTACTTCCCCTCAGTATAATATTCATGTAGACTGCATACACTGCATAACTGAATACAGTGGAATTCCACTGTCTTCATTTCTGCCTGTTGAATATTACAAACATTTCCCCACTACTGGTGTTCTCCGCCTGCTGTCCCCAGCAATATTCAGCATTGGCAAACACCTTGCTTGTTTTTCTAAAAGTTTAACTTCAATGTTATTTACTTAAAAGCATTAATTATTTTTATTTAAATGAATAGCCTTTATCAAGTAATAAAATATTTTCAAAATAAAAATCTTCTTGTAATGACAGGATTTTTTTTATTCATGACAGAATATCAAAATATTCCTCACTATGAAAGACATGCACTGCTTACCAACAAATACAATCACCCTTGTGATGTTTATGGAGCTGTTTTAGAGATGCTGCCCTTGGAAGAAACTCTTCCCTTGTTGTATAACTCTATTAGAACTTTTCAACTAAGGATCTCTTTAAATTAAAAAAAAATGCCCAAGCACACAGAAATAAAAGTCCTGACTGTAAATTAGAGTACCTGAGTTTGATAAGAGCATCAGGCACTGGGAAGAGTTGTTTAGAGAGGATGGAAACTGATTGGCTTATGCCAGCTCACCCATTCTGGGGGAAGGTAATGCAAGTTTCCCTGTGGTCTACTGTTCCTGTGAATGCGGAAGTTTGCAAGACAATAAGAGCTGTAATCATGGTGATGGGGATGGGGTGGGCTTGGTGGTGTCAAGTCTGTAATAATAGTTCTTCACAACTTGTGTACGGGAGCACATATGCATGCATATAGGGGAGGGAGTAATATCCTCTTGCAGTGACATGGATGCCCATATCAGCCACCAGGAGGTGTAGTTAGGCTACAAGCAAATTGCTTGGCAAGAGATGGAGCTGTTAATGAGAGGAAGATTCCATGTTTTCTGGTGCCCAAGAACACTCAGATATCACCCCAGGATCTCAGTCTATTGGAAAAGGCAGTGTATCTGGGCAATGTATAAAAGTTCCCCCTTCTGTAGCTAACCAGCAGCTGTGGCCAACCGGCAGAGATACAAGACATCCTCATGACTGCCCCGATTATGGCCCCTCTGAATAGTTGTCACCTCCATTCTGCATATCCTGTCCAGTGCAAGGGGTATGAATGAGCTCAAGTCCAAATGACGGAGACCTAATGGTCACAGTTGGAAGAAGAAACGGGCATAGAAAAAAAGTCATGCAAGATGATCTGAAAAATTCAAACTAGGGATAATAAAATGTCACAGTTTGTAATAGTCTACCAAAACCTCTGATGAAAATATTGGTAAAGCACTACTGCTGCTCTCCCATTCAGTAAAATACAGTTGCCATAATATGTTATGCCCTGCAGTTTCGTCTGCTGTGTAGAGAGCTATAGTTCAGCCTTCTAGCAAAATAGCACATAATCCAAAACATTCAGTTTGCAAAAAATAATAAAATTAATAAGCACCTTCCTTACAAATCTACCATGCTCCATGTGGAAGTACTATTACAGTGATACACTTCTCTACTTGTATGTATCACACATCCTTGTAGCAAACAATTTATACTAAATTTATAGTACAGTTTACCTGTGCTACCTCAAAACCTTCTGTGTTCAATGAACTTTCCAAACATTGCATCAGTGAGCTACTCTGTTGTAATAAAATTTGTTACATGGCCTGCCCATTTGCACTTTGCACAAAATAGCTTGAAGAGTAAGAGAAGCATTCTTTCATACCAGCATTACACTGCAGTAAAAGACAGTAGTCAAAGCAATCTATATTCACCAGTATGAGACTGTGTTCAGTAAGTGAAAATATACACAAGGCACTATAACATTTGAGAAAATATGCACAGGGCAGTATAACCTTTGAGAAAACAGATACACTGCAAGCAAGGTATCTATGTTCAGGAAAAAAAACACCATTCTGCAGCTTGGTAAAAAGTTTTTCAGCTAATCATTTTAACTACAAAGCATAAGAAACAAAGAAAGACAGGATATTAAAAACATTTCTCTTTTAACAACTCTGTTAGCCAAAACATGCACAATACCTCTGACATCCCCACACTCTAAAAGTATTTACTACAATACAATCAAGTCACAAAATGCTACATTACAATTACGTAGCATGATGCTACAATTACTACCAAAAGACTATGGAGTTTTACCTTCATTATAAAAAGCTGACTACTGTGTTATATTAACAGTGGAGCAGTACATTAGCATCTGTGTGACAATGGTGATAATACTTTATGCAGTGGGCTGAGATGTACAGGCTGTAAAGACATGTATCTGGGCAGATGTGCTGGTCATAGGGAGTGAGGGAGTTATAGTGGTAAAGGGCAATGCTGGTTACAACCTGTTTCTGTCTTTATAACTACTTAATGCTTAAGTAATTTGTAAGATTCAAGATTCCTAAATGCCTACAAAGCACTTTTTAATTTAATATATACAAACATCAAAGTATACCAAAACATCTGACAGTATTTCAAAAGCAGGGACAATATTCTGAACAAGAGGATATCCACAAGTGTTTTATATCATTTAAAAAAACTGACAGCAAATCAGAAAATAATTTTTCCATCTGTGAGGAGGTATGGTGCCTATAACAATGGTTTCTCATTTTTAACTTACTGAAATTATCATAAATGACAGACACTTCCCAAAGATAAATTAACATCTTGTTCCCACAGCTCTCAACTATCCAGATTTTTGTTTCACATTTTTGGTCTGGTCTTTATAAAAGTTTTAGTTTTTCTGGCAAATCATTGAGGATTGAAGTTAGAAAACAATGGCAGATATTTGAGTTTGACTTCATATTCTTCAGAATATTCATGTTAACAGAAAACCTGTTGTTCTATCAACTTTCTAAGGTTATAAGAGCAATATTTAAAAACTGTCCCTATTTTTGGGCTGTTGTTCCCCCCAATTATTGTCTTCGCCCAGATTTCTTGTGCTGAAAAGTTGAAATGTATGTGTTCCTCATCTTATTGTATGCATGACTCCACTTCATAAAACAATTTTTGGGTTTCTGCAGTATAATAATAATTAATATGTAAAAAGTATTAGTTATATACTTACCATAATTTGGTATCTCTGTTGTCCTTTTGTCTATTCTGTTTCATTGATGGGTTATGGATCCGTTCCTCGGATCTGACTAGGCCGCCTTCTACAGACTTCCGCTTCCAGGCTTGAGGTCCTCTCTTACCCATAATCCTCTGCCCTTAGCTCACCCTCCTCAGATCAAGTTTGCTGTCTCCTTACATACAAAAGACAGAAAGAAAAAGGAACCAAAGGCTCAACCTGGAGCAGAGGTTCCAACAAAGGCTTTTTCAGATCCTCTAGAACAAAAAAAAATTTGGAGGGGGACTGATGGGTAGGAATGTGAAGCAGAATGAGAAAAGGACAACACAGATACCAAGTTATGGCAAGTACATAACTAATAAATCTGATGTTGCCCTTATTCTGCTTCACTGATGGGTCAGTGATTTCTTGGATGGTCTCAAGGAAGGATATGCTAGAGCATTGACAAGCCAAAGGATGTCCTGCTCCTAGAGACCATGTCCAACTTATAATGGGTCACGAAGGTATGAGACTTAGACCAGGTAGCTGCAGCACAAATGTCATCAATAGGAATTCTAGATGAAAAGACCGCTGATGCAGCTATGGCTCTTGCTGAATGGGATTTTGGAAGACTAGGCAACTACAAACCATTTTTCTCATAAATAAATGATATGAAACTGGTTATCCACTTTGCTATTGACACTTTAGAAACTGCTCGACCTTTACAGTTAAGCGAGAAAGAGACAAATAACTGATCAGATTTTCTGAATTGTTTTGTTCTATGGAAGTAGAAACATAACTGTGAACAACCAAGGAATGTAACATATATTATCCTCTGTTAGAATAGTTAGGAAAGAACACTGGTAACTAAATGCACTGATTTATGTTAGATTTTGTGGCCACTTTTGGTATGAACGATGGATTAGTATGGAGGGAGACCCTATCCTTGTGAAAAATAATATAAGGAGGCTTAGACAAAAGTTCCTGCAATTCAGAAACTCTTCTTGCTGAGGTAATGGCCACGAGAAAAGACGACTTGCAGGATAAATATTTCAAGCCACAATCACTAGCTGGTTCAAAGGGTTTTTGAGTCAAACCTTGCAGGATGACAGTCAGATCCCATGGAGGAGTTGGGGTCTTGATCAGAGGTCTGAAAAGAAAAACACCTTTCATAAAGGCCCTACATAGCCTGGTTGAAGCAATAGATCCTGAAGGTAATCCTGAATGAAAATTGGATATGGCAGCTAACTGGAGTTAATAGTCGCAAAACTAGAACCTTCTTTAAATAAAGGCTCAAGAAATGAAAAGACTGAAGAAACAGGTGCTGAGAAAGGATCGATGTGATGATTAGCAGCCCAAATAGAGAATCTTTTCCACTTCCTTTTAAATACTTTCTTGGTGGATGCTTTCTGGAAAGCTAGAATGAAAGCCCTGACTGGTGAGGAAAACCTGGAGCCTCTGGCAATCATGGGAACTGGAAAAAACAAGCTGTTAACTTGAGTGTGGGGAGATCTGAGTGAAGTCCTAGCATAGGGTGAGTGAGGAGGTCTGGTTTGGACTCCAGTATTCATGGAGGATATCTTAGGTGAGACCAGTGGAAGGGGAACCAAATCTGATGAGGCCAAAAAGGGACAATGAGGATCACAGTGCTCTTCAACAGTTTGGCTTTCTGAAGAAATTTTTAGGATAAGCAGTAGGGGGGTAAGCATAAATGAGACAGGAGGGGGGGGGGCAATCGTGGACTACAGCATCCCTCAGGGAACTCCCTGACGGATAGATCAGTTTGAAATAACTGCTGCACTTGTTGTTGTGAGGGGATGCAAACAGATTGCAGCAGGGGTGACCCCAACAGTCGAATATCTTCTTTGCTACTAACTGATTGAGGGACCACTCGTGAGGCATCAGAATGGCCCTGCTGAGCCTGTCCGCCAATACATTGGATTTCCCTGGTACATGTGTTGCAGTTAGAAAGGGGTTTAGAAAGAGGTTTGAAGAGATCGTCCATTCCCAAACCTTCATGGGCTCTCTGCACAGTGGATATGAATGTGTTCCTCCTTGCTTGTTGATATACCAGACTAACGACATGTTGCTGTGTGAATCAAAATGGTACCCAGAGGGAGAGCATCCTGAAAGGCTTGCAACGAGAGGAGGACAGCTCTCATCTCCAGGATACTGATATGCAATCTGGTCTCTAGGTGAGTCTATGTGCCTTTGACCATCTTCCCCACTAAATGCATCCCCACCCTAGATGGGAAGCATCTGTGTTCACTGTGGCTACTGGAGGGGGAAGGATGAAAGGTCCGCCAACTGCAAACACTGGTCAACCTGACAGGAACAGATAAGGACTGGTGTAGAACAGACCATTGAACAGCCAGCATCCATTGAATAATGCACCTATAGTATTTGGCTAGAGGTACCAAGATTATAGCAGCTGCCATAGATCCCATGGCCCATAGAATCAATCTGGCCAGAGGAGAGGGATGAGATAGTATGGCTTGGACCTGAAGAGACAACATGCTGATGCGAAGTTGGGGCAAGGAAGCATCTGCATAATGGTGTTTAGCTGGGGCCCTAATAAATTCCAAAGTTTGTACTGGCAATGGTTGTGACTTTTCTGGACTTATGTTATGTCTAAAATGTGGGATATTCAGTAGAGATAGTACCTGGCCTGAGATAGTTGACACTGGGTGGGGGCAGTTAAGAGCCAATAGTCCGGATATGGGAACACCCGAAATCCTTGCAGTCGGAGATGAGCTGTGACCACTGCCATGTACTTGGTAAACACCCATGGGCTGTGGTGAGACCAAAGGGCAAAGCTCTGAATTGGAAGTGATTGGCTCCCATGTGGAAGCGCAAGTGACTTTTGGAGTGCCTGTCTATTTTAATGTGATAGTACATGCCCTGCAAGTCCATAGAGCAGATCCAATTCTCTTTCCATAGTAATGGAAGAATAGACGTTACCATCAACATCTGGAACTTCTCTTTCCTTACATATACATTGAGTTTGCTTAGGTCTAAGATAGGCCTCAGGTCCCCTGGTTTCTTTGGCACCAAAAAGAAATGGAAGTACGTTCCAGATTTTCTATAATCTGCTGTGACCTGTTGAATGACTATCTTTTGCAGTAATTTTTTGATTTCTAGACCTGCCAACTCCCTCTGGCTGGTTGGAACGTTGGGGAGCGTCTTTTGAATTTTTGGAGGGACTAGAGAAAAGGGAATGTAGTAGCCTCTGGATATTATGCTTTGCATCCAAGCATTTGTCGTTATTTGGATCCACGGACCTGGGTGCAAGGAAAAACAGCCCCCAACTACCTCCAGAACTGGACAGTCGGGCAGTACTTCAGGAGTGTTGAAAGGGCTTGTTGGAAAAGGTTTCCCTAAAGACCTGGTTTTGCAGCTCCCCTCTGCCTGTAGGGTGGCGTCTCTCATTAAAGCCCCTTCCTCAGTGTTTGGAGGCGTACTCTCTGCTTTGATCAGGAAAAGAACCTTGGGACTATTGGAACCAAGTCTTTTTAGCTCCTCTTTGATTCCTTGAGTAGGTTCGTTGAGGGGTGGAAAACTTGATCCCCATGGCAGACAAGGTCTTACCTTCTTGCTCGCTGCAGATCAGGGTGTCGTTAACTTATGGTCCAAACAAGGAAGAATCATCAAAAGGGGTGTTGACAAAAGATGCCTTAAATCACTCCACAATGTCACAAAGCCTTGAAGGGCTCCGCAAATTCACAAAGCCTCATCCATGCATGTCTATGTATTGTAATGCTGGTGCTGGCTGCCCTTGAGAATCGTTCAGCTGAATGGGAAATGAGCCTCATGGAAGAATTTACCAGGTAAGTAAGAGTCGTCAGCTTCAGAAAAACCTTATCAACCTCCTCCTCATGCATGCATTTTACCAAGGACTCAGTGAATTTCTTAACCAGGTCTCTCTGTAGGTGAATAAAATGTGCCAAGTAATTAAGGTCTCTAAACGAAAATGTCACCAAAGCGAAGGTTTGCTTCCCGAAGCTGTCCAGTGCTCTGGACTCCCTGTTAAGCGGACGGACAGTACAGCTCTGTGTGAGCTCTTTCTTTATACCTGCTGCCACCACCATAGCTTCAAGTAGGATCCCCTTATTCCAAAAGGTTTGATCTTTGGGGACAGAAAGGATTTGTCTTGGTGCTTTGGTACAGGATCTATGGTGTCCTACTCCTTCCAGGCCTGACGGGCAACAAGCTCTATAAGAGGTGTCCACTGGGGGGACTACCCAAGATGTACACGGGCCCACCCAGAAGGCCTCCAGGAATACAGACTCCTCCAAAGAAGGGTTTTTGGATGACCAGCCACCTCTTTGGTTTAAAATTTCTAAGATGTCTGCAAAGGAGACATCATCCAGTGGTGATATGGGAGACCCCTCTCCCTTATCGTAGTCCATATCCTTGGTAAGGGACTCCATAGGGGAATCCAAATGCCTCCTCTTGCAAGTTGTCTTCCGTGAGATCTCCTCTGTGGGATATCCAGGCGAGGAGTCAGAGGAGGAAAGGGCCACCTCAGGTGGAAGGGTCTGGAGGTCCCAAGAGGTGGGCTGACCCTGGAAAGAAATGGAAGGTTCAAGACCCAGATCTGATGCAGAGCAGACGTTTTCAAAAACCCAGAAAGCCAAAGGCCTCAGGGATACCCTCCCCACTCCCTTGGGGCTGACATCCCCAAAGAAGAAGGCAGGAGTACCCCAGAACTTCGACTCCCAGATAGAAGCAGACCTGCACTGTTGAGGGCCAAAGCTCCAAGGGGAAGAGAAAGACCTGATAAAATCAGACCCGAACCTCACCCCTCAGATGCAACCACAACATCATGGATCCGGGACTCACTCTGATCCAAGAATCTTGAAGCAGAGGTAGTCAAGGTCACGGTTGGCATTGAGGAAGCACAGGTCCTCTGATCCAACCCCAAAATCCCTCAGGAAATTGCTGTCCTGGGGCTCCAAAACCACTACATGGATCGAAGAAAAAAGTGGAATAGAGACTCTCAGATCCACAAGGGGGCGGAGCTGAAAGTACTCCCCATCTGGATCTGAGCTTTGATAATGGAGCTAACCATTTTACATCATCGTACAGGCTTCTAGAGGATCTGGAAAAAGCCACTGAAGAAAGTAGTGAATGCCTAGGAGTCTGAAAAATCTTTGTCAATACAGTGGGGAGACATGGATCTGACAGACTTCCTGGGCAACCAAATCCTAGATTCTGGATCTGAGGTTTCATGATCTGAGGAGCTGAAGAGCTAATTGAATGCTTGGATCTGATCTGTTAGGATCTGACAAATCAGTCGACGTAATATAGTGAGATGTAGGAGTCACAGCTGATTTGGAGAACTCTAGTTCAGAAGAAGGCCCGCTTGGAGCCATCAAGTCTATCGGATCTGAAGAAGCTGACATGGATCTCTGTGCCAACATTCTCATATTCGACTCTTTCAGAAGTTTTGCAGGAGGCTCTGAATATGCCCTAGAGTCCTTATGGTGACACTTCTTAGCCTTGGAACCCTGTGAATCCTTAGAGGGGGGTTGAGCTCCAGGAGAAGATAAAGGAGCGGGCAAAAGTCCATTCAGTATTATCTTATTTTTTTTTTCCTTTCCTGAACCGCCAGAGGATTGAAACCTTCACAAATTTATCCATCTGTAACAGAAAACCCCAAAACTACTAAAAAAAGGAAAGTTTTTTTTTTTTTGTTAAAGAAAAAGAAGTGCCAAGGCCTGAAGGAAGAGGGAAGGTGGAGGAAAGAAGAGAGCTAACAATCTCGCACATTAATAAAAGTGAGGAAATTATATAAGAATTATATAAAGATTATAAATAGAAGAGATTTTTAAGAATAAGAAGTTGAAATAATCACTTATCTGCTCGGAACACTGGACTCACATCTGTACCTACTGGTGGCAAATGAGATCTGAGGAGGTTGCGCTAAGGGAAGAGGATTATGGGAAAAGGAGGAGCTTGAGCCTAGAAGCTGAAGTCTGTAGAAGGCAACTGAGTTGGATCCAAGGATCGGATTCTTAACCCATCAGTGAAGCAGAATAAGAAGGACAACAGCAGATCTGGCATTCAAGCTGAAACATTATTTCTAATCTCCAAATTTTTCTTGCTTTCTACTGTTCAGTTCACTGTACTATTCCTTCCTTGCATGGAGTAGTAGAAAAGGAGATTTTAACAATGGAACAAAGTCTGCAACACCAGATGTTTTTACTCAAAATGAACAAGTTCTTATAAAACACACCCAATAAAATAATTCTGATACTGAGCTTAACTTGATGAATGTACAACAGAAAACAGTAGCTAATTACCAAACTATTTCTTACAACTTTTACTGGTTAAAGCAATATGTAATGCAAAAGTAATGCCAGAATGTTTCCATTATGCTGAGTTGTAATTATATCTAGAAAACTGGTAGGGGTGGGGGACCACTAAAAAAAGAAAATGTGACTTATGTGTCACTGTTATAATTACTATGATCCATCAGGTAACCACATACTTAAGTTAAAGATTATCACTGTCTGAAAATACAAGTTTTGGAAGCAGAGCTGATCAGAACATTACTGCAACTGAATAAAAATTCTTATAAATGATCAAAAACAGTTGCAGAAAAAGACAACAGAAGGCACCTTGCTTATTGTTGCATTGTTGCCTCACAACAATAGGCCCTCCGGTTCGATCCTCGCCTGGGGGTGCCTTCTGTGTGGAGTCTGCATGTCCTCCCTGCGTTCGTGTGGGTTTCCTCCGGGTGCTCTGGTTTCCTCCCATGTTGTAAAGACAGGTGTCTGGAGCGTTTCTCTCCAGGCTTCCACTGAAAATTGGTTTCATTCCAAGTCAGACTTTCCCAGTAAACAAATGTTAAATACATAAAATAAATAAACTAGGGAATAAACAATGCACAGTAAATCAAAGAAGTGTAGTAGCTCAACACTTCAACACAAAGAATAACTGCTTAGAGACAGGAAAACTGCTAGCAATGTGTTTTCTATTATATAGGCAAAGAACATCACACAAAATCCTTAATCTAAGGAGCAGTTAGAATGAATCATAAACCTTTGAATAGTTAAAATAACTCAGTTCTGCCATATTAACTGGATGTACATATATCTGTCCGTTGCGTTTACCTGGTAGATATCAGACAAGCTGCTGCTCCCAGAGTCACTGGCAATACTACAACCTGACTGACTGGAAGGGACATTCGTCATCTGCGGATGTGGGCTGTCTGTGAGATGCATCTTGGTAAGATCTGCTGGAAGCTACAGAATAAAAGGAAAGGAAAATACAGAAAAAAATGGTAACTTATATGATTACCAAGAATATCCAATTTTAACACCATTCTTTTGGAATTAGTTTTCCTGCAATAAACATCAAAAATAGCATTCTCAGGTGCAGAAGTGCTCTTAGTGGGGCAGTAAACAACAGGAAGACATGTTTCTTTAAACATTACAAAACACTTTTGTGAGAATATAGATAAATATATACTAACTGAAATACTCATTCCTGCCAACCAATGTCATTCCTGCTAAACAATGCCAGATGTAGCCGTTCACTCCAGATGATCTTTCCATATAATTTTCAGCATCTGTCTTCCCTATGTCAATTTGTATCACAGCTCAGTGGTCACAGATGCATAGATTTGATGTTTTGGAAAAAAATACATGACAACTAGTAGTAGCTGCAAGGACGAATTACAAGGTTTACAATGAAATTGCTAAAAGGTATTCTAAAGCTGCTATGTGTATTGCGCTGATTCATTCATTTTCAAATAATCAGTATGGCTGTGGTAATACGAATGCAGACTAGCAAGTAAAATAAATAAATAAATAATCATGTGTTTTACACAGAAGAGCAGCAAAGTTCAAGACACTGTTACAGCATTACCTCACTATTACCCAGTATTTAAAGACATACACATACTTCTGTTCAAAAATCTAAAAATGAAAATTTTTAGATTATAAAATAAGCAATTAGCAATAGATAAAAGTTGTGTATTTTATGGAAGTGGTATAGTTTTCATATTCAAAACATTCTATAACCCATATATCAGATGTATGGAATTTACTCACCTTAAATACACTCTGTCCTGATAAACAAAAAGGAAGACTGCATACGGAAAAAATGCAGAGTTTAATTCTTAAACATTGCTTAACCGCAGTAATAAAGGTTTTGCTTTGCCAGCCATCCTGCACTGTGGTTAAGTCACGGCTCAAGCTTCTCCTATGACTATGATTTAATGCATTATAATGCTCCAGGTACTTGCTATAATAGAATTTTAGTCTCCTAGTGTGCCACTGCATGGAACTGCAGAAAGCAATGACCAAAACTGGAATGAAATGGTATTATCAAAGTTAAGGTCAGACAGTCAAATCTGTTCCACTCCATTCATTAGTATCTTAATGAAGTCCTAGCTCAGCAAGGTTCCCTTGGTTAATGTGTCTGTGGTATTAAAGAATAGTGGCCTGTTTTCAGATAACTATATCCAGGCCTGACCCCCTCCATCATTATTAGGGACACATCCAGAATTCTATGCCAAGGTTCTCAGGAATCTGGCAAACAAGGTAACACAATTTCTGTTAAAGTACATAAAAACATACAACTCCAGGAAGGATAGCAACCACACAAACTTATTCCTTCAATTTCTTCAGTCCCATGAGTGTAAAACAGGAACCAGTGTGTTGGCAGAATACCTGAACAAGGTTTTCAACAGATCATTAATCAGTGTTTAAGTGTCTGAGCACTGGAAGACTGTAACTGTGGTAACCTTGGATATGGGAAAGGGCAACATACAAAACATAGAAAACTACAGGTCCATTACGTTAACCAAAAAAATCATGGCAAGGAAAGTTAAGGAGAGAATCTTAATGGGATGGTTGGTTACTTTCCTAAAAGCCAACAATGTTAACTGTTTTTTTTTGTTTTGTTTTTTGCAACGGCAAAGTGTACTACAGATTTTACAGCTGTTTTAGCTCCTTGCAGCTTTTTTGTCAAAACTTTTGTGGTGGCCAGAAACTGGCTGCTGTTATGCAACACTGTGAGACTAATACTTAAGAACACTGAGGGATTGCTTAGCAACAGCCAGCCTAGTGGTGTAGAGGGAAGAAGTCTAGACTATGACCCAGGTTACACATGTTTGATTAATAGGTTGGATTCCTCGAGGAGTTGGCAGGGAGAATGGTTGCACATACTCTAGGGGAAAGACCATTCTTCAAGCTCTGGTGCAGGCAAAGGCTTGCAACAGCCACTGTGGTTGTGGGAGAGCTGAGGAGGTATGGTCGTCCTCTGGCCAGGGGTGGCTATGCCCACAGCTGGCCACTCCTCAATGACAGACCTGAATGAACCTAACATTTGTGCATATGGATCAGTGCTTTATCCCAGTAAGCAAACTGCAAATAAATAAATAAATTATGCATGCGAGGAGAAGACAGGGCTTAGGAAAAGAACTTTGGCATGTGCAAACAGCATATAGAAAGCCTTCAGATTCAGCTATACTCCACCTCCCAAATGAGAGGCTGAACTTCCCTTCCCATCATGTATGCTACTCTCTACCAGGTGAATACCAACTACCACCCATTAACTCCCTGTACCTTTTTTTTCTTTAAGGCTGTCTCACCTGGAAGGATATTACCAGAAACGGAGGATGGGAGCAAAGCTGGGTAGCACACAATCAGCCTGTGGCTGAAAAAAATGGATCCCCTCAAAAGAAAGGTGTTTAACAAAATGGTCTTTTATACATTATACAGTATATATTTTATACATTTATAAACTGGAAAGAAGGGGATGCAGCACATGGGGTAAACAGCTTTAAATGATAACTAGTCTCAAGGAATTTAAATGTCATGTGTTAAAATGTTCCAACCAGAAAGTCACTCTGGAGAGAAAGAGATCATCTTTGGTGTCTCAGACAGCACTGTGACAAACATACAAATGTTAAAGGGTCCATGACATGAATTACTTATTTGCAATGAACAAGGAAAACACTGCATTATCAAACTCTGAACTCAGCTGTCAACCTGACAATGTCACCCACTGATATATAGCTCAACTTTCCTAGACCTCTTCCCCAAGGAAGGGCTGGACTTTGTAAGGTACTATGTCAAACGTGGAAAAGCATGTGAAAAAAAATAATAATTTCAAAGTGTTATACAAGCAATAATGCCTAAAAGGATGAGTGCTACTGTGTAAATAACACAAGCCCATGGGTTTTCTGAAGCCTGATGTCACAGGCACCCTGCAGGGCATTACTGCGCTTAGAAAATGGGCTATATATTAAACAGCTTTTTTTTAATTATTACATGTATTTTTTTAAATATTTTTGATGCAATTTAGGTCCTCCACATAATGTTTCAAACTTGCTGTAGTGTATGTAACTGTTGCTGGAGGAAATATTTACATACAAAATATTATTTTAGTAAGGCTTTAATGTCTACACACACTCTCTTTCTCTAACACACACACACACATTTAGAAGCAGTCTACATTTAAAACACACAAACTCAGTTAATGTCAGCCATTAAAAAATTCATACCTGCATACCTCTCAGCTGTCCATATTTTCATAGAATGTTAACATTTTTGCTTCATTTTTTTTTGTCTGTTCCTCGTAGCATTTTTCTTTTGCTGACAAAACATTGTGGGTTGAACTCACTAATGACTTACATTTGAGTTTCAGACTTCATCTCCTTCAGAAAATACATAATAAAACAAATCTTACTATGCAACTTTCTAATTTTATAGTAGCAGTATTTAAAATCTATCCCTATTTTTGTACCTTTCTCCCACCATTACTTTAGACTTTCTCCAGATTTATTAAGCTAAAAGGATGAGAGGTATGCAATTGCAGCCACTACTTGGTTTCAATCTCTCATTCACTTCTGCTTTCATGCACGCATGTACTCACACACACAGGCAGAAACAACCACACACTTTTCCAGTTTTTTTACATTATCTACTAATTTTAATTTTACGCTCACTAAACAGCAAAAGCACTGCTTAGCAAGCATAAAATAATGGCAGCCATTGGCTTTCTTACAGTTCAAGCTTCATGGCAGCTTAATATGCTGCCACAAAATGGTAGACTTTACAGTGAGCATTAACTGTGCATTAACACCCTGCTGCAGAACATTCGTTCTCTAATCAGGGTTTAATGTACAGTTTGCTCACTCTCTAATGAAGTACAACAGATGTAATTAACTGGTTTCAAATCGAGGCAGTATCCATGAAAGCACAACTGCCTATTTATTTAAAGCACTTATGCATTTAGTTATCTCCAGGTGTAACTGTAAAAGTACTATGGAAATATTCAAACTGTTATCTGTATGTAACAACACATAAAATAAAACAGCCAGTAACACAGCAAGGCTTATTAACTGTCAGAGCGACAGGTGGATAAACTGTATCATTTAGCTACTGTTATCTCAAACTGTGAAGTCTGTCTGAGCCATCTGTCAAACTGGCAAGCAATTGGACTGTGACAGAAACCACCAAACATACCAACAGCCAAACAAAAGATGTTCATTTGCAAAAGTACATTATAAACCACGTGGGATGCAACTGTTAAAAATCTTTTCTTCCAATTCTGTACATGTACACATGAAAAAAAAATGTTTTTCCTAATTTACAGCAGCAGTGGAAATGTTAAAGATACGTACCATTTTTGTAAGATGTATTTCTAAGGATGCATCTGATTTCTACTGCATAGCTGCCTAGTCAAACACACTAACCGGGAAAAGCCGAAACGACAAACAAACTGCCTAGTCAAACACCACACCCTAATTTTCAAAGGGAATGAAAGCTGTTAAAGAATATACATTATGTACCTTCAGACTGAATTCCTTGTACATTTTTAACTAAAAGTGTTGGGGTTGAGTGTGACATTCAAGGACATTTTGAAATGTAACTGTGTCAGAGCATGTTGTATAATTGGCAGTACAACAAATGTCTGCTACAAACACTGGTTAGAAGTATTTTACCTCTAATAACCTACGATGTAGAGTAGTAAAGATTTGCAACTGTCTACAGATGTCCACATAACACTTTTGAAAAGCCAATTTTCACAGTGTGATACCTTGAATCTCCTGTAACACAGGCCCATGGGATACATGCAAATGACTCCTTAATGACATTAAGCTTCTGAATGTCCATGACTTTTACTTTTTCTTTTTAAGTCTTTATGGACAAATTCATACTGAGAAAGCCAAATGCCACTAGCTGTGGACTTGCACACTTAGGCCTTTTTCTGACCTCATCAGCACAGCATAAGTGGACAGCTTAGCTATACTCTAGAAACACAGGGTCTTTAAACCCAACTGATGTCCATACCCATTAAAGTGTCTACAAAATATCCCAACTAACAACTAGACCAAAAAGTAAAAAGGCCACACAGACAAACCAATTAGTAAAAACTATAAGAAAAATCTAGCCAAGCTAAAGTTTTCTCTGTGTGATACCTTAAAACTCCTATAATACAGGCCCATGGGATATATGCAAATGACCCCTTAAGGACATCAAGTGTTTCAGCTATATGGCTTCTGAATGTCCATGACTTTTTACTGTTTCCTTTTTAAGTCTTTATGAGCAGGTTCAGACCTGTTTATCTAGAGTCTAGCCAAAAGTCCACTTATGATGTGCTGACGAGTTCATAAGAAGGCCAAAACGTGCATGCCCACAGCTAGTAGCAGCGTGAATCTGTCTATAAAGACTTAAAAAGGAAACAGTAAAAAGTCACGGGCATTCAGAAGCCATATAGCTGAAACACTTAGTCCTTAAGGGGTCATTTGCATATATCCCATGTGCCTCTATTACAGGAGGTTTAAGATATCACACAGTGAAAACTCTAGCCAGGCAAGGTTTTTCTTATAGTTTTTACTAATTGGTTTGTCTGTGTGGCCTTTTTACTTTTTGGTCACTTTTAAAGTCTAGGATACACAGTCATAAGATTTACACCTAGCTGCAGATGTCATGCAATCAGAGCAAAAGGAAAAAGCTTTGCTCTTTTCTATTATGAAAAAACAATGTAACCATATTCAATACATGTGATCTTCTGAAGATAACACAGGAAACAACTTTCCAAAACCACACTAAAAAAATGAAGTCACTCAAAAATCAGATGTTTTGGATTGTAAACGTACATGGCCATTAAGTTCCCCAAGCCACATTTCACGTTAAATAACAAATGTAAAATATTTTTTTTTTTATTTGTGATGGCGCTTGTGTTTAAGTGACAGACTTTGAGAGCTTTGTGAGAAAAGTTTCACTTTTTTCTGAAATTATACCAACTGCTTCTAATTATACCTCATAATAATGTAACTGTATTTTCAGATATACGCTGCATATATATATATATATATATATATATATATATATATATATATATACACATTTTGTATTTGCATGTCTCTACAATACTGCATATATTGATAGATTTCTTTTTTTTGTATTCATCTGTAATACTGACAATTCCTGCAGGTACTTACAATCTACCTGCATCTATCACTCAATTGTAACTTTATGTATACCTTGCACATATTAATGCATTGTTTTTCTTTATGTGAAGCTTTTCTCCCTGGGCCTCTGCTTAAAAGGGGTAGATGTCATGCCCAATCAGACTATCACACTAAAATGCAGTAACTAAATATAAAAAAAGTTAAAAAGTTGCTCCTTCACACATATTTTACTATAAAAGTCATGTCCTCAAAAAATAGGAGACCATGTGCCTTGTTTCAAAGGGTTGCTTAACTTACAGTTTAATTTACTTTGGGGTAGGCGAGCGAGTCTTGCAGCTCAGTGAAAGTAGAATAGCAACCTCTCTCCTCCCTCTGTACAGTAGCTTTAGCTAGAATAGCACAAACACAGATAGCCATTTGCTAAACAATACAATCTCGCAATGAAAACAGACTTAGCATAAGCATTAAACTTCGCTGCCATTGAAATGGAATGAAAACTCACATTCATAGAAAATCCATCTGGCCATTAAGTTTATCTTTGGGCTGTTTTCAAAACAGACTCCCTGCACACATTTTTAGGGTCATGCATGCATGTATTCATTCTTTGATTCACCTTCCTGATTCTAGTAAATTATGCTCCTTGTATAATACCACTGCCACTTAGAAAGCGTTTTAAATTGCAGTTTAACATTCTTTTAATAAGCAATGAAATGATGTATAAAATCAATAACACTATTCATTTCAGAAAATTTCAACCATAATAGGCTAGACCTGTCATTACAATCCACCAATATCACTCAATGCACAATCTTGCAGAAGTAAAATCATCTGAATAATTCCACATTAAAGAAATATGTAACTAATGAAGAGGTTGCTACTGGCAAACAACTTTACATCTCAATGCTTCATCTACAAATTCAGTGTAAGTTGCCCTTGAATAATTGCTTATATTACAATTAAAAATGTGATAAACTGGTAATATTGCAAAAGGAAATGACTAAAACTGACAACAAGTTCATAGTTACTAGGCTTCTCGTACAAAGGAGGACACACTCAGGAGTGGAGAACCCCTAGCCTCCCTTGTAATGCACCAAATAATCGGCAATCATATGGGTACTGCAATATCAGCCCTTCATCTACATGGTGGGGGAGTAGAACCCACAGCCTTCTGCACCAAAGGCAATTATGGTACTAACACTGCTTTCAAATTCCCTGTACAACAAGGCACCACTTGTTAGTGTGTGTTTTAAATTTGTAGTTTTGTGCTTTAAATTTGTAGTTTTGAACATTTTTCCAGTAAGCAGTGAAACAATGCATTTCCCAATAATTAAATAACTGCCCATTTCAGAATATTTTAACCATAAAAGGCCACTCAAGACTTCTATCATTACAATTCATCAGTATAAGTCAGTATCCACAATCTCTGCAGAAATAAATTTCATCTATAATTCCACATTAAAGAGATGCGTAACAAATGAAGAGGCTGTTACTGGCAAGCAACTTTATATTTCAGTGTTTCATCTACAAATTCGGTGCCTGCTGCCCTTTAAGAATTAACTGCCTATGTTACATAAAACTGGTAAGCTGGTGATACTACAAAAGGGAATGACTGAGAAAACAAGTTCATAGTCACTAGACATCTTAAGCAAAGGCAGACACACTCAGGAATGCAGAACCACTACCTCACCTTAAAATGCACCAAATAATTGGCAACTAGGGTGTTACATACAGTGCCTCCATACCTCTCAACTTCTTAGCACAAGAGAGCTGGACAAAGCCTAAAATATTTGGGGGGGGGGCAAAGGCTCCAAAAGGACAGATTATAAATATTGCTCTTATAGACTTAAAAAGGTGCTAGAATAACAGCATTTATCTTAGCAGGCATTGTCTAAAGGAAATGAAGACTGAAACTCAAATGTATGACATTTAATTATTTCAGTCTTTAGGGATTTTCCAGAAAACCACACATTTTATGAGGAATAGGCCAAAAATATGAGGCAAGAATTTTGACATTCTGCAAACATCTGTACAGCAGAAAGATATGCATACTTCTCAACCTCTTAGTGCAAAAAATCTGCACAAAGCCTAAAATAACATAGATGCAATGGCTAAAAAATAGGGACAGTTTGGAGTACAGTTTGAAGTAGTGCTCTTTTTAACTTAGAAAGTTAAAAGAACAGTATTTGTATTAGCATGTATTTTGTGGAGGATGCAAAGTTTAAAACTCATATACATAATAATTTCGTGACTACAGTCCTCCCTGATTTGCCAGAAAACTACAAACTTTATGAGAAACAGACAAAAACTATAATGCTAAATCCAGACACTTGAAATGGTATGCTAAACACACACACACAAACACACACACACCCCTACTCTCACATAGCAACACACAGACACACACCTTCTCTTTCACACAGCAACTAACAACTAGTTTAAATTCCACACAGTCCTACTCTACTCTCTCATACAACACAGACATGCACTTTTCTCTCTCATACAGAGACAAACGGAACCACTAAGTTTACATTATACACACACACACACACACACACACACACACACACACACACACACACACACACGCCTAGGGCCAATTTAGAATGTCCGCTACACCTACAGCATGTCTTGGGAATATGGAAGGAAACCGGAGCACCAGGAGGAAACCCACACGAACACAGAAGGTACACGCATCTACTCTCACACATTAACACACACGCACACTCTCTCTCATGCAAACAGAACAGCTAAATTTAAATTCCATAAATATACACACACACTTCCTCTCTCATACAGAAGTGAGAGGCTTAAATTACAATTAAACACAAACACGCATACACTTACCTTCTTTCTAAACCAAATGGATCCACACGGACTTGGCGTATTTCTTAAAAGAACTGCTAGTTTAAATTACGCGCAGGCCTGAAGAATGTAATTGCGCCCACGCTGGCATCATGACACATGCATGTTGATGTTCCTCCTTAAGGTAACAGACTCGTGTACCGCAAATTTTTTTTTTTTTTTAGCTTCCGAGCCAACCTGTAGCTGTAAGTGGGAGGGAGCTCACCCCTCTCACACTATGGATCAGGCTTCCTGAACAGGGAGCTGAGCAAAAAGAATTTTATTAATTACAATAAATAAATAGTTAAAAATAGCGCCCTTTCCGAGGCTGGCCTGTATGGCGCCGTAGGCGGTCGCCTAGTTCGCCTATGCCTAAGGCCTGCCATGTTTGTACTCCTGGAAGGCATTCTTGCCGTAACACTAGAGAGAAGTGAAGTGTTCATTAAATTGTGCTTTAACCTGCACTGGATTGTGTGGATCTGGCCTTTTTTTATTGTTTTATTAATCCTCTGCACTGACTGCTAGACATTCACATACTTCATTTTCTGATAAATCACTGAAGATTAAAACTCACTGAGGTTTACAGTTAGCTAATAATGTTAGTCATTACTTTCACATATTTTGTGGTTCACAAAATGCATGTTGATGCAAAACCTGGTGTTCTGTTTACTTTTAAAGTGGGAAGTCAAACACACGCCAAAAACCAATAACTCAACAGAAGCAGGATCCAAAATGAAGTACCACAGCAAACTTTATTAATTTTTGAGCGCTTTCGTCGGCCTTAAGCCTCAGACTTCATCAGAAACACTTAAAATGCATTGTAACACACTTAAATATCCTCATAGTATGGTCACATGATATTAAAACCACACCCCCCATTAATTAACACAACTCATTCATAGAAACACAGTTCATTCATAAAAAACAGTGCCTAAAATTAAATGTGCGGAGATCTTACAATTTGAGTTTTTTCATAAAGTGCATGAATGCAATACAGAAATTAATATTAAAATATAAATATTAATATAGAACTTGAGACTCATAATAATTGTTATAGCACTTATATAACCCTTTAAAATAAGTACAATGGTTACATTATTCTTGTCAACCAGAAAAATACCATACATAAATATCTACCTAATTCAACTGATTACAAAAGTACTTTTTGAAATACATGGTACTGCTTAAAATATGCAAAACCTTTATTTATATATGAAATTCCGATTTAAGTTTTAAATAACTGATAATAGACAAGGTCTCATTAAGGCCTGGAGGACTGGTAGCATTGACACGGAGTTACCATATCAACTCCCTATACTCTAACCATATATCTTTTGGCCCAACCCTCATGTCTTTGTCGGTAACTTGCTCCAAACCTGAAAATCTAAAACAGCACCCACTGTGTTCAAAAACTTGTCTAGCTAAGGCATTAGACATATTAACTTTCCGTATATCATAAATATGACTGTAAATCCGTCTATTGAAGGCATTTTTTGTTTTTCCAATGTAAAACATACTGCAATGTTGACAAATTGCGATGTATACTAGACATTTTGTCATACAATTCATATTTTGCGTAAGTTTTACAATTCCATATCCTTCAATGTGCACAACGTCTGTTTCAAGAACATAACAACATTGTGTACAGTGTCCACATCTTCTCATACATCCACCCGCACTTTTCTATACATTCCTTTCTAAAATTTTTTAATGTTAGAACTTCTTTTATAAATAACTACTGGCCTCAGTCCCATTTCCACTTTACTTTCTTTAATATCAGTTAATATGCTCCAGTTGTTGTACATAATGTCTTTTATTTCACTAAAAACAGGACTAAATGTCAGAATCAATGCCCTGTTAAAACCTCTGTCAGTGACCCCTATGTTCAAATTACCTAACCCACCATCCAATCCAAGGTGTGCATAGCATTTGTATTTGACACATTAATACCTAATAAGGGAACAAAATACCCATCGGTTCTTTTGTTAATAACGTCCTGCAAAATAGGGTCAATAAAGACTTCGGGGTACCCTCTCCTAGTTAACATATGCTTGAGAGTGTTCATTTTGTCAATAAATTGTTTATAGTCACTGACCTTTCTTGCTATCCTCACCCCTTAACCAATTATTTTTTCTGGTGTAAGGGGTGACAACTTTCGAAATGTAGCAAGGTGTTCGAAAAAGTAGGCTTTCTGTATATTGTTGAGTTGAACCCTTTTTTAACCTGGTCCTTATTCATTTTAATATCTAAGAAATGTATTGTATCCTTGGTGGATTCCATAGTAAAGGACAAATCTCAAAGGGGGATCAACAATGTTTTTGTGAATTTTCGGGATACCGAAAATAGTCGGTATCTGGGGTGATTTTTGTTGCAGAAAGCTAAACTCGCTTATAGTGATCTGTCCATCTAATAACAAATCATTCAAAATGACATCTATGTGCCTGTAAACTATGTTCAATTCATTCAGTGATGTTTGTTCATAACTGTCACTAAAAAGGTGCTCATAAATTTTTTCTAAATAAGACCTTTTTTCCATTACCACAATGCCCCCTCCCTTGTCAGGTTTCATTAACCTAATACTCATATTATCACAAATATTTTTTAAAAGGTCACTTTCTTCATAAGAAAGGTTAGTTGTACAGTCTTTATTCTTGTATTTAATAATGACTTGATTACTACATAAGTTTTCAAAGATCTGTAACAATGGATGTAGTGGGGGGTTAAATGTGCTTAGTTTTTTGCATTGTGGTGCTTGTGTACTGTTGATCTCATAGTCAAAGTGAATACACAAATTAATTTTCCTAACAAACATTTTAATCTCCAAAAGGATTTTTTCCACCACTGGAACCTTAGCAAGAACATAGTTAAGCCCTTTTTGAAATAATTCTGCCCATTTATTGTCTGCAGTTGCATTACTTAAGTTGAATATTTTAAAATCACCCTCATTACTTGTAACTATGTGTGTTTCCATTTGGGTGGCAGAATCTATTACAACCTGTTGTTCCCTTTCCCTCGTCTCCTGTAGGGGCGACCCCTTTTGGAAAATGTTTTCCTGAAGTTCCCATTGCTCTCGACGTCGCTGCCCTTGGCAAATTACCTCATTCGATTCTGGAGGCGTTCTGACCTCCTCAATGGCATGTCTAAAGGGACTGCATCATCACCATTCTCATTTACATCATCATCACTCAAATCCTGATCAGCATACTCATTTTGATACATATTTTCTCTGTCGCTAACCTGCTGAATTCTACTAAATCCACTTGGTGTGGTATAAACCTTCCCAGATTCATAATTTTTTTTATCCCTTGCTAACTTTTTACTTTTTTTGTTAACCAAGTCCTCCACATATTTATCAGTGTTAACAAACATAGCCCTATATTTATCAAACTTTTGCAGAAATCCTAAGTCATTTTTGAGCATTACATCACATTCATCAACTGCCAATCATTAGCGGACCGGAGTTCCGCTGTGGCAGCCCCTAACTGGGAAAAGCCAAAAGACACAACATCACATTCATCTACAGTTTTTTGGATAGAAACCATTTTCCTGTCATTTTCCCTCATAATACATTCAACAAGCTCACAACCATGTCTATTGAACATTGAAACAAGTTCTTTGTAAAAGTCAGTGCCTTGAACTGTACCTGAGGGAAATCTCCATGTCCTTAAACCTTTGGGTACTTGCTCCCTCTGCAAGCATTCACGTAAATAGTTGTTCTCAACCTGCAATTTACGAAATTTTATAATTTCCTTTTCTAGGTGTTCAAGTTGTTCGTCGACAGTTTCAACGTAATTGTTGACATTTCTGTTGTCACAAAAATCTTTGAATTCACTGGATAATCCAGCATTCATCCACTCCGAAAGTGAAAAAGACACTACACCATTCCCGACGTCAGTCACCACATTAGCACCTCCTGCTGCCTCTCCTCATCCAATCACAGTCATTGTAGATGCAAAAGAGGCAGAAACGGGACTGCCTTGTGCTGGTGGGATGGAACTTGCAATACTATCTTGTGACCAGCCTCTCAAGCTGCTCGCTTGTCCAAAAGTAGTAGGTAGGGCAGATAAATTCCTTCCCATGTCCATTATCTGCTCAGACAGCACCTGAATTAAGGCTGCCAGGCTCCTTATAGAACTATTAAGTTCTCGAATGGAACCTGCTGGGATATCTCCATTGTCAGGAACCAGCTCCATAGCACATTTATTTATTTATTTAACATTTGTTGACTGGGAAAGTACACATTAATTAACACACAGTAATTAACACAATTCATTCATAAAGAAACACAGTTCATTTGTAAAAAACAGTGCCTAAAATTAAATGTGCAGAGTTCTTACAATTTGAGCTTTTTCATAAAGTGCATGTATGCAATACATAAATTAATATTAAAATAT
This sequence comes from Protopterus annectens, assembly GCF_019279795.1. Lineage (NCBI taxonomy): Eukaryota > Metazoa > Chordata > Ceratodontiformes > Protopteridae > Protopterus > Protopterus annectens. The sequence continues at coordinate 1,299,388,109 of NC_056733.1, forward strand.
AAATATTAACATAGAACTTGAGACTCATGTGTTTCTTTATGAATGAATTGTGTTAATTAATGGAGTGTGTGGTTTTAATATCATGTGACTATACTATGAGGATATTTAAGTGTGTTACAACGCATTTTAAGTGTTTCTGATGAAGTCTGAGGCTTAAGGCTGACGAAAGCACTCAAAAATTAATAAAGTTTGCTGTGGTACTTTGTTTTGGATCCTGCTTCTGTTGAGTTATTTACTTTTAAAGTGATTTAGAGAAGTCTGTCTCCAGTTTTGTAAAACATCTCAGATTTCGCATGCCCTGTCCCTTGTTAGTATCTGTTTTCTGGTAAATCACTAAGGATTACAGTTAGTCAGTAATGCTACTTGTTACAGTATCACAGTTTTTATTTCTCAGAAAATGCATGCCCATGCAATACTTATTGTTCTATTAACCCATTAATTGACTTGGAGCTGTCTGGCACTTAATGCTGTATTAATATTAATGCACTGCTTCCTGAGGAGGACAGGGTTTGAACCCTTTCACTTCCAGTTGCTTATTGTGTGAGGTTAATCAAGCTGTAATTGATGGCCTCATCTGTGTGTGTCTATATAAATACTTAGTTCCTGCATCCTACTGTTCCACTTGTAGCTTATGAATTAGCATAAGGGGTTAATGTTGCTGTATTATGTGTCAGGGATGTGGGGCTCAAATCCTTCCCCTTCCTTTTTAATTTAGTCCATCAGTTTATATAGAAGATGATTAATTCAGCCCTCCTTTACCTACTGTGGAACCCTGAGCAAGTCACTTAACCAGACAGTGCTTTGGGGCAACCGGAAATTTGAGCTGGGTTCTTCACTGCTCACCTTGACTGCAAGCCTAGTAATTACCTACGAACCAGAGTAGTTATGGTGTAAAAGAAGAAAACTGATTGTAGGAAATAAGACCATCATCACATCAGTCACGTTCTTACATGTTCATAGGTTCAACAGGTAAGTTCTAGGCTACCTGCTCTTGCAGGCCATTTTAAGCTTAGCCAGTTTCCCTTTTTGTGCTCAAAATAAATCTGTTCTATTTGGTTACAGATTGGTCTTACCCAGCCCATAGTCAATAACTATATATTACTCCTAATGACAATAACTGGGATCATTCTTTGGTTATGATTCTTGATTTTTTTGTTCTGTTGAATGTTGAAAGTATGTTTATTATTTAGCTTGAATAAACTAGACAGCATGAAGTCTATGACGTTTAAAGTTTTTATATTTTAACTGTGAATACATTTATAATTTAGCTTGTTTTTGCAGGCATGAAGATGTAACATGCATTGTATTTGGGCTACCACTTAATGTTGATGAATAAAGCTATGAGCTGTTAAAGATCTGCTTCCTGTAGTATGACTCAATTTCCTCAGTCTTCAGTTATTTTCTTTGTTAATCTGACAAAGTTACTTCACCAGACAGTACTCCTGGGTTATCCCAGGATGTTAGCAAATGCATTACATATTTGTATTTTAAATTCCTGTACCTGTCACATAGCTATTAATTAGTGCTTCTCTGTATGTTACTTTTTTATGAATCCCATCAAATCTAATTTAATGAGTTGCTAGATGCATTTTCACTAAATGTGAGTTGCAAGGGAAGATATGTTTACGGTTCCTTGTGCTAAGCCTGTTTTAAGCCCGGTGTAAGTGTTTTGCTTAGAAAATGCCTGTCAGTGTTTTTGCTGTAAAACTTGAAATAAAAGTTTTAAATGAAAATCAAACCTCTGTGATAACTGTAAAAGTAAAGAAACAAATAGTATGTACACTGGCAGGCTTGCACTGTGTTTTATGGTAGTTGGGGAGAGACAGACAAGAAATGGGATATTACTAAGACTGGCGCATGCTGTAACAATGCATTATTACCAGCCATTCAGCTTGGTCAGATCTGTACTGACTGATGTAAGTGAGGATAGCTACTCTTGATGACAGGGAAGACATAGGGAGTCAAAAATGAGATGTAGGTGTTCTGCAAGCATGTACGCTCCTTAGCAATAAAAAACAGGATGTTGTGTGCAGCAATGTTTCTGATTTTTGTATGAATTATGGGTTATTAAGCAAAAGCTGTTACTGCAGCTGTATTATTTTTAATTGGTTTGCTTTAATCATTGCCCTAAAGAATTAAGTAATTCATTAAAAGACATGGATTGTGTGATATAGTCTACACATGTTGCACTTTAGTAGTATATTTTTGCAGCATCTTTTTTTACAGCCTCCAGCAATAGCAGAGGACTTGACATTTGTCAGATCCAGTCACCTTCACACAGCTTTAGGTGCCTTCCATGTTGTCCAACTGCCAGGAGCTTACATGGAGCTCCATATAAAAGGCAGCTGGGGTGCAAAACGTTTCAGAGCATTTTTTGCCTAGAAGGGAGGCAAGATCCTGAAAAACTATTGCATAGGAAACAAAGCCAACAATAAACTATATACAAAAAGGGATGAAACCAAAATCACATTCTGGCAACAAGAAAATGAAAACCAGACAGAAAAAGGGGTCTTGAGGGAGGGATGGCTATTGCAACGATCTATTAGAACATCTACTGTTATGATAAATATACTTACACAACTATACTATTTTCAAAATGCAGATAGTCTTAGCAACACCCTAAGCTATACGGGTAGATTATTATACCTTAATGAAGTTAAGACCCTTCATCTGCCCCTTCCACTGACATCAAGGAAACTGTATCTCCCATGCCCTCCAAAGACATCTATACAGTTACAGAGGATGTGGCTAACCCTGGTCTTTGATGGCCTGGAAAGCTACTCCAACAGGAATGGGGAAAAAGATGGGTGTTCTGTGAAACAACAAGTGACCACAGCGGAGTCATCCATCAGTGGCTGAGGCAAATGTGGAGCTGGTTTGACCCTAAAAGACTCCTTAATATGTTTCCTCTTTTTGCATGCAGAGAAAAATGCAACCACAAAGACCGAAGGCTTGCTCTATCAGTAAGACGAAGAACAGCTGACAAAAGTGGGTAGTGGAGCCTATGCGAGTCATTTAACTGAATGAAAGAGAACAAATGGTTATGAGATAACTTACAGTTCCCCCACAATCATAATATCCTCTTCCCAACACACAAAGCTTAACATTAAAAATTATTTTTAGTCTAAATAAAACTTTTCCTCACAAGAAGTTTAGACAAGCATCCACATTAAAATTCCCTTCAAGTATGCACAGGTAATCCCATCACTTTGTTTAATGGCAAAATGTATTTTTTTGACAGAAAAACAAGATTGCCTCATAAGATGAGAATAAAATAAAACATTTCCCCAATGGGGACTCATTTGACCAACTCTTGAAGGGTCACTACTAGCCAAATGACAGATTTACAGATCCCACTAAAGAAACATATATTTCAGTTACAAAAAAGTTCTGAAGCTTTTTGCACTCCAGCTGCCTTTTATAACAGCTCTACGTGAGCTCCTGGTAGTTGGAGTGCATGGAAGACAACCAAAGCTCTCTGAAATTTGCTGGTGCAGTGGGGGGTAAAACCCATATAATTTATGGGTAAAACCCATATAACTTAAGACACTGCAACAGTGATCTATGTTTTGAGCATATAACATTATGTAGGCTACTATACCGCCCAACATGTGAAGGATAACAGAAGTTAGGGAAATGCTGTTCTTTAGGACCTACTGTACTGTAGCCACAGGGACTTGTCATATCGAGATGACAGCCAATAAAGATTAAAGACTGAATGGGTTTCAAGTTACCCAAACACCAACACAAGTGGAATTAAGTATTCTCTTGCAAATCTCAAAGGAGTGCTTTGTGTTTGTAGTTAGAAGCCAGTTATCTAGGTAGCGGAATGTGCATAACCTGTACAGCCTGAGGTGTGCTGTGACTGCAAGACCTACATTTGGTAAACACTTGGAGAGAGCTGTGGTGAGACCAAAATGCAAAGTTTAGCACTGCTGATGACTGTCTCTCAAATGAAAGTGTAGAAACCTTCTAGAGAGCCTTGCAATCTTGATGTGGTAGTAAAGATCTATCACGCACATCCAATTGAATCATAAGCATTTGTATTTTTGTCTTTTTTACATGCAGATTTAGGTCGCTATGGTCTAGAATGGGCTTGAGGTTCTTGTTTTTCTTTGGCACTAAAAAGGATCTTGAGTAAATTCTGAATCTTCTCTGGTCTGGTGGGACTTCCTGTTTTTGAAGAGATTGTAAAATATCTTAAGCTACAGACCTTTTTTGAAGAGTGGACCGTCTGGAAGGGCCTTTATTATTCGTTTGGGGGGGGGCAGAAATAAATGAAATGATGTAGCCTCTGGATATTATTTGCTTCATCTGGGAATCATCTGTTACAACTGATCAATTTTCTGGGTGAAGGGAGAAACTTCCCATGACTGCCTCCAGAGGGGAGAAATCAGACAAGTTTTTCAGGAGCTCTGAAAGGGTTTCACTGAAAAGGGGTATCTAAACAGTATAGATGTTTGAATGATTACTACTGCAGTAGCCATAGCTATATGGGTTAAATCCTGCCAAGGATATAACATCTGGCCAGCTCCAGGGCACCTTTCCATTTGACTAGACTGTCAACCAGCTCAAGCTTAGCTGGCTGAAAAACAAGTTTGGGCATGAAGCCCCTCAGTGCTTTCCTGCCAGCAGATAGAGGGGATGCTAAGCTCTGAAATGACAGTACTAGGAACAACAAATAATAACTGTCCATGTCCACACCCTGGCATAAAAAAAATGACATCAAAAACAAGGGGATTGGAAGGAATGAGTGGCTACTGCAGCAGTAATCATCTGAACATCTACTGTTATGGTAAATTCAACTTATACAACTGTACAATGTTCATCATATTGATAACTGTTGCAGTAGCCTTAGCTATATGTGTAGATTATCTTAGCTAACTATATTTGGAAGATGGAAGCATAAGAGTCCTGGAGCCCATGGAGACAGGTCCTAGCAAAGCCTTATATGGAACTAGAGAAGGAATCAAGCTTATAGTGCCTTATAAAATTATGTACAGAGAAACAAGTAGCAGCCTACAGAATACTTCCAGAATCCAACCCTTTCCCAAAAGGCCATAGCTGAAGCCAAAATCCTTGTACAGTAGCATTGACCCTGCCTGGAATAGTTATTTTATGGTGAGTATAGCAAAAAGTAATAGCCTTAGACAACCATTTGGAAGTAGCTTGTTTTTACATAGATTGACCCTTTTTCTTACCTTCACAAGAAATTAACAAACTGATCAGAAGATCTAAAAGATTTAGTTCTGTCATGATAGTACCTAAGTTGTCTGTAAACATCCAAGCTATAAAGTATCCTTTCTCCCTCATTTTTAGGTTCAGGAAAGAAAATGGGGAGGTGGATAGTTTGGCTTAAAGTAAACCTGGATACCACTTTAGGTATAAAAGAAGAATTAGTTCTCAAAGAAACCCTGTCCCTGTGGAAAATGAGACAGGATTGACTAACCATAAGAGTTTGTGACTCAAGATACCCTTCCTGCAGTGGTCAGAGTAATCACTAAAACTGTTTTCCATGTTAAGAACCTCAAGCCAGCCAGATTGGCTGGTTTACATGGAGCAAGTATTAGATTCACTAACACAAAATTAAGATGCCAAGGAGAGGCCACTGGTTTTCTTGGAGGCCTCTTATGCAAACCCCTTTCAAGAACATTTTAACATGAGACTGCCTTGGAAGAGGATGAGCCATAGGCAGACATGCTGAAAAGGCCAATAAATGAACCCTGATAGAGGAATAAGCAAGACCAAAGAATAGTAACTTACACAAAAAACAGAGAACAACTATACCTAAATGAATGCTCGTTATGTCGTTGGCACCAACTAGCAAACCTTTTCCCTTTTTAATATATGACTTTCTAGTAGCATACTTTCTCTTATCCATTAGTACTTGCTGCATGTCCTCAGTAAACAAATGCCTATAAGGAATTAAGTCCTTATCATCCAGGAAGTCAAGTGAAGATGATTGATATTGGGGTATATCAAACACCCCTGTTCTTGTTTAAGTTAATGCAGTCTGTGAGGAAGCTTGTGGTAATTGCCCCTGGCCATTTCCAAAAGAAAGGAGAACCATGGTTGCCTGGGCCAAAAAGGAGTAACCACAATGATCTTGGGGGAATTCCTTCTGAACCCTCAAAAGTATTCTGGATATTGGTGGAAAGGGTCAAAAAGCACAGAGAAACATTCCTATTTAAAGAAAAATAAATGACTTCTGTCTTTCAGGCCTTCTTGAATGAAGTCCTGGAACAGACTCATGCCAGTTGATTGTTCAGAGAGCAGGCAAAGAGGTCTATTTGAAGAACTCCCCATAGACAGATCGAATCTTGAAAGACCCTCAATTTAGTTTCCATTCATAAGCATCTGCCTTAGTCCTGCTCAGTTTGTCTGCCACGGATGGGCACATCATTCTGACATAACAGGGAAACCTTCCCTGTTCCTTGTCCCACGGCCAATAAGAGTGGCTCTTCTTTGCCACTGAAGGGCCCCCAGCACTCACAGATGACATGGCTTACTCACAGTCCATAGTGGCTGTAGGTGCTATACCAGAGCTATCAGGGTAAAAGATGAGTGGCCTAAGGTACAACAAATGGCTGTAGCACCTGAGGCAAATCGCTAGCCTGCTATGGTGGCAAAGGCTGTTTGCTTATTATTATTATTTTTTTTTTTTTGTGGCTAGAAGGACTGACCATAGGACTGGTAGTTTGTTCCATGGTTAAGCCAAAAATGGTGACTCTTTTCCAGGAAAGACAAGCAGCAATTAAATTGCCAGTAAACATGACCAGTCCATAAAAGTTACTTTTTTGACAGGAAAAAAAAAAACACAGTAAAAAGCACTTTAAAATACTATGCCAGCCCCACACAAGAAAAATAAACACAATTTCTCCACAGAAAAAAAAAAAACATTCAGTTTCTTTACACTACTTATAAACTGACAAAAAAACAAGTGCTCCATTTAAAAGTATGTTACAGTCTCAAGAATTAAAAAAATACAGTCCTAGCTTTAAAATAATTTTCCTGAAGAGGAAAGTAATAAAACATTAACAAAATTAAGAAAATGGAAGTTTTTTCCCCCAAATGGAACTTCTCTGCCCAGCAAAGGAAATCACAAGCTGATCATCATTCCTTGAAAGCCTCAGAGGTACACACTCGTCGGGGTAGTAAGGCTCAGAAGGGCTTTGTACCCAAACTTGTCTTTCAGTCAGTTCAGCACAAGCTGCTTGACAGTTTGGGAGGGTGGAAGGTGCTCTGATGGTTTGGAAGCTTACCGGCTGTTATTTTCATGGCAGGATATAACCCATATAGCTAAGGCTACTGCAGCAGTCAGCAATATAATGAACATCCTTGGTTCTGTGGACCCCATTTATCCCTGGGGATAAAACATCCACTAAAACATTTAATGTTTAATTAATGTTAATTGAACATTTATAAATCTATTAAAATTTCCCATTCTCACAGAAAGGGTCCTATCCAAAGATGAGTCACATAAAGAACACTGCGATTTCTTAAACCAGAAACCCTTGCTACTGCTATGATTTCTGGAACATTTTATTATTTTATTTATCCCTTGTTGACTATATTATCCCCACTGGGCTACTGGCCTCTTTTCAAGGGAGTCCAGAGGTGGGTTCATACTACTAATTTGTCCATTTGTCCAGGGCACCAGAGAATTTTCACTACTCGTCACTGTTGTGAGTGGACCCATTTTGGAGTAGCAGTTCCTGTTTCCATTCAAGGCGCAGAAGGGGCCCAGAGAAACAGGAAGGCAGATGGAGAGAGAAAGAGATGATGGAGTGGTGAAAGTAATAAAGAATAAAGCAAATATCGAGAGCAGAGAATGTGTGCAAGATTCTAAGGAAATTTGTCAAAGAAATCTGTTTGATGGAGATGAGTCTGCAAATGATGGATGTATAGTTACAACCCTCCAGTTGGGAAGGCTGTGGGAAGATTTACTTAAAGAAATGGTAGTGCACAGTGAGCCAGGAAATGAAGATGTTTCCTGTGATGACATTATGGAGAAAATACAAAAGGAGGATGCAGAGACAATCCTGAAGAATAGGGGGTGACATGGAAAAGAAACATAATGCAGAGAAAGTAAAAGAAGGCAAAAGTAGAGAAGTAGAAAAGCAGAAGAAAATGAAAAATGTAAGTAAGTGGTAAGGATTTAAAGTACAGAAGAAAATGAACAGGTATGAAGAGTGGGGTAATTTAATAGCTCATTTGGGTGTAAAAGCACATGAAGTAACAGCATTTATTCTCATTAATAAAAAGACATTTTGTGACATAATGTTTGAGATTGTTTTTTCAATGATAAATTTTCTTGGAGAATATAAAAAAAGAAAGACTGTAGCCCATGGAATCTTTATGTGATAAAAGCATTTAACAAAGAAACAAAAAAGACAATTCATGCAAAATTTCAAACAGAGGTAGAAAGTCATACTTTGAAAGGACATTGGAAAGCTTTACATCAAGAAGTACTTGACATTGCAAAAGTTAATGACAAAAGGGGTTTATGGACTGGTGGCTGGGATTGTAATAGTGTGTTTAAAACAGAACGAGAAACAATATACATATACCAAGCATGACAAATGTGGAGGGGAATAGGGGTGTTGTAAAATACTGTGAACGACCCAAAACATGATTTTTTTTTGTGGAAAAGAACATCTGACAAGTAACTGTGACAAAAGAAAATGTTATATTTGTGGAGAAATGGGACATGATACAAAAAATGTGAATTGAAATGTTACAGATGTAACCAAATTCGATATTTATGGATGGATTGCAAACAGGAAAATAAGAGTAAGGAAAAATAAAAATAAAAAGAAGAAAATGAACAAAAGAGAAGAACTTTTAGAAGTAGTAGAAATAGAAGAAACATTAGTTAAATAATAAATAGGACAAAGGAGAAAGTTCTGAAATAAGTGATGAAGAAGACATAAATTGGGAGGTAGTAAACGGAAAAAAAGAATTCTGTAGGTAAAAGACAGCAAAAAAAATTAAAGGGATAAGTATAAAAGAAAAAAAGAAAAAAAAGAAAGAAAATGGATAAAAAAGAATATATATATATATATATATATATATATATATATATATATATAGCTAAAGATTGAGGTTTGGGATAATGGTTAAAGTGTCTGACTCATAGACCCAAGGTACAGTGTTTAATTCTCACTTTTGGGAAGGAAATTGGCTAAGCTCAGAATGGCCTATTAAGAAAGCTAGCCCAGTAATTAGCTATGAACTTATGAAACAATTAATCAATGGGAAAATGAAAACTTTAGAGTGCTTTCTGTAAATACGAATAGTATTAATATATAGTAAGAAGAATAAGAAATTTTGGAGTGGTATAATACGTGATGTAGATGTAATTATATTAGAATATACAAGATTACAAAGAAAGAAACGATGGGGAAGAAAGATAATGTAGAATTTGGGAAATGAGAGATGTTCTGTAATAGCCATATTCTGTAGAAATACAGTGATGATGATAGATGAAACATTAGCAAAAATGGGAAGAATAGCCACTATATATTTAAAATGGAAAGAACAAATACATATAATTATAACGTTATATGCTTATACTCATTGTAAAGAAAAAGGAAGCTTATTTCATTAGATTTTAGACTACATAGCAATAAATATGAATTTTATAATAACAGGAGACTTTAACTGTTATTTAAAAGGCAGGCAAGTGTAAAAAGAAAGGAAATGACATAAGAAAGATGTTAGAAGTTATAAGATGTGATAAGTTAAATCTTTGGGAGAAAACCTCATGGACATACAAAAGCAGTTGTAGGAGAAGAGGAGGCAGCTGAAACAGGATTTTTTATCATCTTTCAATATGGCTAGAGATAAAGGAAAACAAGGAATATATAAAAACAGGCAAGGGCTTAAAAAGGATAAATGAAAAAGCATAGAATTAAGAAAGAAAGATATTAGTAATGCAGTTATGCGAAGATCAAATTACTATCAGAACATTTCATAAAAAATGCCTAAATGGCAGATGATATTTAAGGAAAATATAAAAATGTTTTTTACAGTGGCAATATAATGTGAAAATAGCAGAGAAAGGGAAATATAAAAGAAAATATAACAAATGCATTGGAAGGTTTAGAACATAATGGCAGAAAGTACTTTGACAAAGTAAAAAAGTTGTATGAAAGAAATCAAGAAAAATACAAGAATTGCTATATAAGCAAAAATATTTCTTACAAGGAAATAGAGAAGTAGTACTGAATTATATAAACAGATTAGTAAAGGAAGATGGTAGTGTAATGAGAATAATAAAATATTATTAATACTGTAGTACAAGATGTATAAGAAATGTTTAAAGAAAAAAGAACATAGTAAAAAAACATGGAAAGTAAAACAGTTAAAAGAGAAAAGAGTTGGAAAAGAAGATTTATTTAAATGAGCTAGATAAAATATTATGACAAATATATATAGAATTGGCTGCAGGACCAGATGGAATAGGGTATAAAATGTATAAATATTTAAGGGACAGGCAAAAAAAAATATTTTTCAATGAATGGTAAAATGAAGGTTTTATGTATAAGGAATTAGGCAGTTGAATATTTAAGTTCATATGGAAGAAGGAAGACAGAAGACAATTAAAAAAACTGGAGACCGATAGTATCGAATAATAATGATTATACAATCTTTATGAAAATAATACAAAAGAAATTTGAAACTAAAATGGAAAACATTATGGAAGATAACATATAAAGTATAAAGGGGAAAGATTGTCAAGAATTATTAATGACAGTAAGAGAAATTGTGGATGATATTATGACAGAAAAGAAGAAGCAAAAATCATGACAGGAAACCTTAATAAGGCATTTGCCACAATTGCTCATGAAATTTTATGGGTAATAATAAAAGAATATAAGTAAGAACATTAGAAAATTATGTATGTCAGAATACAGTAATAATAAAGTAAAATTATTATAAGTGGGTGGTTAAGCCACAAGGTACATATGAAGAGTGGGATGCACAATGAGTTGTATACTTTTTGCATTAGTTATTAATGTAATAGTATGTGAAATAAACTAAAAAATTAAGGAGGCAGGGTATATAACACCTGAAGGATTAAGAATTCCAGTTCTATTAACATATGCAGATGACATTACAATAACTGCAGGAAAAAAATAACAAAACTTGGACAAAGAGGTAATAATTTGCACGAGTGATTGTCTAGAGATGATATGGATGGCTTTAAATAAAAAGAAAAGTAAAAGCATAGGTGCTATAGTAAAGATAAGGGCATATATTTTACAATGAATGAAATTTCTTCTTTAGGTATAAAATTTGGGAATAAAGATGCAAGCAGAATTCAATGGGGAAGACAAGAGAAGAAATAAAACATGCATGTCTTTTCTGGAGAACATATAAATTATCATTCAGAAACGAGGCTTACCTGATAAATTTAGTACTAATGTAAAAATAGCATAATTAGCAAGTATATTTATTGTGCTACCAGTATTTGAAAAGGAATTACTGCAGATATGTTTTTCATTAATATGGGGTTCTAGATTAAACCAACTAAAAAGAAGAGTTTTGTATGTAAATAACGAATAAAGAGGTTTAGTGTTAATTAACCCAGTGGCTGCTGTTTCATTAAATTTGTACAAAGTGTTAAATTAAATAAATGAAAAAGTTGAGGTATTAACTGTATAAATATGATAACTGTTGAAGTATGGTAAAACAGAATAAAAAGAGAAAAGGAGTGTATAAATGAAATAAAATATTACCAAGAAAAATATTTTTGTCGAAAATAAAAATTGAGAAATAGGAAGTATGGTATAAGAATGCCATGATAAAACATTATTAAGTAAAACATGGAAAAATATAATAGATGAAACAAATAAAGCTATAAAAATAAGAAGCAAATGGTGTAATCAGAAAGTAGAGTGTCAAGATTTTTTGTGGAGAGTGGTAACAAATAAATTGCCATTAAAAGGAAATATGCCATATAAGAAGAAAAGTGATAGAATATGTTAGATTGTCAAGAAAAAGAAACTACAGAACATCCAGTTTTGAAATGTAAAAGAGTAAAAAGTTATGGGGAAAACAAGGTAATGAAGTTTTTTTTAAATATAAAAGAAATGGATAAAATAAATATTGATATGACTAAATATGGATATTATAAGAATAAAAGTAAAGAAAAAGTTAAAATAATAGATGGAAAGTTATTTATGTTATATGGGTTATATGGAATGAAAAACTACATGAAATTCTGTTTAATGGCACATGTATTTTAGCAACAATATTAAATAAAATCCGATAGATGGTGGTTATAGAAAAGGGAGTGGGGGGGTCTAATAGGGTTGAAAATTTAGCATGATTGTGTAAACAGATTTGTGTATCTATATATTTGTACACTTGTAATTATTTGTAATATGTAAACATTTTGTAAACAAGAGTTATTTTTGTATGTAAATAAAGGACCCTTATTCTTTTTGATAGGTGCTGTGGGATCTTTTAGTTCCATCTGAATTACTACCAATTCAATCAGCTGGGACCTCAGTTAAGTGTCTTATCTGAAGGGTGACACACTCAGGAGTGCAGCACCCTCTTATTCTGCACTACACTGTCAGCCATCCATATGCCTAGTACATACAGAGAACTCACAGCCTTCTGCACCAAAGGCAAGTGTGTTACCTGTTGTGCCATTGACACCGCAAGGATTGTTACATGGATAGAAAAGTGAATGCCAATAGCAGACAGCATTTCGTTCCTGCTCACTCTTTGTTAAAGTATTGTTTACCTTGGGAGAAAACAGGGACAACCTGTCATAATTGGCATTTAGAAAGAACATCTTAAAGTTGTCCACAAAATCACAGTCTCAGCCAGGTATGCTGGTTCACTGCTGTGCTGGTGCCAGCTGCCCTCACAGCAGCATCAGTTACATTAGATTTTAGCCTCATGATCAGGTTGGTAATACACAACAAGGTCAATAATCAAGCTTCCATTATCTTCCTTGTGTCAAGTGTTGACAGTCTCCAAATGGAATCTAAAGTCTGCTTGCAAGATGCATAGTTTAACACCCTCAGAAGAAAGACTCCCTAGGTGTAACACCACTTTCTAACATGGTCTATTTTCTTGGATTCCCTAATAGGAGGAAGGACCATAGACTTTTCTTCTCATAACTCTTTCTTTGTGGTTGCTGCAACCACTACAGAACCTATCAGGAGTACCTTAGTCCAATAAGGAAGGTGCTTGGGAAGTCTTAAGATTTTGTTTGGTTTCTGAGGGATGGGTTCCACCACATCAAGCTCTTGCCATACCATCTATACCACCAGGTCTGATCTAAAGGCCTCGATGAACACTTTTTCATCTGGGGAAGGGATACAGGTGCATTGGTTCTCCCCCTGTCTCATCATCTCCATCACTTTTCCAAAGGTGGAATAATCTTCAGGAAGAATCTTCCCATTCATCAAGGTATGTGTCCTGAATAAGAGGTTCTATAGGGCAATCTAAGGGTCTCATCTTGTTCTTTTGAGGGGAGAGACACTCAACATACTAGAAGTTCTTTGTGCCCTTGTTGAAGGAAATGATCAAAGCCTTCAGAGCTACCCTGTCCTTGGAATTGACAGTGAAGGCTGAAAGTTACAGACAGAATGAATTGTGAGGGTACAACCAAAATACTAGCAGCATTGCCTTGCTGTGTAGGCTGGAAGGCCGAAATCCTCTTAAACACTGAGGTTGAGAGCAACGGCATCTAGGAGGGCAACACCCAAGTCATCATCAAGCCTAAAGCAGATGAGGCAGATGGATCAAATGGATGTGTTCCCCATGCTGAAGCATTAGTCTGATCTGAGACAGAGATAAGAGCCAAGGTATAAACCACCAAAGAACTTGAAGCCACAAATGGACTCGAGCAAGTCATTGCAAAGATGGGCCCCAGGTCCTCAGTGTTGAACGCTCAGCTCTGAGTCACACCTGGCTCCAACCACTTTCGAGTCAAGTGTATTAGACACACTGTCAGAATCAATGCACTTGCTCCAACATTGGAATAGCCAGAAGAAGCTTCAGCTCTGATACCATCAAAGCTGGGGATAGGTGCTGGGGAAGTAGCAAACATAAAGGGGGTGGGTGAGAGGGCCAGCTCTATGACTCCCATGTGTACTTCTACCTCCTGAAGGCACCCATCATCCATTCTACCACATGTCTGGAGGATCTAATATAACTAATTGAGGCTTCTGATGGAGGTCTTGAAATCATAAACCTCGGGAGCTATGTCTTGGAGTATTGGAATATTGGTGGAGTCAGTTTCTTAGGAGACATATCTTGCATCACAATCATTTTGGTGTGGAGAGTGGCTGACACCTAAGGAGGCTGGAACCAGCTAAATGGCCTATACAGAAGGTTTTGAAATTTCTGACTTCAGAGAAGAAGGTCAAGGACAGTCAGACAGCTTCTTTCTTTTCTTTAATTCTCTCCCTTTCACTCTTTCTCTTAATTTTTCTTTGTCCAGTCTTCAAATGTTGCTTTTTGGCTCTTTTGTGAGACAGAGATGTATATTCACTATTCTGTTCTCTCGCTGTGGCAGGGAGGAGGCCTTTTAAAATAACTCTTTCCCATGTCTGTCAAGGAACTGGTGCTGAAGGACTAGTAAATGTTTAATTGAACATCTAATTGCTCAGGTCCAAGATCATATGGCAGGATTTTTATACTTGCTCTTTACATGTTGTTTAAATCCTGAAGATGTCTCCATTCTGTTAAAAAGGTTATGACTATGACAAAACAATAGTCAGATGAAGGGAAAAAAACAGTGACAAGACAATTAAGAATTTTTGTTACTATTATGCAGGTTTAGAAAGGCCCCTGAAAAAGGTAAAATTGAAACTATGTGATGGAACAGAGAGTTAAACTGAAAACTGGAAACCATGGAAATAAGAATTAGAATGAAGGGACGGGTCTAAGAAAGTTTTCCTGTCAGACGACAGAAAGGTTTCAGTGCTTAGGTAGGCCTCATACCGAGAGATGGGAGAAGCTGTAGAAACATTTTAAAATAATTTGCCGCAATACAGCAGGGATTGGAAGAAAGAATTTTGATAACTTTTGAGGCAGAACAGAAGGCAAACAATGTATGCAGTCTAAAAAAAAATAATTTATCTTTTTGACATGGAGGGTTGTGATTGGTGCTAACAGCAGTAAACAGGAACTGAGGCAAAACAGGAACTGCATAGCACAAGGGGAGATGGAAAAGCTCAAGCACTGGAGCAGCAACTATATGAAAGTTCTCTGGTTCAGAACCACCGCACAGAGGTAGATAAAACAAAGTTCCAACCATTAAGACAGATAGTGGGGTACAAGACAGCATACAATATTAATAGACAGTGAGCAACTCCTTTAAATTTACAACTGTACCTATATTCAAGGTGAAAGATCAGTTCACTGCCATGAATTGTCAATCAAAATACCCAATAAAAATCAATTTACTGGTATAAATTACATTATTCAAACACCCAATAACAATAAAATATAAAGAAAACATTTTCCTTTGAAAATACATACAAATTTCAACCTTGTTTACTGCTTATTTATCAAAAAGGACACATAACAAGCAATAACTCAATTCTAAGCTTCTTGCATCCTATACTAAGCTGAAGCATTATATAATTACAGAAGGGCAGGAGTTAAATGGGGACAATAAACTTACCAAGAATACATATGTCAAAAATATTGGAGAAAATGGCTACTAAAATACTTGTTGCTTTCAACAATGATACTGCTTGAACACAGATGAGGGCTACATAGCATGCAAGACAACCATGGAGCCAGGACATTATTAAAAACACATACATCCCCACTTAGCTGTACACAATCTGCAACAATTTTTTTCCCTAGCTAAATAATTCTATCTGGAACTGTCAAATCACTGGGCCCTTACTAGTCATGACAATGCAGCTTTCCTTCACCCTAACGACCCTCATGTGTTCCTTTGCCCTAGTTAGAAATGTGTGTGGGTGTGTAGGGAAACAGTCAGCTGCTGGCAGACTGACAAATGGCTGACTCATGTTGTCTTTCCTCTAACTACTTAACAACCCCTCTAACTGATCTGTAAGCAGAGATGCAATGAAGGCAACACTAGCCAAGTTGAAACATCACCATATCTCTAACCCAGCCAACTAGGCATGTCATCACTTATACCATTGATATGGCATATCAATGGCGAAAGCACTTAGTCACAGGATTTCTCTGTGGTGAATAAAGTTGATGTCATCACTTATAACCTCAAAAAGGCAGCTTTGTGCATTTAGAGCTAGTCTTCTGATCTTTGTCAGGATATGCTCCTGCAGTTAGAAATCTGTCACCCAGATCCCACCCCCTTCCCACGACAGGAAAGACGGCACCTATTTACTAAACCTCATATCATGTGACCCTCAGATAGTGGGTCCATTTTCCCTATCTGGCTCACCCACATCAAAAGCAAAGCACCATCCACTATGTATACAGCCCACAGCATGTACTTTTTTTTCTGATAACCTTCCATGTTGCATCCTAGAGTCAGTTTCTTCTTTAGCTGTAAATACACCCACAACATCAGACAGTACTAATTGCTGCTCCTCTACATGATTTCATGGCTATTCAGGATGCCTCACCTACAGCATCTTTCTACTCCTGTACACAGGTAAATCTGTAGTTCAAAATATTACTTCAAAGTAGTCTGTGTCACTGTAGTTTTGGTGAACCAATTGTGATGAGAATGATGTTACAGTTTCTATCTCAAATCACTGCTCTCACTGCCTGAAAATGCAATGGAACCAGCAGTATGAGATGTACTCTCACCACTGGTACCCATTAAAACACAAAGAGAAATTGGCCTTAAGGTGTACAGTAAATGTACACTGCTGCCTTAGACAATATCTAAATTGTACTACATCAAGGTATCTCCACACCGCCAGCTACAGATCACAGTTACAATCAGAGGGTAAAAGTGGGTAAATGGAGCTCCAGGATTTCCTCAAATCAAACCAAGACCATTGCCATTCAGTACAATCTTACCAAAAATAACTCTGAATTAGTGTGTGTGTATATGTGCATTCGACACAACTTTCTGCCAAGAATCCTGTCAAGGACACCTTATGTCCACCTTGTCTTGCAAAGCTTGGGCACTTTCCACCTGCATCGTACATCCAACTTATGACCTATGCACAAGAGTACCATCATTTAGTCAAGAGTGATAGAAGGAAAACATACTTTAATGTTTACCTCCTGAAATAAGCCAGCCTTTAAACACATAACTGGTAGCAAACAGCTCTAACCAGTCATCATTCTATAGGTAGATGTGACGCCCCTGCACTGGCACAGTAATCAAGGAGCCTCAATCCTCACCACTGGCAACAATGGGGGGCATACACAATGAGAGGATGACAAGTAAACATACAGTAAAGTACAATTTCCCTTAAGAGCACACACACATCACAGTCAGTCTAGGGCTGGTGTCTCCCCCTTTCTCCAGATCCCCAATAAGACTCCCCACTGGCACAGCTATAGGGTTGAGATCTCGGCCGAGTGGCCAAGCTAAGACCTTCAGCACCCTCTCTGTCCAACCAGTGCTTCGTGTCCCTGCCCAAATAGCTGACACACACACACTTTGAGATTTGATTTATATACAAACACACACACCTGGGGAAGGCTGGCACAGGTTTACTAGCTATGCCCCCTTTTGCCCAGACTATAAGGTAGTTCGAGCTGCCACCAGCCAGCTCTTTATCAGCTACTTAAGGCCCTTAACAAAGGGTGTCCGATCCAACTGTGTAATGTTACTAATAATCCAAATGGTAGTTTTCACCAAGTGCCAGGCTATTAGGAGTATCACCAAATAGATATGCAAATACCCTAAGATCTTAAATATGTCTCACAAATATCAGCCACAAAGATAGGTTTAAATATATTTAATAATAAATAATAAAAGAACAAGACAATATTCTGTAACTCAACACAGTAACTTCACAGTTCAAAATCAAAGGAAGTATTTTAAAACAACATTGCAGGACAGTGTCAAATAAATACAGAAAACATCTAAACTAATCTTTACTTTATTCCTGTCTGTATCTAAAAGAGATACTATCTTACACAGACACGCAAATGCAGATGACAATGATGAGTGGATGTTCTCGCTAGTTTCAAGACAAAATACGAAATGTACAATCTCTCTCTGAGAGAGTTCCCAAATTAATATCAAACATTACTGCTGGGCCAGCTTGGATGACACCACTCTTTGTTACCTGACTTCAATTCCCAAGCTAAACAGAATTTCACATCTCTGTGTTAAAAATATATATCTCTAAGAGGTTTGCCAGATCTTGGAAGTCATAAAACAATAAAACACTTTACATTTCAGACCTAGAAATTACTTTTCTTTCAAGACAATAGAAAAACTTCTATCTCTAGACACTGTGTCTGCTTCTGCACTGAAATTGAGAGATGACATCTCTTGTTTATGGCCCAGTTATAAAGTAACTTAACCTCAACTACTCAAGTTTTGCAAGTTAATCTTCTATGTTCCGGCAGGGTATGCTGTGGTTACATTCTTGAAGCTCAGTACATAACATACAGTTCTGTATAAATCATATCAATATTCACAAATGACATAAAATTATTTACAGAATTCCAGATAATTGGGCTGGCAGCGTTACAGTAGATACCAAACACTTTAGTACACAGGGAAATACACTGTCCCTTAATAAATAAACCATTAGTGACACTCATTTAGAGTTAAATAATAAAGTTTATTTTTTAAATAAATATGTTAAAGTATTTCTATTCAAACTAAATATGCAGACAGAAAACGTGTACACCAGGAACTGAAAATAAAACATTGAAAAGTGATAGAAGATGGTCAGAAAATTTCTCCTTTTAAACTTCAATCTGTCAGGAGTGTGTGAACCTACTGGTAGTCATTTTTTCCTTGATGAAAAATGTTTTAGTGACAGTGGAGTTTTCTCTTTTCTTAACTGCTGTGGGGCCTTGGAGTAAGTATATTTAAGTTTGAGGTATGTATCACAGTATAGGGGGTTCAGGGGACTGAACTTTCCTCTGATGTTCACTGAAAGGGGCTTTGGCTTTTTTATCAATCAGCATTTGGGTGAATGGTCAATGGCTAAAAGATATGGTGTCTCTTATTGTCTGTTACTTTTTAGTCTGAAACTCTGTTCAGAGTCCTTACAATGGGTACAGTTTGCTTTTTGTTTTGGCCCTCAGCTTTGAGAAAACCTTTTTTTCCATCCTCAAGTTTGGCTTTGGGAGGTACTAGACTGGGGAACTGCTCGGGTTGCCAAATGACCTAGCTAATCTGTGAATGCATGATGTAAAGAGAAATATTTATATTATGAGGAAAAAAGTATAATGCATGAAGATGACAATGGAAAATTTCTTGAAATTTATTATTAACATGTGGATTAGCATACTGAATAAAAACTTGTTTAAAAAAAAATAAAAACTTAAAGGACAAAACTAAAAATTAAAAAAAGGCTGTATTGTACTTGTCTTATGCAATGAGGTGTAATATATAAAGCAAAATGTGCAAAATGATATGCAGCCACATTTGCTACTTTGGAAATGTTTAACTAAGATCTTTCTTTACTGTACAAAGGTGTGAAGCATTGCAGTCTGTCTTGCTTGGAGTTACTGCACAAGGTCACATATTGCTTTCTAAATTTGGACTCTGGTTTGCTGAAGCTTACTCTTCACCCACTGAAACTGTATCTCTGAAACCAGGAAGGGCATCTTCTAAAATTAAGTGAAGTCACAGGAAATTGTTCACACTGCGTACCTTGACCTGGCCAAGGCATTTGAAACAATACCCCACTCGGGCATTGCTGACAAACTCAAGAGGTTAGGTACAAATCTGTATGTCTCCTGAGGGATAACTAATGGGCTCACAGACAGGACCCAGAAAGTTAGAATTGGGGAGTTCACCTCTATATAGAGGCCAGTCACAAGTGGAGTCCCTCAGGGATCAGTCCTTGGACCACTCCTTTTTGGCATTTACTTCTCTCAGAAGTCAAGGCTAATGTTGGTGGTCTCTGGCTGACTAAATTTGCAGATGATTGCAAATTAGGAGCCGTCATTGAATCTCACATTGACACAAATGTTCTCCAGGAGGGGCTGACACAGACAAACAACTGGTGTCAGATCCATGGACTAAAACTAATTGCCAAGAAATTCATAATTATATCCTTTGGGAAGTCATCCATCCCGGGTAACTACCATATTGACAATACACCCCTTAGAGTTGACCCAGTAGTCAAGGACGTAAGGACACACATATATAGTAATCTAGCCTTTGATCGTCAAGTATCTACAGTGGTGAGGAAATCATTCTATATTGCGCAACTTATAAACAAAAGTATGGCATCTAAGTCCAAGGAAGTCATTGTTCCACTGTATTTGGCATTCATCAGACCTATCACGGAGTACAATGCCCCCTTTGGTATGTACCTAACCAGGCATATCCAACAACTGGAACATCCACAGAGGTTGTCCTATGCAGAGCGCCTCAAGGCACTATTCCTGTATTCTGTCTCCTACAGGCTTTTGAGGGGAGATCTATGCCTGGCATACAGGGCATTGTCAGACCCCACTCTGATGGACCTTCTGCATATCCACAAAACAAACAGTACCAGAATTACCTGTAATGTGATATAAATAGGACCTGCTGGAAATATAGGTATGTATCTCAGAGACTACCCTGTCTATGGAACAGGCTCCCCACCAATGTGAAGCAGAGTTACTAACCCAATTCAAGTGCAACTTGGACAATTGGATGGGAAACCGGAAATGTATCCAAGTTTGGCACCTATGTCTCTAATGCAAACCGGTAACCTGTAAATGGTTCATCTCCCAGGCCCATTTTTACACTTATCAAGGGTATTAGAACTTGTCACAGATTTGGGATGCATGGCTAGGCTTAAAAAGGGCCTTGTGGCCGTTAGCCTAGTAAACACCTATTAACCTATGAACGGAGAACTTACAAAAAGAGGGACCATGTGTTGATCAGTCATTTAACAGTTGCTGCATTACTACTTTGTCACTGGCTGTCAACACCATTAAACTTAAAAAGAGCTAAACACCAGTTCAAAAATATAATCTCCCTAGTTACTACAACTTACTCCCCCAACATTTGTACCACAGGATTCTCTAAGAAGTCGATAAAATAAATCAGCTACATAAAGTTTCTAAAATACATGTTCCCAATTTCCTGTCTTCCCCTTCACATCTCCATCACCTATTCTCCACATGGCAGAATACACAAATTTGAATATGATGCAGCTCCAAGTGAGCTACTTTACATTTTATGCATTTACCCATCTGAAAGACAGTTGTCTTTCTCCCTGTTTATCACACTCTTCTTCACAAGAGTGCATGGCACTGTTAAATGCAGTAAGAAACGTAGATGAAACAAGAGTACTGGCAGATAATACTATCACATTTTATAAGGCAGACAAGGAATGTAACATAGGAAGACGGATAAAAAGTGGATGGGATAGAGTGTGGAGGTATCATGAGTCAAATTTGGGGAAATGAAAAAGAGATTTTCTATACTTTCACTGTACTGTGCAGAACAACAACTAGTAAGAAAAGACTTAAGACAGATCTGATACATGTGTATATATATATATATATATATATATATATATATATATATATATATATATATATACACATATACACATATATATATATATATATATATAAAACACCAAAATGAATTTCGGTATGGATAGCATACCCCTAGCACATGCTAACTTGTGTTATGGTATGCTGAATTTAGCTTTTAGAGGACAGTTTGTAAACAGTAGGACATTGTATTTACATAAATGAACCTAAAATGGACATGACTGACTCTGGAATGCCAGAAATCTGTGAATGCGAGACTACTGCATGAAGTCAGTGACATATTGAAGAAATCTCAAACAGTACACAGAAAAAATAAGTAATGAGCCTTTTAATTTATCTGATTGCCTTTGGCTTTCACTGTGTGATTCTTAACAATCCATTTCTCAGTGCTGCTTTAGGACTGAAGCACACGCTTTCATACTAGTAGACCACAATGCATATGCTTTTTACTAAATGTTGTAAATATGCAGCAGTCATTACTGGAGTCACAGGAGACGTGTAAGGGGAATCCTTTTTTATTGTTAAGGGAACACACAACCATATGATGAAAAACTGAGTCAGAGAGATGGAAACTGAAGGAGTAAAAGAGGAGCAAAACACATTATTAGCAAATAGCTTTACAAAACAAATCAAAAAATACCCATCTTGCTTATTATCTTTTTCTCTCTCTGAATATTGAGCTACCAAGGCAGCACAACAGGAAGACAGCAAAGCATCAAAAAATGGGGTGCACTTTTTCCTACTTTCCCACTGAATTCAATGAACTGATAGCAACTTCTGTTTTTTAGGTTAATGTCAACCGTTGAGTCACGGCACTGAAGTTTTCAGAACAGAATGAGTGAATTCTTACCTACTGACATTCCTATGAAAAGTACATTTTGTCTGGGATGTCCAAAGATCTTTAAATCAAGAACCACAATGATAAAAAAAATACAAAGTATATGGATGGCTTAAACAATCAGAAATGCTCTACAAACTGTTTTGGAGGCGGAAAAAGAAGATTGTTTTGATACAACATTCCAGTTGGGAGGGTTGCGGGAGAATATACTTAAGGATATGTTAGTGCAAAGTGGGCAGGTGAATGGTGAAGCAGCTTCATGGAAAGAATGGAGAAAATCCAAAAGGAGGAAGCAGTATTTATACTAGTAAAGAAGAACAATGTAGATGGATCTTCTTCTTCATTCAGCTTTTTCCCAGTCAGGGGTTGCCACAGTGGATCATCTGTCCGCTCATGACCGGCAGTGGAGTTTTACAGTGTCAAGTTGCCAGCCCGGCACCCAACCTTCCACTGAAGGCACATGCACGCACTCATGCCTAGGGCCAATTTAGAGTGTCCAAGATGGATATAAAGAAAAAAAATCATATACAGAGACTGCTGCAGATGAAGCTAAAAAGAAAGAAAGAAAGAAAAGAAGATCGTAGCAAAGGTAGTACTACAAGAAGAAAATATGTAATTAGAATACAAGGAAAACAAGAAAAATAATTAAATAAGTATATTTGGGACAACATAATAATTCCACTGGACACTGAAGGTCATGAGGTAAGGACATTTATTCTAATAAACAACTTTCTGTGACATTATTTTTGAGACTTGACATCATATGGAAAAGTTTCTGTATGAATATGAGAAGAAGAAGACTGGTAGCTCTCAGAATTCATAGGTTAGTAAACATTTTAAGAGAGAAGCTAAAAGAAAGTTATATGTTCAATTTCAGAGAGACACTGAAAAAATACTGTTAAAAATTTTGGAAATGGGATTTTAGATGCTGATCCTTAAGGATCCATGCAGAATATTATATTCATAAAATAGTAGAAAATATTCTAAGAACTAAGCCAACGCGAGAATGGAGAAAGCAGATTCTGCCTATAGGGATGGCTACAATTGCAGGTGGAGAGAAGGGGCAAGAATTTACTGGAGAAAAACTGGCAAAGGAACCAAAGTACTGGGAGCAAGTAAATAGACAGGGACAGGTAAAAGAATGGGAAGAGGCCAAGAAGTCATTTGGACTGCAAGCTAGAGACTCCCTTCCCTATCAGGAATGGATACCAGAGTATAGGCAAACAGAACGGGATAGGGGAATCCTAAGTGAATGACCTGCTCTGGTGCAGTTTTTAGTTGAATCTTGAACAGAAGCAGCTATTAAAAAAGGAAACAATGAGAGGACATATGTATATCTCCCAGATATGCAACAATGTCTAGAAGATTTACAATTTTTGCTTGGAAGTGTTTGCATAGGTATTTAGTAGGCTCCAAAGATTTTTTCCTCAGGTACATGGCAAATGTTGTAGGCAAGATGGGGAAGAAAATGGTAATTGGGAACATATGTTTTGGGAGTGTAATGAGTTGGAAGACTTTATAAACGCCCTACAGACTACTCTGTCAGAAATATTGGGTGAGCAAACTGGTGCACCTAAGGAAATTATTTTTTGAGGTGGGATTAAGCATCTTAAGTTTAATTTTGGTACTGCCAAAAAAAGCAATTGCTAGAAAATGGAAATCAAAGTCTAAATCAACTGAACTTGAAGTAGTGAATATTGTAACAAAGATAAAAGAACTTGAAGTGGGATCTTTAGGTAGGAGCAAGCTACACAGAATAATGGAAATTGTGGGAACAATTCATGCAGAATAATGTTTTGGCAAAGGAGTGAGGTTTCAAGGAGGGCAGGAACTAAGCAATTTATGTAATGTTGGATTGTTGAAAATTATATAAAAGCATGTATGTGATGTACAATGTCTGTAACTGTGAACATATTAACATGATTTGTTTTCCTTTCTATAAATGTATATTTGCACATATATTCAGTGATAATTCAATAAAAGTGTTTAAAAGCATTTGGAAGTAATGTGCAATGATGTTGACATTACAGAAGTATATGACTATGGAGGTTTATGGACTGAGGAAAAAGAATGAATTGTAATACTGAAAATAGTAAATGAAAAAAATTTGCAGATTCAAAGTATTACAAATCTTAGGTGGAATAGAGGTGTGGTAAAATACTGGGGTCAACCCAAGTTTTTTTTTTTTCTTTTTGTGGGATGATGGACATTTAATAGATAAATGTGATAAATAATTTTTTGTGTGTGGAGAAATGGTACATGATAAAAAATGTGAGTTTAAATGTTATAAATGCAATCAAGTTGTGCATTTATGGATGGATTGTGGGAAAGGAAAAAAATTAAATGTGCAAGTAAATAGAGAACAGAAAATTAGTTAAGAGTAGTGCATTAAAATAATCAGAAGATGGTGGGACATTAAAGAATAACTGAAGATGCAGAAGTAAAGTTAAAAGAAAAAAAAGAAAAGAAGTAGAAGTAAGTTCTGAAGTAAGTGATAAAGAAGATATAAGTTGGAAGATAAAAATAAAAAAATATATTGGCAAAAGGGTAAAAGATAGGAAAAGGAAATTTAAAGGAATAAATGTGAAAGAAAAAAACGAAAATGGGTGTCTATACAGTATGTGCCATAAATGTGAAAAAATTCACCTGAACTTAAGACTAAATAAAAGTAATACTTTTAGAGTACTGTCAGTTGTTGTGTCTTTTGGCTTTTCCCGTTTAGGGGTTGCCACAGCAGAACTCCGGTCCGCTAATTATTGAAAGTTGATTTTTACGTGCTGAGTTGCCAGCCCTGACGCACAACCTTCAACGAAGTTACGCCCACTCACGCATGTCTCCACGCAGAAGACGCTCTAGCTGAAAATCGAACCGGACAGCATCTTACTGTGAGGCGACAATGCTACCACAGCACCACTACCGCGAAAAATGTGAATAGTATTATTAACACTGCAAGAATGACAGGGACAGTAGAATGGTGTGCTAATTGTGATGTGAATGTTATCCTGTTAGAGGATGTAAGATTCTTCACAAGTGAAGAAAGACTGCAAACAGAAGAATTGTGGGGTGGAAATATAATATGGCACTTAGAAGAGAACATTGCTCTGGAATGGCTGTGTTGTGTTAAAAACAGTGGAAATGTTACATGTTACATTAGTAAAGATGGGAAGAAAACTACAGTAGATGTGAAGTGGAAAGAACACGTTTACAGAATTATAGCATTATACGCACATGCAAATTCCAAAAAAAGAGAAAATCTTTTTCATCAAATATTGGACTATCTACTGGTTAACATGATACATTATAATTGTGGAAGCCTAATTGTAATTTAAGGGAAAAATGTGAAAAGGAAAGATGTTAAAAAGGCAGGATGTGATAAAATGCGGTAAATTGGTTGTGTGGACCAATAGACAATGGAATTATAGAAGGGGTCAATTGGACCTGAAATTCATTATTTTGTATTACTAGAAGAAAGGCCTTAGGATAGCAGATGCTGATACAGTTGGGATAGGTTTCGCAGACCATTTAGCAACATGGACAGAAGTGATAAAAGAAATGAGAATATAAAAATAGGAAAAATAATTTTTATTCTTAATAAATAAATAAATGAGAAATTACTGGAGGAAATTGGAAAAAGGGAAGTACTGCAGTTATGGAAGGATTATGTAACCATGAAAGACTTCTATAAAATTGGTTTGAATGGTGGATTGAATTTAAAAAGTATAAAAATGTTTTTTTCATTTGCAGGAAGAAATAAGAAAGGAAGAGAAGGTGAAGTATGGGAAAATGTACAGAAATGTATTAGAGAAATTAGAAAAGAATGCAAGAGGATATTATGATAATGAAAAATAAATATATAAAATAAATCAAGACAAAATAAGGCATAACTGCTTAGGCAATGATATTATCTACAAGGGGAAAGGGAATGGATATCTACCTACCCTGGTAAAATAGTAGATGAAGATGTTAGCATAATGAGGCAAATAAAAATGTGAAAGGAGAGGTAAAACAAAGCAGCACTAAATTATGGGTATTGTAGTAGAGGATGTTTTAAATACATATAAGAATAAAAAGAAGGAAGATAGGAGAGAATGGAAAGTAAAGAAAATTCAGAAACAGTTACGGAAGAATTTGAAAAAATAAATGAATATTGGTAAACTGGATGACATACTTAAGAAAGTAAATGTTGATTCAGTATCAGGACTATGTGGTATAGAGTATGGAATGTATAAGAAATTAATAGACTGGCAAAAAGAGTATTTTGTAAAAGTTATGAATGAATGGCTGAAGGAAGGTTTTGCTTATGAAGAGGTATGTAGTGGGATATTAAAATTTATATGGAAGAAAGTTGAGAAAAATTAAATAAAAAAATTGGAGACCCATCACATTAAATGATACAGATTATAACATTTTTATGAGAATAATACAGAGGAGAATGGATGGAAGGCAAACAGTTACTATGGAAGAAAGTATATATGGTATAAAAGGGAAGGGATGTCAAGAATTGTTAATGGTTGTGAGAGAAGT
The DNA here is from genome assembly GCF_019279795.1 of Protopterus annectens. Taxonomy (NCBI): domain Eukaryota; kingdom Metazoa; phylum Chordata; order Ceratodontiformes; family Protopteridae; genus Protopterus; species Protopterus annectens. The sequence continues at coordinate 1,299,415,095 of NC_056733.1, forward strand.
AGTGGGTGATATTCTAAGTAAAAGGAAGGATGTGAAGCTTATGGTAGGAAATAAGAGTAAACAATTTGATACAGTCAGACATGATGCTTTGTGAGAAGCTATGGGGAAGTATGGAATAGGTTATAAAATTAGGAGAGTGAGTGGGATTGGCATAATGGTTAAGGTCTTCATCTCACAAACATAAGGTATAGGGTTTGATTTTGACCTCTGGTTATTGACTAAGCTCAAAATGGCCCTATAGGGCAGTTAGCCTAGAATTCAGCTAGAAGCCAATGAACCTATGTATGTCAGCATATCAAAATAATTCAGTGAAACTGCTGGTGAAAGGGTGGCCTCGTTGGATAAGTACCAACATCCTATTAATCATTACAATACATGTAAAACAATAATGGCGACTCTGGATAATGTGCTGAATGGGAGAGACAACTGTTTTTGCATGCATGCATGTATCATATTCTATTTTTTATTTATCTGTCTCACTTTTGGATACTTTCCTGCATAAAGAGTATGCTTCAAGTTGGATGTCTGCCTTTTACAATTCATATGTGGTCATCTATGGCAAAACCAAGAAGTAGATGTAATTTAAATAGTATGCTATTTTGGATGGAATTTAGAGATAGAGGCCCATATGCATGTCTCATTCATTACTTTTGTGCTCCAAAGCTATTTGCATATCATTATTCTAAGTCAGTGCCCCAAACGGTATTAGGTTTCTGTGTGTCTGAGCCTGACTGACTGGGAACTTCTAAATGGATTTCGTTGGGAGGTCACAAGCATATATCCAATGCTATTAGGCATGGGAAGCATGGGCTGGCATTATGGTATCAATAACAGCTGCTTATATGTGCATGTATTTGAAGTTTTAAACATGCTCATAACGGAACATTATATTCTCCTAACTATATGTGAACCATAGCAAGTATCTTTGGGGGCTTATAATTAACATGATCTATATGTGTTATGGCAGCTTTCCACTTTAGATACTAAGGTCAGACAAAGGAGTATGGTAACCCTAATGAACATATTAGTAATACCAGAACTGTTCTTGTTTCTGGTACATGGTAGGGTCAAATCTACATCTCACATTTATAGGTACTCATGCTGGCCAGTTTATTTACACATGCAAACTGCACCAAGCACATACTAAATTCTGACTGACAATCAAAAGTAATTACGCAACTTCAGCAAACAGATTTGCTCTTTTATTCTGTGATTCTAATTAGAATAGTAATGGTATCTTGAACTTTGCATTCAGAGCTATTATGAAATGGAACTCCTTTGTAGGAGACAAAACTTTGTTTACTGTGGTAGCACCATTCCAATTACATGCAGGGAACAAGAAAATCTTAAATTAATTCATCCTAAAAACTTATAAAATAATGTTGATGATATGAAAGATTTTAACACAATGGAAAGCTTCCAACCTAGATGAATGTCTGGACTGATGTTACTAAAGGGCCAGCAGGGGTAGGATGGCATACAATTATCTGTGGAAGCCCTCATTTACCATGGAATGGCTGAGGTCCATAGGTCAGGATTCTATTTACTTTAATGGTTAGTGGGAGTATATCTTGCCTGGGAGAACATGTCTAAACATGTGTAAGCATGATTTGATTTTTTTTTTTTTAATTTTTTGGTCCCCCTTGAGACATTTTGTAACCGGCCAGCCCCCCCCCCCCCCCAGGTTCTCACGTTCATGCCAGGTCAACCAGATGCATCTCCTACTCACCCCAGACTTGTTCTGATACTAATGGGGACAGTCATGGATCCTGTGGGTGCCCTGGGGGCTTGGACATCTGCACTCCTATGTGGGGGGTATTTTTTACTTATATGCCCTACCCACTTCTCTGCCACACCTCCCAAGTTTGATTATATTTGAGGGCAACTACCCTCTTTGAACCATGCCTCCTTTAAGACAGTGTCATCTCATGAATGCCCTGCCATGGGGATGGGTGCACTCATCTCAGCATTGCTGCTCCTTCAGTTGCCCAAGTCGCTATTTGTACCCAGGTCAACTGTGCCACAGTTAGAGCTTTATCTCTATACCACCAGAGCAGCTAGAATGTCATGTTACACCAAAAAGGGATCCAACAGTATCACTGCAAGTCTTTCTCCCACAAGAAACACAGGCTATTTCACTTACAAGGTTAACAGATAAATAAATAAATAGAAAAAAAAAGTTTCCAAAACAAAATTTTAAGGAACCTAAAATATGGCTATACATATTTTAAGGAAAAATTAAAGTCCCAGTTAGGACAGATTAACGTATTAGGGAACTAAAGAGAGGGATCTTCTAATATCTTTATAGCAGGCTGAGGTCTACCATAGGATCCTATGGAAGGCAGACTGAAAAGGGAAGTACAGGACACAACAACCGTTCCAAAAGCTCTGGCTCCCTCCCATACCTTCACTCTGGCTGCTGATTCACTGTACCCCTGGAGGAAAATCAGCAGCCAGAGTGAAGATTTCTTCAGTACCTTCTTGTGTCCTCATGAAGAAGCAACTCAGAGGCTTCACAGTAGCAGCAACTAGCTTCAGCTTCAATTATGACAGATAAGTCCCCAGTAGGGAACTCTTCCACACAGAATACTGCCCTTTTAAAAATATTATTTATTTATTTTACTAGAACTCTTTTAGCAGTATTGCCCCTTTAAGAAGCCTGGTATCTTTCTATTTTAGCTTCTGCTCCAAGTTGAGAAATTGATTCTGCACCTTCCCTTCCTGCTGGAAAAACACCACTTCCCCATTGGGAAGCAGAATTAATTGATCAACTTTGAGAAAGCCTATGAGATACAATGAGAATGATATGAAGTTTTCCCTTCTTTTTAAAAATACCTTCTGTATCAAGGAAAACAGAAAAAATACATACAAAAGATTTTTTCCACGTTCGTTTCAGAGAATTCTGATACCTACCCATAAAGCTATTTTCTAGGTATTTTCTTGAGGTGTAAAAAGATCCCGATTCAGATTCCCCTACTTGAAAAGTAACTCCTGTAAAACAAATGGCTTGACTTATTACTTATTCTCTACCTGAACTACTTCGCTTAAGAAGTTTGCAAGTATCATTTTTATTAGCCAATGCACAATGACTAAATATGCATGAAGAATGCAAATCCTACAGCTTCAAATCTAAGCTACAAAGCCAATATGATCCTGTGTCATCTTACTTACATATCTTATGACTGCTGTGCCATTGGTGGTTACTTGTAAGAGCCCAATGTTGTATCTGTGAAGCTGGAGGTAACATAATCCTCTGCATTTCACAAAATGCAGTTTATTAGGAGAGGTCTACAGACACAGCCAGTGAGTATAAAGGGAGTCTACAATGCATGAATTGGATGTATCACAAAAGTAAGAACGACATATAAAATTATATCAAGAAAGGATGAGGACTAAGATAGACAGACTAGTGTACAGTAACTGCAGTAAGCATGACATATAAAATTATATCAAGAAAGGATGAGGACTAAGACAGACTGACTAGTGTACAGTACCTGCAGTAAGCATAACATATAAAAATTATATCCAGGAAAGGATGAGGACTAAGACAGATTGACTAGTGTACAGCAACTGCAGTAAGCACGACATATAAAATTATATCAAGAAAGGATGAGGACTAAGACAGACTGACTAGTGTACAGTACCAGCAGTAAGCACGACATATAAAATTAGACTAAGACAGACTGACTAGTGTACACTAACTGCAGTTTCCTTCAAAAATCTTTATTAAATTTACACATGACAAAGGTAATCTTACTTTTATGTAAATGAAAAACACACAACATAATATCACTTTAGTTGCAAACAGTTTACATCACAGACACCACTGAAACAACTGTAGTTGTAAACATTATACATCACTTATAAACCATCCAGTCATTGTCAGTTAAGCATTATATGGCTCATTCAAATCCTGCCTCTTAAACCTTGTTCCTGCTCTGCATATATTTCTCCCACAACTCCTTTCAGTAACTGCAGTTTATCTGATTGGCCTGAGGGTTAACTGTCTAAAAGTCTTTCATCCTGCTGGTAGGAAAGCCTCACATTTGTGCATCGTGCAAACACAGTTACCCATACCTTGTACATAAGCAACCCTCTCCAGTTTAAAATCCTCTATAGGAAATGCTCTCCATAGTCTCCCACTGTTCATAGCTGCTCAAAGAACTGCCAATTTGCACAGAGGGCAGCGCCACTGCAGGTCATCCAACAGTATACTACCAAACACTCTCACCTAAACCTTTAAGTGACTCTCCTCTACTCCTTCCCATCGACTAAGGATTTGGTATAATGGATAAGCACTTCCCTGTCATCTCTGTTTCTGGCTTGGTGAATATGGGCATCCTGAGGCAGTGTAGTAACTGCCTCATCTTCACTGACAAGCATTTAATGTTAGAACAGAGATGTTGATACATAATGTCATTGGAGACAAAGCTCTCACATACACACACAAAATGCAAACCGGGTTGTCAGTGTTACACCCAAAATGCTCATTATCAACACTAAGAAACAGACACATAGACCCATATATGAGGAGGTACATAACTGTAATCTATCCAAACCTCCAAGACTGGTCCAACAACATGAGTCGCTTGAGCTACTACATGCCCAGCTAACCATAGGTGTGGACCCCCTTTCATATCCCTGCTCCACAGATCCACTAACATCAGTACGGGAAAAGTACAGTTGTGTACACTTACCATAAATGTAGATGTTCGAGTGTATTCACTGTTGCATTCCTTACAAAATGGGTTATCCGGCTCCCGGTAGCCCACAGTTGGCCAGAATACCAAAGTCCTTGGTATATGACGTCGGCTGCCCTCGGTTTAGGCCTGACGTCAGGATGTCAGGTACAAAAGAAGGCAGCCGACGCCATTTCCTCAGTTTTTCTTGCCTTAACTGTCAGGAGCCCCCCCCAAAAATGGTTAAACCAGGAAAAGAAAATCCAGTCTGTGTCCTAGGAAAAAAAGGGGATGGAAGGGGGGGAAACCAGGACTGCAACAGTGAAAACACTCAAACATCTACATTTATGGTAAGTGTACACAACTGTACTATGTTCATCGTATTTCACTGTTGCAATCCTTACAAAATGGGTTGATTCCCAAAGCCCAGGAAAGAACAAAGGGAGGAGGAATACCCACTGTTTAAGGGTTGGTAAAGATGCCCTGCAACACTGCAGTGGCAAAACCATCCCTGGACTTAGAAAACAAGGGTAAATTGTAATGTTTAGTGAAAGTGTGGACAGAAGTCCATGTAGCTGCTTCCAGTATGTCCCTATTAAGTACAACTCTTACGAAAGCTGCTAAGGTAGAGGCTGCCCTAGTAGAATGGGTTCTAATGCCCTGAGGAGGAACCTTGCCATGCTGCAAGTAACAAAAATGAATACAATGAGCAATCCACTTAGAAATGGTTTGTTTAGAAATAGCTTTGCCCTGAGCTCCAGGAGCAAACTGACCAACAACTGATCCGACTTTCGGAAAGATTTAGTCCTGTCCAGGTAAAACCTAAGCTGCCTATGCACATCCAGGGAATGCAGTAACCTTTCCCCTTTATTCTGAGGATTAGGAAAGAAGGTAGGCAGGTGGATAGACTGGTTAAGAGACAGGCTAGAAACCACCTTAGGCATAAAGGATGGATAAGTTCAAAGAGAAACACAATCCACATGGAAGATGATAAAAGGCTCTATTGCCATTAAAGCCTGCAGCTCAGAAACTCTTCTAGCTGAACTAATATCCAAAAGAAAGGCAGTTTTCCAGGAAAGAAACTTCAGGTCTGCTGAGACAGCTGGTTCAAAAGGAGGCAGAGTAAGTTTCTCAAGTACAAAATTGAGATCTCAAGCAGGAGTAGGTGCCCTTCTGGAAGGCTTTAAATTGCTAGCTCCCCTGAGGAACTGTTTCATCAAGGGATGAGAGAAAATGGGATGCTCAAAGGAACAATGAGCTGAAATAGCTGGATCATGGATTTTGATAGAAGAAAAAGAAAGTCCACCATTAAGCAAGCCTGCCGGATAGTTAAGAATGAGAGGAAGAGAAGGTTGAGAAGGGTCTTCCCCTCTAGTCTGCATCCAAATGGAGACTCTTTTCCACTTATCTGCATAAGATTTCCTAGTGCTAGGCCTCCTGGCCACATGAAGGACCTCAACCACTTGCTGGAAAAGGTTTAAATTATGAGCCAAACTGCCAAATGCAGAGTCTGAAGATGAGAATGCAGAATTCTTCCCCCCTCCTGAACCAAGAGATCTGGTATCAGGGGAAGATGCCAAGGCCAAGACTGGAGAGACTGCGAAGTATTGGATACCAATGTTGTCTGGAGCTATGATGACAGGCCTTGGTTTTTCATCCCTTATCTTTAACAGAACTCTGGGAAGAAGAGGCAGAAGAGGGAATGCATAGATCGAGAGCTGTGTTCAGGGGAAGGACAGAGCATCCACTTTCCAAGCTTTGTTGTGATGATCCCTGGTGCAAAAGGTTGGAAGAAGGTGGTTGGTTGGAGATGAGAAGAGAACCACCCTGGGGAGTGCCCCAATGCTAAATGATGAGATAGAAGATGGTCTTGTTTAGTTGCCACTCGTGAAGATCCAGGACCTGTCTGCTCAACCGGTCCGCCAAGGCACTGAGCCTTCCTGGAAGAAACTGAACTATCAGATGAATGCCCATGGAAGCTGCTATGGACCATAGTATCATGCTTTGTCTGCACAGGGGGTAAGAATGCGTCCCTCCCGGCTTGTTGATGTACCACAGGATTGTGGTGTTGTCTGTCCTGGCCAGAAGAGTACCAGGAGAGAGAAGACGTTTGAAAGCCAATAAGGCCTGCTGGACTGCCATCAATTCCTTCAGATTTATGTGCAAATGAACCTGTTGAGAGTTCCAAGTCCCCTAAATGCATCTGCCCTCTAGATGTGCTCCCCAAGCATAGTCCTAGGTATCCGTGGTGAGAGTCTGGCCGGCAGAAGGTGGACGGAAAGGCAGGCCTTTGTTCTGTGCACAGGCCGTCACCCACCAGAGGAACTCCTTCTGCAGGCAGGGAATCAGAAGAAGTATCAAGTCTAAATCCTGTGTGTGTTGACACAAAAGGCTTTTGAGGTACCCTTGTATTTTCCTCATATGCAGTTTGGCATATGGAATCATCAGAATACATGAAGCCATGAATACCAGGGCTTGCAGGAATTGCCTTGCAGAGAGCTAGGTCATGCTTGCCAAATTTCTGAATTAATTCCAAAGATCCATCTGTTTCTCTTGAGGGAGGAATACCATCTGGGTGGCTGTGTTCAGGCTTGATCCCAGGAATACAATCTCCCTGGTGGGTACTAATTTTGACTTCTTTTTTCGTTGCTGGTGTAGCCCAAAGAGGTGAGAAGATTCTTTACAAAATCCAAATCCTTTAGAAATTGCTCCAGAGAGTTTGCCTGAATAAGACAATCGTCCAGGTAAGGGTAAATTTGAATGAGCAAAGACTGGAGCCAGGCATTTGGTAAAGACTCTGGGAGCAGTAGATATGCCAAAGGGCAGTGCACAGAATTGGAAGTGCCTGTTCCCCACCCTGAAGCGAAGGAACTGCCTGCAGCTTTCCCTTATTGGGATGTGCAGATAAGCTTCTTTGAGATCCAAAGTCACCAGTCAGGAATCCTTGGCCAGCATTGGCAGCAACTGCTGAGGTGAGCATTTTGAATTTGGGAATTACCAGAAATGTGTTTAGAATGGACAAATCCAGAATAGGGCGCCAGGTGACCCTTTTTTGGAAACCAAGAAAAGTCTTGAGAATAAACCCTGTCCTATCTGTAGTACAGGAACTGGCTCTATTGTTCCCACATTCAGTAAGGAAGAAACTTGTTTTTCTGCTTCTGCCCTTTGATTTGGAGGGATATTTTGGTATCCTTGGTGGACAGGGAAGGTGTGAAAGGAGAACTTGTAGCCTTGGGATACGATTTTGAGCACCCATTTGTCATCTGTGATGGTGAACCAGATATTTGCAAACATGGCTAACCTTCCCCCAAAGGAAACCCTGGGCCCGCAGAGGCAGGCAGGGGAAAGCTGGAGTCATTGGGAATGCTTGCTTTGGGAAGTTTGCTTAGAACTCCCTGATTTGAAGAAGAAGCCTACCAGTGCTTAGCCTTTTGAGGGGTGGAAGTCTGTCCCCTAGAAGACCTGTAACCCCTAAACCTGCTTACTATGGTCAGGAAAAGTCCAATTCTTAGAAGGGTGATGTCTACTGAAATGAGGAGGCTGAACTTGCAGAAAGTCTTTAACAGTTTGCATAGATTCGGCCTTGTCCTCCAAATTTTTTAACACCTCTTCTGCTTTGCTACCAAAAAAGCAAAAAAAGAGGGTCCCCAATGGGATACTTATCTGAGGATGTCTTCAACTAAGCAGTCGGAATACAAAAAGAAGGTACTTGGCCGACTGGCACTCATGCAAAATGATTCTGCTTCGGGCTCCGCGGTAAGAAAGACTGAGGAAATGGTGTCGGCTTGCCTTCTTTTGTACCTGATGTCCTGACGTCAGCCTTAAACCGAGGGCAGCGGACGTCATATACCAAGGACTATAGTATTCTGGCCGACTGTGGGCTACCGGGAGCCGGATAACCCATTTTGTAAGGACTGCAACAGTGACACACGATGAACATACACACCTTCTACCTAAACCTACTGGAATCTCTTAACATTCAGCCAAACACCATACTTGCGGGTGACTTCAACTACCCCTCCATAAAATGGGAGACTTACATGAGTCATAATTCACTTGCTCAGAGATTTTTAGACTTAGTCAACACAAACAGCGTGGAGCAACTTGTTAGCTTCCCAACTAGAGGTACAAATATCCTAGATCTAGCACTCACAGACATTGGAGGATGCTGCTTCCTCCTGTACATTAACTCCTCCTTGGTAAGATCTGGCCACAAAATGATCTCCTTTATTATCAAAACTAACCTAGAACCTCCAGTACCAGATGCTGTCCACAGATCACAGTTGCCTCTCCTTTGGTCAACTTTATCAATAGCTAGAAAAACAATTACAAAAACTGGAAATGTAAAACTGCTTTGTCTTTTAATGATTTTCTTATTTTAGCTAAAAGTGTATGCAAGGGAGAACTTTCAACTTTATACATAAGAACTTCCAACATGACTCACCAGAAAAAAAAAATTGGCAAAAACTGAATGATCTATTGGAAACGTATTAATGACTTGTTTTGCTGTATTACTACTGTGGACTCTTATATATAGTTATTTTTTGTTCCTTTATTATATTTAAATTGCATTTTTTCTTTCAAGTTTATAAAATGAATAAAAATTATTTAAAAAAAATAACCTAGAACCCCCATCAAATTCCAAACCTCTTAAGAACTTTGCAAAGTTCAATTACCTAATACTAAGAGACAGCTTATTAAACTTCCAAGCCCCTCTGAACCAAGATGACACTAAAGCCTACTCTGAGCTGTACAAAAAATCACTGTACAACCACATTCATGGCTGCATAGAGGAGGCAGTACCTGTCTGAGTCAAACCTATGATTACTGGCAAAAATAAACCACTCTGGTGGACCCCTAGCATAAATACACTATTTAACAAAAGGAAAAAATCCTCTGCAAAGCCAAGAAAGATCAGAAAAAATAGTGCAAAAAGACACTCACCAGCCTAAAACAAATTAGAGAGCTGGTCAAATCTGCCAAAGCAAACTAAGAGGTAAAAGAAAACCATAAGGCTTTTTAAAATTATGTTTCTATCCTCAAGGGAAACAATTAGCAATGTGACGAGTTAATCATGAATGGCAGGACTTACACCCAGTCTGAAACTACAGCAAACCTGCTGGCCAACAAGTTCAAGTCAAACATCTCCCCCTCTCACCACCTCCTACCCCTCCCGAAGAAATACCCGCAACCACCCCCCTACTAGTTATTACGAGGGAACAGGTCTTTACCGCACTCGCTAAAGCCAAAAACACAACCTCCATTGATCGTGACAATGTCCCAAGATGCTTCTTAAATAGCTTAAAACAGAATCTGTTAGGGCTACTAGAAAAAAGAAGTTATATACTCAGCATAACGTTCCATCTTTGTTGTTCATTTTCATTCTTCCTCAACATATAGGTTTGCATCCAATCCTCTCAACTGACTTGGCTATCTTATAGATTCTAGGATCCAACTCTCGAGCTCCTCCCTTATCCATAATGCCTCTCACTACTGCAATACCTCAGATCTAGTTCGTTGTTATTATGTGCAATACCATCAAAAATACCTTAACAAAGCTATAACAGAAAGGTAATAGCTAAATGATCAGGAGGTCAAACAGGAACTATGGTTCCTACCACGAAATCCATTAGGTTCATCCCAAAGACAGACAGGGGAAGAGGGGAGGGAAGTTCAGGAAGAATGAAAATGAACAACACAGATGGAATGTTATGCTGAGTACATGACTTCTTTACCTGATGTTGTCATTTTCATATTTTCATTCATTCTTCAATGTATGGGACAGAGTCCCCAGCTACTGTAACCTTGGGTGGCCCTCATGGAAGGATGTTCCTGAGTACCGCAGAACCAAAGGAAGCTCTGTTTCTGGAGATGAGATCAAACTTGTAATGAGCAATAAAAGTATGGATATTAGGCCATGTAGCAGATGCACAAATATTAACAATGGAAGCCCTACCTCAAAAAGCAGCAGAGGTAGACAATGACCTGGTGGAATGGGCCTTTGGATGCATTGGTAAAGTTATGCCTTTCATGTAATAAACATAGGAAATACAATCTGTTATCCATTTAGTCATAGTAACTTCTAAAAATGGTTTTCCAATTCTGTTCTGAATCAGTTTTCCTAAATTCTTTGGTTCTGTGAAGGTAAAACCACAGCTGTCTAGGCACATTCAATAGATGACGTGTGTACTCTCCTTTGTTTTCAAAATTGGGGAAAAACACCGGCAAATTAATCACTTGAATGACATTACTCTCAGATGCAACATTTGGTAAAAACAAAGGTTTTTGTGTGTAAAGTAACTCTGATTTTTTTTAAACACCTTTACTGAATTATCACTTGTGATACAGGCAAATTTACATTCATACAAAAGTAATCAAACTACATTAATAAATTAACATTAACAAATATTATACTTCACATATATTGCTATATATCATATAACGTAAGTAACATTACATAAATTATTCAATTCCTGACCCTTTTTTACAAAAGAAACATCTTTATTAAACCATCACTTACAACATAAGCAATTATATATTTATATAAATGAAAACAAACAACACCGACACAATCCTAGTTGCAAGCATTTCACATCACAAACCATACTGACACACTTCCAGTTGAAAACATTATGCATCACTTATAATCTACCCATTAATTTTCAGTCAAACATTACATAGCTCATTTAAGTCCTGGCTTTTTTTAAACCTCCTCCCCTGTATTTATTGTTCCCACAATTCCCATTTTTCCTATGTAGTTTGCTCCTACCCTTTTCTAAAGATTTCAATTCCAGTTGTGTTATTGACAAAAAAAATACAAAAACAGGAAAGATCAAACAGATGGTCGATAAAGACACTACCTCACAGAAAACAAGTGGTGAATAAGATACTACCTCAAGGAAAAAACAAGAATCCTTTCTGAAAGAGACCTGGTCTTTGTGGAAGATCAAATAAGAGACTCAGCATTTAAGACCCACTGGCTCAGAGATTCACAAATCTAAAATTATGGCTACCAAGATCATTACCTTAAAAAACAGAAACTGCAGATCCACAAAATCTCCAGAATGAATGCCTGATGTGTCAGTATGCAAGTCATGATCTTCAAGTCCCAAAGGGGAAAACATTTCTTCATTGGAAGTCCATGATCAAGAAACCCTTTCAAAATGTGTTTATGCAGAGTCATATTCCTGTCTCCATCTGACTACTACATGTTAAAATGGCTAAAGTAAGACAGGCAGACTTGGAGTCTGACAGCCTTGGAGGAGGTCAAGATAACTCTAGCTCAAAATGTATCTGTTCCACCTGTCCTTGTAGGCAGGTTAATGTGCAGCATTTCCTGGCAACTTGCAGGACCTCCAAAATTTGATTCATTAAGGTGTGATTGAGGGATCAGCACTACCAGAGAAACCAAGTCCGTGGACTGAAGTGTCCATTCTACCAAACACTGGACCTTCCAACATTTAACTAGAACTGTCCAAGACGGTCACAATTTGAATGTTAAGAAACTTGGTCTGTTAGAGCTATTACTGAGTGATAAGGACAAGTCATGGCCTTTTGAGCAGAATTTCACCAGAAGGAAACAGCATAGAAACCTTCCCTCCCTATCGATTTTTCAGATGTTTACCTTCAGTTCTCTTCTCCTTTGGTACTATCTTGATCTGCAAACAAGATAAATTCTGGAGTGTCCCACTTTTGGAAGATCATGCAAACATTCTACCAAAGCATTTCAGCACTCCATCAGCAGCTTTAAGCTGGTGCTTAGCAAGTCCACTAGGACATTTAATTCTTCTGGAATGTAGACATCCAGGAAAATAAGTATGGTGGTCCCCTGCCATAAACAAACTTTACAACAAAAGGAAGAAACTGTTGCAGAAAAGAGGAAAATCCCAGGATGCAAAAAGCTCCCTTACCAGCCTCAGTAAGAAGCTGATCCTCCAAAGCTAGTTACGAACATAAATTGCCATAGATTCCAAATACAACCACAAGGCATTCTATAACTATGTCAAGAATCTAAATGGCAATGCTCAGATCTGCTCTGAGCTACAACAGAATGGCATTAAATATACTGATCCCAAGGATATTGCCAGCATCCTGGCAGATAGATTCAGTGCCAACTTCACCCCCCTCTCACCCCCTAAATGGCCCATTTCAATACCGGAGGATTGCCAAATTCCAGTAATAACAGCCACACAGGTAAAAAACTCACTCTCCAAAGCTAAGAATACAGCATCCATGGGACCAGATGACATCCCGGGCTGTGTACTACATGAACTACAAAATGAACTGGCACCTCACCTAAGTGTCATCTTTAATCATACCCTCACCTCAGGCTTCATGCCCACTGAGTGGCGCACAGCTACAGTTATCCCACTCCACAAGGGGGGATCCACCTTCAATCCCGGGAACTACCACCCATCAGTCTGACGAGCCTGATCTGCAAGGCCATGGAACGTATTATCATGGAACTTATAAACAAAGACATTGGCAACCTTAAAACACTGGACCCCACCAAGTTTGGGTTCGTGAATGGCTGATCTTGTCTCCTGAACCTGACTGACTTCTTCGAATCAGTCTCCAGAGCCGTGGACGAGGGTAAGGCAGCCCACACAGCCTATCTGGACCTCGCCAAGGCCTCTGACACCATCCCCCACTCTGGAATCATAGATAAACTTACTAAGCTGGACATTAATCCCTACGTCACTCGATGGGTTGCCAAATGGCTTACTGACAGAACCCACACTGTAATAGTAGCTGACTCCAAATCCAGCTCCAGACAAGTGACAAGTGGAGTACCTCAGGGTTCAGTCCTGGGACCTCTCTTGTTTGGCATCTACTTCTCTGAAGTACAGGCCAACACTAAGGGACTCTGGCTAACAAAGTTCGCAGATGACTACAAACTGGAAGCCATTACTGAATCCCAAAATGATGTTGATACTCTATAAAAGGGCCTTACTGAAACAGATGCTTGGTGCCAGAGCCATGGGCTCAAGCTCAATGCCAAGAAATGTATAGTTATCCCCTTTGGGAAAAAAACATGTACCCATGAATTACCACATAGATGGCAGTACACTAAACACCGAAAGTGTGATAAGAGACTTAGGGACACAGGTGGACAGTGGTCTCACCTTCAATAACCACATCACCACAACAGTCAGGAAATCCTTCTATGTGACACACCTCATCACTAAGGGCTTTTCATCCAGAAAAAAGGAGGTCATTGTCCCACTGTACTCATCCCTCATTAAACCCATTTTAGAAGACAACGCCCCATTTGGTATGTACCCATACCTCTCAACTGTCCCTAATTTTGAGGGATGTCCCTGATTTTGACTCAAATTTTTGCTCTGTCCCGCTGAATCACTCCTAAAACTACTGACTTTAGGCAGAAAGGTGGTGAATAACGCTTAATGAATAATGACAATAATTAAGAGTTATACACTTCTTTTACTTCAGAAAAGGAGTCTCAATTCATATGCTCTGATTCTCTCAATGTTTCAACTTAACAGCACTAATATTTTAAAAGTGTCCCTGATTTTTTATTGACTTTTCCCGGATTCTGTTCAAATTTGTCCCTGATTGGTTGAGAGGTCTGTATGTACCTCTCAAGACATCTGCAACTAGAAAAGCCGCATAAATACCTCACTAAATGAATCACAGGCCTAAAGCAGATGCCCTATGCTGACTGCCTTAAAAAACTCCAGCTATACTCTGTTGCATATCGTCTACTCCGAGGCGATCTCTGCTTAACATACAAGGTCATGTCAAACTCCGAGCTGTTGGACATGCTACACTTAAAGAAATCCCAATCCCTCAGAGCCACACACTCCAGGGATCTAAACCTTGTCATCACAATAAACAAAACATGCTGGAGGGATAGGTTCCTGAACCAGACACTCGCCAGACGCTGGAATAGACTGCCTATACATGTTAAGCAGAGCACCTCTTTGGCCCTCTTCAAAAGGAACCTTGATGACTGGATGTGAGAAAGGAAATTCACCCCAGGGATCACATCAGTCGCCCTGCTAGACAGGGGTCCAGGGAAGTAAATAGTGTGGGAAGAAATAGCCAGGGAATTGTTATGGCTAGGCTTGTATCGGCCCTAGGGCCAATAGCGTAGTACCAACCTATGAACAGTGATCCACTTTCATACATGGATTCCCTCCCTGCTGATGGAATAAGTGTGACTCCTGCTCTGACTATTCAGAAGTCACACATTGTTCCCATAAATGCCTGCTGTATATACCCACACTGTCTCATAACCACTAAGTAAACAAACAGTGAAGCAACTCACTATGTGTAATTTGCCATGTCTGCTGCAGAGAGGGATGAAGCCTTGACTGTAATTAAGAGTCTGACTAGTGACTTGAGAGATGGAAGACCTAGGACAGAAAGGATGGATGTGAGTGGCCACGGTCTGCTCACCCATTCCTTGGGAAGAAGGTAGCTCTGGGTTTGAGTGATCCTTAGAGGACGCACTAAATATTACACCTGCTTAGCATATGCCTGCCAAACACATGCTGTCACTATGCAAAAGCAGTGCTGAAAAAAAGTCATTGTGTAGAGGCACATCTCCCTAGCTTCTCACAGAAGGCAGCACTCAGTGAAGCTCAAGTCAGCTGATGCAGGGAGCTCCAAAGAAGAATGGTAGGCTGCTCCATCAGATCTGAAATCTAAATTGCTCCATGCTACCTAACTCTCACCACAGGGAGAACAAATGGGTTCACTAGGCACCTCAGGATAGAAGAAATGGACTGCAGACGTCTCAACTAGGCAGGAGAGGACTGGCTCTCGTCTCCCCAGTGGAAAAAAAATGGATCAAAATGGGGAAAAGTAGTGAAGCCATCAAAAAAAAAAATAAAACAAATACTGCTGCTCTGCTGCCTTTTCAGTTCTATCCACTTCCACTAAAAATCTTCTGCTAACTCCTCCTACTTCTCCAATGAAAGTATTTTTCTCTTTCTTCATCATCTTAGCCATCATCTTCATTATGGCTACGTTGCCTAGTCAAATTAACTTTATAGTCCTTTCTGTGGTATCCTCATAGGCTTTTCTTCATCCTTACTTCCATTTTGGAAAAGCCGAAAGACACAACTTCCATTTTCTATCCTTCTGCATACAGCCTTCTTTTTGCTGAAAACATTACTTAACTCCCCCTTTTACCAAACCAATTACCTTCATTTCCCCACATATTTGTTTTCAGGTTAGGAAAAACTTTAAGCAAAGTTCTACTTTTGTAGCCCACATTGAGGTAACTGGGATAAAAGACCTCTTTGGGGACTTCAAAGGAAAACTTGGGTGAGTGGAATAGTAATCTGGCATTTTGCATACCATCTGCAATGCTTAAAAGCCTTTCTACAAAGTGGCTGAGAAGAGTTACAAGAAAAATGAGAAGTAGAACAAAAAATGTTTACTTCTTCTCTGAAGATCTTCCTTTATTTCTTATACTGGATCACCAAGGCATTATAAGAAAATGGAAAGGTTTAAATATAACTTCCAACAAAAAAACTTATTTTTTCACTAGATATCTTCAACGATCTCCTAAGACTGAACATCAAAAGTGACTCTGCTATAGACAGGGGCACTAAGGATGGCCTGGTGAAGCTCCTCATGAAAGCAGAACAATCTAAGTAGCTCTACCAAGGTAGGCACTTTTGTGTGCAATAATGGCCACAACATCAACTATACCAAATAAGTAGCTGGTTACATGGAAGTTCAGCATGAACTCAATATTCAAGAACTTTTTGACGTTTTCACATTCACCCAAGTTAAATATGGGAGGTAATTTGTTCTATGAGCTACTCATCGGGAAATCACAGGAAATGAGACATAAGAGTGAGACAGTAAAATGACTGAGACAGTTAGCGTGGACCCTTTTGACACACCTATCATGGCTTTTGACTTCTTCTGTATGAAAACTGCCCATGTTCTGGAGCTTTCATCTTAAATGCTAAGCAAAGAAAAAGAAAGAGGAGTTGGGATGCCTAGTTAGCAGAGATGGGCACTACAAATGGCCTGCTTTCTTGGATGCAGAAAAAAGCAACTGTAATAGCACTCTTTAGAAAAGCAAGAATTCAGGGATCTGGCTCAGTCTGCTCCACATAAGCAATCAAATGCTTTCTGGATAAGGACACATGGCACTTGCACATTTCAGTGTGGAAATTGCTGTTATCCTATGAGATTCTGTCTACTTTTAATATTTTCAGACTCACAATGGCTGGACTACATATGAGAGGAAAAGAAATGTTTCTTGTTTTCATCCCAAGGTCAACTGGCTTCCTTACATTTGAAGGAAGAAGAAAAAGAGTAAAACAGATTGTGTGTTTAATGGATGTTTGGTGGGGATAGAAGAAGAGGTGCATGCCAGTTCTGGCAAGAGAGGTTGGAAGGTCTGTTGAAGAGCTAGTGATGGCGCCCGGGCTAATTGTTTACTGTGCTCCTGTGCACCATCTAAGTCATTCTACCATGCATTAAACAGGCTTACAAAATCTAAAGCATGGATGCTGAAGGAGGCAATATCATAATAGATACATGGGAAGGCCTCAAGTGATCTGCTCAAATTCTATCTTTGCATCAATATTTCTACTCCAAGTTTAGACCTAGAAACATGTTCTTGACACTCAATACTCATTCCCCCCGGTTCATACAAGTAAAAGGTAAAGGTTAAACCCTGGATACCCATGCAAACAGCAGGCATTATAGTGGTTATTCTCCACTCAGCTTCATGACAGCTGCAAGACCACTTCTACAGTACTATAACTTTTCTACTGAGAAAGCACAGTATACAACAGTAGCAGTGAATCTGAAAATGAAGCCAGGTCTGAGGCCTTACACATGGATGCTGGGTCCCATATATGCTGCCTTCTGCAACATTGCACTGAAATCCCTGGATAATCCCACTGACAAATTTTTGGTCTGGACTCCTTTCATCTCCACCAGAAACTGATCCTCTGCCAGACACTGAAGAGTCATAAATTGCATCACTGTTAGAAACAATATCTGGGTCAGCAACTATTTCTGATCCAGGTTTAAATAAATAAATAAATCAGTCCCTGCAGTAATCTTGAACTGAGATGTTATGAGCACAATCATATCGAGGGAAGACAGCTTAGCTTGTTATGCACTGAAAACACAAACTAGCCCACAATATCCATGAGAAGCTGACAACAAGCAGGTGACTATAAACTCAAAACTCTACATTAATCGAAAAATAGCTACCAAAACCATGAGTAATACTGCTAAAACAGCTTTTGGTGTGGGGAGAGGACAAACCCTCTTCAGCCCCATAAAAGTTCTCAGTCATACAAACAGGGAGAGAGAAATATTCTGCAAGGGTGAAAAGCCTACCGGCACTACTGCGATGCTGCACAACAGTGAACAAACCTTCACACAGAGAGAGATGGAATCTGGGTGACTACATATGATGCAACATTTCTGTTGAATGGTAGAGTTCATCTGTTCTACAGCATTATTTAGAAGGAAATATGAATCAGAGCTGGGGACATCTGGAGTGCACAAATCCCTTAAACCCAGAATGGGAACTTGAGACTTTCTGAAAATCCATATGAAAGGATGCTATATGAAAATACCCAAAGGTCAATATTGCCCTTTCCTCCTGAAAAACAACATATGAATTTCTTTACAAGCTGTTGGTAGAATATTGGCAATACCAGCAGAAATAAGCAACTAATGTATGCATTTTTAAGCCCATTAGGCTTCTCATCTGCTGCTCCATCTCTGATCTTATTTCAGTAACATTTTTGCATGTTAACAGAAAAAATATGCACAGTTCACACATACATTCTCATTCTTGTTAAACAATAAAACACTCTGTTAAAGACTTCAAATAGGCTGATACTTTCAGGAAAATGAAGTACCAAGTGGGAGAAATCACTTAAGCTTAAGTGTATATTTATGCAGCAGCTGCCTTCTACAGACGTTAGTCACAGTCAGAATGTCACTGAATGGCACAATCTAATATGAACAATGACCTTATTTTCTAAATTACGAGCTACGAGCCATGATCATTTTCTGTACGCCACATAATATAATCAGCCAACAGTATTGTTTATTATCATGTATTCAGGGTAAGAATGCAACAACTTAAAACAGATGCCTGAGTGCAGAAAGCAATCCATCAATGTAAATTATTCATTTAAGCATATGGGCTAATTTACTACCATGACAACTTTGAAATAAAGGAAAAATATTTGCCATTCATGCCCTTGCTTATACACTTGGAATGAGGAGCAATTTCCATATGCAGCTCCTAAACTTCCAAGCTGTCAAGACAAACTTAACTTAATTTGGTGACTTACATTAGGGGAAAGGTAGATGCAGCAATGTACTGCAAACAATAAATGAGAGATATTTAAACTTTGAAAAGAATATCAAACCAGTCAGTTTCTTAACAGGCACCATAGCAAAACATCAACAAGTAAGAAATACTTGTACCCCCTCTGCTGACAAGTTACCTTCACTCTTTCTACAAAAAGCTGCCAAGGTTATCGCATATCCTATTTCTATTATCATAAATAGGACAATCAAAGAAGGAATCATCCCAGATATATGGAAGGTCTCTCACATTATCCCACTCCACAAAGGTGGTAACTCCACAGACTACTCCAACTATAGACCTATTGCTCTCCTCTCTCCTCTGGCCGAAATTATGGAGAAATGTATACCCATCAGCTTGTACAACACCTCTCTCTCCACAACATCATAGCTAACTGTCAACATGGCTTCAGACCATATCATAGTACTACTACTGCCCTCCTTTCCTTTGTAGACACTATTAATCTGAACCGTAACAACAACCTACTCTCTTCTGCCATCTTCACTGACCTCTCCAAAGCATTCGATATGGTTAACCACTCTTTATTAATTACCTGCATTCAATATGCCGATGATTCTACACTCATCTGCTCAGCATCTTCCACCTCAGAACTTATATCTCATACTCAAAAAGTCTTTAATACCGTCAAAACATGGTTCTCTAGTCGATTCCTCTTACTAAATGCTAAAAAAACTAAACTCCTCCTCTTTACCCCCACTTCCAGGACCCCCCCTTTAAACTTCACCATCTCCTCTAACAATGCCACTGTCATCTCTCCCGACTCTACCACTAAACTGTTAGGTATTACAATTGATAATAATCTCTCTTTCAACCAACACATTAACAACTCCATAAAACTTGTCAATAGGAAAATAGGATCCTTATATCGTATTAGACCATTTCTAACACCTTCCTCTAGAACTAGGATTGCTCACTCCCATCTTCTTTCCACTCTTCTCTATGCTTCTCCCATTTTTACCAACCTCAAGAAAAACAACCTTACCAAATTGGCTACCTGCTACAATAACATTGCTCGCTACAGGAAACCCCTACAGAACACATCACTGTCTCAACCTGAAACCACTAGGCTGGCCAGAGTTTCAAAACTATCTTGCAATCCAACAACTCACTATTGCCCATAAAATTCTGTACCAACCAATGAATACCCCTATACTCTCTCAACTCATAATCCCCTATAACAATCTTAACTCTCTCCGCTCCTCTAGTAAACTATTGGCTAGTTCTATAAAATCAAATAACACTGCTGGTGACTCCCTTTTTACCAATTCGGTAGGCACAAAATGGAATTTATTACCTAGCAACATAACAAAGATTACATCATTGCCACTTTTCAAACAAAACATTAAACTGCACTTCCAAAACCACTGGCTGTGCTCCTGTAGTAAACCTGATTAACTTTCCACTACTTACACTCTACTTGATAACTACCTCCTACTTCTTGCTGACTCCATCCTCCACTTGGCTTTCTTCTTCTACTCCCACTTGTCTTCCTAATTACTTCTTTGCTTGTTGACTGTCTTACTTGCTCTCCTTTCCATAACTAATCCCTTCCAATTTCCCTTATTCTTAGCTCTCTTTTCTCTTACTTCCTACCTGTATAGATATCATACAAAGTATTTTTATCTTTATATAATGTTTTTGGACTATAACTGTGTGTGGTATTAATTATTTCATTTAATATCTTTATCATACAAAGTATTTTATGTTTGTATAAGCTTTTTTGGACTGTAACTGTGTGAGTTAGTAACTAACTCACTTAATAATAATAAGGAACTGTAGAGATGTTAGTTTTTGTCTTTTACAAACTTTCTTTGAAACACAATGATGTTTTTCTTTATTGTATTCTCTGTGGAGCTTTTCTCCCCGGGCCTCTACTGAAAATGGAAATATCTCCAGCTAGACTAGCCCGGTCAACAAATGTAAAATAAATAAAAAAATAAATTTGAAAGGCCAACATTTGGAGAATGAATGCCACTGATATTCAATAGATTTACAAGTAGATAAAAGGCAAATTAAAATGGCACAAGCTGGCTTTAGGCACGACGGAGTCACTAATTATTTTATGATCATGAAATGAAATATGTTGCAGAATTTGCAACTTGCCGTACACAATTTTAATATCAGAGAATTCATTAGCTTGCAACTCTCCTTCCTTCACTGAGAATAAGGAAAGCCATATTTTACTCAACACATTACATCACTGGTGACTTCACATTCTTCTGACCACAGAAAGAATACATTCAAAATTAATACAAGATGCAGTAAAAGTTCTGCAATTCTGAAAAGCAGACTAGGTTGATACTGGACATTAATGTAATGAAGCAATGCACTGTCAACACCGATCTTATAGTTTTGAATGAAGGTGTTTATGGTTAAAGTAAGGTTAAATGTCCCAGATTTCTCACAAAACAGGAAAAAAACAAGAGTAAGCCTCTGTTTCTGTTGCTGAACTGTAACTTCCATGACTGCCTGTGTAACTACAAGATCCTTAACTTCTTAATAAAGAGCTTGAGTATGGAAGGGAAGAACTTTTAAGTTTCTTTGGGTCTGTGGGTTGTCCCTAACCAGTTCAAAAGTATGACTCTACCAACAGTTATAGGACAAGTCTTACTGGATATTGTTTACTTCCTATTTGGCCAACTAGAAGAATTTCCGTCCCTTTACTATAAGGCTTAGCATATAGAAAGTTGATTACAATAAAACACAACTGTTATACCAATAATCAAAAACACTGTTTTACTGAAAAGTATAAGGCCTAAGAAATGTGACTGAAAACATAAACGTATGCACAATCCCTTACGTTTACTGCATGATTCATGAAATTATTATGCAAGTAACAGTGACTGTTGTACACATGAAGGGTAAGTGATTTTAGGCCTTTACATTTCACTGAAACAACATTAAAATCAGGAAAAGAATGACTTAAGACATTTCAATGGAATTTCTTAGACTATCACATCAAGTGCCAACTGTTATGACTGCTAACAAAGACAGGAGTGTACAAAGTGGTTGAAGACTATTTGATTAATTTGTGACTTCTGGCTAATTCAGGGAAATAATTTTGCGAAAATGTGTCATTACAAACGGGGATTTGCAGTAGCTTTGTCGCCTCAGAGTTAGACGTTGCCCATTCGATTCTCAGTTAGAGCATCTTCTGTGTAGTGACATGCGTGAATGGCTGTTGCTTCACTGAAGGTTGTGCGTTAGGCCTGGCAAACCAGTACGTAAAAATCTACTGCCAATCATTAGCAGACCGGAGTAACGCTTTGGCGACCCCTAACCGGGAAAAGCCAAAAGACACAAACAAACTCACAGTGCAGCAAACCAAGAGTTCAACAGTTAAATAGTATGGCTTCAGTAGGCACAGGCTACAGTACAAGGGGACACCCCCACAACACACACAAACAACTGAAAAATGAAAGTTATGTACTTACCATAACAACAGATCTGTGTTGTCTCTTTCCATCTAGTTCAGACTGTGGGTTATCGGATCCAACTCAGATCTGAAATTGGCCATGTCCAAAAGACTTCAGCCCACCACCTGCTCTACCCATAATATCTTGCCTTACTAGGATTACCTCAGATCGAGTTTTTCCCTCTCTGCAAAAGCTTCCATGAATTAATCCCAAAAGAAAACACTAAGAACCCCAAAAGGGAGAAGCACAATTCTCCCCAACGCAGTCATTCCATGATCAAAATACACACTAAAAAGGAGGGGGCCTGTGGGATGGAAGGTTGAACCAGATGGAAAGAGACAACAGCTCTACTGTTAAGGTGAGTACATAACCTTCATATCGAACATTGTCTTTTCTGCCTGGATTCAACGTGTGGCACAGACTCCCCAGCCACGTAACTAGGAAGGTCCTATGAAAGCACATTCAGCAATACAGTGGAACCAAAGGAGACCCTAGACCTCAACTGAATATCAAATTTGTAGTGGCATACAAAATGTATGAGGACCCACCCAATTAGCAGTGGCACAATCATCATCCAAAGCAGCTCTAGAGAATAATAATAATAATAAATAATTACAAAGCAGCTCTGGAAATGAAAGCTGTAGCAGTAGCCATAACTCTAGTGGAATGACCTTTCAGTTTACAAGGCAACGCCTTCCCTTTCAAGCTACTCCCAAATAAAATGCAATCAGACAGCCACTTGGACAAAGTAACCGTAGATATTGGAGTACCCAACTGAGCCTCTGAAAAAGAGATAAATAATTGAGTAGACTTTCCAAAAGAGTTTGTTCTGTACAAATAAATCTCGATTGTCTATGGACTTGAGACAATGCAGTAAATATTCCCCTTTAATGGAAAATTCAGGAAAAAATGCTGGCAAGTGAACAGTCTGATTCAAATTGTTCTTTGTTGCCACCTTTGGCAGAAAAGTAGGTTCCGATCGGACACTCACCCTATCTTTATGAAAAAACAAACAGGGGGATACCATGGACATAGCTTGCAGTTTTGCCACATGTCTGGCGGAAATAAAAAAACACCAAAGATAAGGTCCTCCAGAGCAACAACTTCACATCAAACATAGCTGACAGCTCAAAAAGAGGTGCAGCAAGCACTTGAAGCAAAATAGTAAAGTCCCACGGCAGAACAGGATCCCAGACCAGAGAGCGCAACAAAAAAGGTTCCCTTAAGAAGGGCCTTTCAAATTTTCAGAGCTGCCAAAGGCACATTACCTATGCCAATGTGAAAGTTGGACACAGCTGCCAGCTATACCTTAATACTAGAATAACTGGATACTGAGTAAATCAACTCAGCAAGAAAATCCAGAATAACCTCCAAAGGGGCTAAGAAAAGATCCAAACCTTTAGAAATAGCTTGAAGAGTGAAATGTTTCTACTTACTAGCATATATTTTAAATGTAGACACTTTCTGAGATGGGGATAAAACATGCACCACTCTGTCTGAAAGCTTGGGATCTGTGGCCATCAGGGGAATTGGAGAAACCATGCCATTAAACTGAGTATCTGAAGGTCGGGGCGATCCAAGCCTGACAGGTTAGAAATCAGATCTAGAATGCGATCCAGGACCCAAGGAGGGTACCTCAGAAGATGCCAAAGAAAGGGCAACTACATCTGATGGGGCCAAAAGGGAGCAATGACGATCAGAGTCGCTCTGCAATGGGCAGCCTTCTGGATAAACTTTCTTATGAATGGGGTCAGAGGCTATGCTTATAGGAGACCTGAGGGCCAAGCAAACAGAAAAGCATCCCTGGGTGACTATCCCTGAGATGCAACTACAGCATAACAGCTGCTGCACTTGGTGGTGGATGGGGAAGCAAACAGGATGCAACAAGGAGTGCCCCAGTACTGAAAAATCCAAACAAAAGAGCATCCCTGGGTGACTGTCCCTGAGATGGAACTAAAGTACAACAGCTGCTGCACTTGGTGGTGGATGGGGAAGTAAACAGGTCACAAGAAGGAGTGCTCCAGTACTGAAAAATCCAAGCCAAAGCCCTCAGATTTATGGACCACTTCTGAGGAAAAAGAAGTTTCCTCCTCAGACTGTCCAGTAAAATTTTGGACTTCACCGGGGTTTGAGTTGCAACCAGAAACTGTTGAAACAGAACTGCCCATTGCCAAACCCTCATGGCATCCTGACAGAGGGTTAAGATTGGGTTCCTTATTGTTTGTTTGAATACCACATAAAAGACATACGGTATATCTGAAATGTACCTCACCCTTGTGGAGATGGTCCTGAAAAGCCTACAAAGCAAGGAGGATGGCTGTCATCTCTTAGACGGTGATGTGAAAATTGGCCTGGATTGCATACCAGGTCCATTGGAAAGTCTGCCTTTTGAAATGCGCCCCCAACACCCACCCTATAAGAGTAGCATCCATTGTGATTGTATCCAGTGGAGGGGGAAGAACAAATGGTCTCCCGGTGTACACTAGGGGAGACTCCAACCACCACCTGATTTGATCTTGACACACTTGTCAACATGACAAGACACTCTATCAGAAGAGACAAGTAAGACCACTGCACCACAAATATCCACTGTAGAGTCCTTGTGTGGTACCTTGCCAGAAGTAAGCAGATGACAGCTGCCATGTGCCTTAAGAGCTTGAGAACTAGTGACTCTTGAGACATTCTGTACGACAGCAAATAAATGGCTTGACAACAAAGGGGAGATGTTCCGGAAGATGGAAGTTTTTCAATTTGAGAGACTCTGTCCAGGTTACAGCCTATGAATTCCAGCATTTGAACGGGGTGAAGAATGGACATTTGATATCTGACTGTGATCCCCAAGGAATGGCATAGATGGAGTAAGGTGTCCCTGGTCCTGACAAGCAATGCTCTTGTAGAGGCAGTTAGAAGCCAAATCATCCAGGAAGGGAAGACATGGAACTTCTACAGCCTGAGCCAGGCTGCTACAACTGCCATCCACTTGATGAACATCCTGGGGAGGTGAAACCAAAGGGCAGTGTTGTGAACTAATAATGAATGGCTCCTAGGTGGAAGCGCAGAAACCTCTTCAAATGTCTCACTATCTTTATATAAAATAAACTTGCTCAAAAAGAATCTAGAAATGCAAATAAAACAAAAACAAAAATTAAAAAACACCACCAATG